>NW_014332857.1:1009872-1039072 GCF_000341935.2 Cephus cinctus
CCATCTCAATACGCCCTGATCTCGTACACTAATCGTATTGAACTTGGTGGCAATCGCTTCAGAACCTTCAATTCCTATAGTGAATGTATCAATAACTTTTCCTCATATATAACGGTTCATAAGATATTTTGTTCCAAACACAGGTATAAGGAGTTGACTCGAGTAAAGAGTCTCGGCGCGCTGCGCCCTGTACAGCCGGTTGCCTGTACTTGGCGCGAGACTCGACCGAGTCTCTTGATAAGGATACAACGCCGGTCGCAGTAATAGCAGTAAATTTCGGAATATACATAAAATAGTTAGTAGCACTAGAAGCTGAAAAATTTGGACATCGGCTGTGATAAACCGACTGATTTCATAGCAAATTATGAGGATGCAAATATAATTTACATTACATGCACATTTTGTATTTTATTTTTGCAACAGATTTACGCATGTATACATTGTGTCCTTAAATTACACTCAACGTTTTTTTGTCGAGACAATGATTAGTCAAAAAGATATGCAAAATTTCCAAGAATATGTTTGTATATGGAAACCCATAATTTGACTCTTGAGTTGAAAACTTTCGACGACATGGATGAAGTTGAATTGATCTTTAAGAAATTTCCTTTCGTTGTCATATCTTCCCAAGCTGTGGTGACATTCGTGGAAAGCTCAGGAGTTGGGTTACTGAAGAAGATAAAAGGGGAGTTAAACGTTAATTAATTTTTTGTTAAAATTAATATTGACAAACTTCGTCCATATTATATTTACCCGTATTTTGCGAAATCGGTCCACATTCTTGTCATTGCGTAAACCATTTTTTCATCTGTCGATCCAGCAGCCGGAGTGACGCCAAGAGCAGCTGGATAGAAGAGATAGCCAGTTTCATCCCCATGTGCTACACCTTTATTTTTAAAGATAAATATTGAATTCATTATTTTACACGTATGCAGTACGATTGAAATATTATTAGAAATTAAACCTATAATATATTACCAGAGGTCAACGATACGTTTAAAAACTTTTTGAAAAATCCCAGTCCTCCGTCGTATGAAAATAGGTAATGATAAATCGGATTCACCATGTAGGATGCCATTATCCTTAAAGACATTTCCGTCCCATATGTGAAGTAGATATCACTCTTCAGCTGTCCAAAAAAAAGGATCCAAAAGTGGTGATTATTCAATTTGATGAAATCAAGACATAGTCTAATATACATATAAGAGAGGAAAAAGAGAAATCCCAAAATTATGTACCTGAATATAAGGAAGTACATCTTTAGTACTGATATTACCATGGAAATAAAAATTTTGTACTTTTTTACTAATTTTACTAATTTCTGCTTTATTTGTGAGATTGAGGTCGATTGGTAGAAAAGCATCAAAATTATTGTTGAAGAATGCCGCATTTCTGATACCTGAAAGAGAAAATGTCAAACAAACGACAAAAACAAAAAATAATTCATAAAAAAAAATATTAAACTAAGAATCATTCACCATTGGCAGATATAACTGATTCGTTGAGATTGAAGCCCATCATGTAAGGAACATCATTAATTTCACCGTTTTTCAGAAGCAGCCAGGGATCCGCCGGAAGGAAAATATCCTGACCGACGTCAACTTCTACTGTGGGTCTGAACATAAAGGAGGCACCAGACATGGCATCCTGTGCAAAGAAGTATTTTTTATAATAATTTTTATCTCACTATACTTATAATTAAAGATAATACTTTACCCTAGCAGTACCCAGATTGAAGGCTGTTTGAACAATGGTGCTACTATTGACATTCAATAATCCATTGACAAGTTCAGTGGAATCAGTGGCATTGATACCCAGTGCTTTTCCCAGGGCGAAGGAAGATGCGGTGGAATTATATGAAATTGCCCAAGTAGCCAAACAGGTACCACTTTGAGCAATGGCATATTTGAAAAGACCTGGAACAAAGAGCAGATATATAAAAATATTGGAATAAAACAGGTGAGTGTATAAGATGGGGAGAATTGAATAATATACCACTAGAAAGTGGTGACAGCATATGATACTGTACAGATCCACCACCAGCAGCATCGCCAAAGATGGTTACGAGAGATGGATCTCCACCAAAGTGTACAATATTTTCCTGGACCCACTGCATGGCAGCAACTTGATCCTTAAGACCCACGTTGCCTGGAGCGGCAGCATCTCTTGTGCTGAGGAATCCTGTGGATGATATTAATTAATCAAAGGAAAAATATTCTTTGGAAACGTCTTGATGATATTTTATCAAGAAACTTTGTTTACCTATTGGACCTAGTCGATAATTTACTGTGACAAGTACAACGCCATTTTCGACAAGATAATCAGGTCCATAGATGTCACTGTTGCCGGACCCAAAATTGAAATCTCCACCGTGGAACCAAATCATTACTGGTAAAGAAGCGCAATCATCAAGGCTTGGAGTGTAGACGTTGACAAATAGACAGTCATCTGATCCAATCACAGGTCGAAAAGCTGGAATACATAACTGAGTGCATCTTGATCCGTGTTGAGTTGCATCGTAAACACCATCCCAGGCCTCGACCTCTTCGGCAACCTGTGCCCATTAATAAATATAATGAATAATAAATGCAATTAATGAATCATCTGGAATTATAATTTATCGTTTCTTACAGAGAATTTTCGTGTACCAGTTGCTGGAGCTGCATATCTTACACCCTTGAAGCTGTACATAGTCACGCCATTTAATACAGTCTGTGTTTCCAACCCTTGCAAGGTACCTTTTGGTATGGTGACCTCGACAGTCTGCAATGAAAATTATTTCGTTTGTTAAATTCCTGCGAATTTGAAGAGACGTATCGCAGTCTGCTTAGGAATTTACGAAGAGATTAGTCAGAGGTCATTATTTGAAAATTGTAGGAATAATTGATGAATGTGGAATCTTACAGTCGAATCCGCCCCGTTGGCATTTTGTGCCAGGAGAGCCAAACCAAAAATGGCCACCACTAATTCGATACCTCTGTTCTTCATGGTGGCAATGTGACAGTGAACGCGCCGATATTCTTTTTCGTCAATTTATACTGTAATCGTCTTTCCACTATATGAACAAGTGTGAGCAGTATTGTAAATGGACAAAAAATATTCTGCGAGGTCTAAACAAACAATATTTCATACCAACTAGATTTTCCAGATGTCTTACAACGCCTTCAGTGCTTTATCAGACTGGTCGTACGTGTCTCCTCTTTAAACAAAAGCATTCCTTGTCAGGTACGAACGAGAATTCCGTTAAATCTGTAACGAAAACTTTCAATTTTGTACTTGCTAATAATTTCGTATTGCCTCGTTCGACTTAACGTTTGTTCGATCATATTCCAAATATGTTATTTTGAGTATGTGATTCCAACAGGCGGAGGTGTGAATTCGTATTTAATAAAGCAATCACGAATGATTTCATTTATATTTGCTTACATGGCTGATAAAAACAACGTGTAATCAAGTGTTTCTACGTAATCAGCTAGCATAAAGTCACCAAAGATCTTTATAGAACTTGTATCGTCGTACAAGAATTGAAAGAATATTTTAATATAGATTATATTGAATGATTATCCAATAATTTTTGCAAATGAAATAGTAATAGTAATAGGATTAGATATGGGAACACTTAAGAAGTGGAACAGGGAACACTGGAACATTCGAAGGCGAAGCAGAGCAGGAGAATATATGGCAAAAGAGGAAAAAATTTAATAGAAATTATAAACGAAACAGGAAGGCTAATAAAATTTATTATCGGACGCGATAAATTAGGTTAAAGGGGAAAATATTGTAAAAGAGAAAGAAAAAAATGGAAAGGACGGAGAGACGGGTACCTTAACCCTTAACTACACACGGGTGCGATCTCAAAGACCTCACAAATTTTATGTTTAATCCTCCTGCCGAATTTGTCTCTACTTATATTTTCCACGAATTAAAAAAGAAAAAACCTACTAAATAATTTTGTCTTGATACTTGGTCATTAAATTCTTTTAAACTAAGAGAAGAGGTATAAAAGTATAGAAGAAATAAGGAAAGAAATATATCAGAAAATAAATAATTAAATATAGAGAAATAAGGAAGTAAAGAAGAAATAAATATAGAAACAGAAGAAGGTTGGAAATGGTTATGAGGAGTGTTTCCAATAGACAAGTATAGGAGACCGATTCGAGGAAGAGTGAGCGATCCGAGTCCGGGCACTGCCTTGAGCACTCCCCTTACCAACCGATTGCACCCACTCCCCGAGTCCTGCGCGACGAATTTGCGCGCACACAATTTTGGGGAACTTCCAGTATTTCTAAATATGCTTGGCAGGAATTACCGATTTCTGAGTGTTAATATTTTACCTTATTAATTTAATTAAATATTTTAATGTTCGAAACACCGAATTTATTATTATTTCAATTTGAACGTAATTTATTTTCGATATTCTACGATTTTAATTCAATTTGTATCTACTCCGTATACTCTGGAAGATTTTTATTTATCCTCAATTTTATATTTTGAATAAATTTTAAAAGTAAATCAAGATCCAATAATATTTAGTAAAAATGGAGGTGCTACACGGGTGTCAAATTGGCACTGCACTTTCTTAAAAATTTCTTAAAAATTTATTAACAATAGGCTTTTTCAATAGTTCTTGAGAAGTTATATAGTTCCCGGTCTCGTTCTACGGGTTGCTTTGGAAACCAACGGTGAGTAGCGGAGAACCTCCTTCCGCCAAGCTACGCGTCCGTGTTCACGTTTAGCTCGGCTACGACGGGATTCGTATTATCGACGGAGGCGATGATCAGAAAAATCCTACTTCCAGACTCACCGCTACGATTTAGCGCCATGATTTTGGTATCGCCTGAAAGCGTAGCGTTGTCCATCTCTATACTCATCTCTGGTGCCTGAATAACGTGTACGCTATGGTGAGGGACATTCTGTAATAGACCACGCTCCATAGTAGCGCACATGATTCTGGTCTCAACTCTGTGCTCTTGGAGAGAGTCGACTGTAATACACCAATCTGTGGGACAGAGCTAACTAAATTATAAAATGTAATATACGACTGATTCTAAGAAAGTGATTTTAAGAAATGTGGTAATTATAGTAATACACTTATTTACGTTATAAATTATTATTATTATTTTACACAAAAGTACCGTCAGCACTGTTTGACATTTTACACAAGTTTTCACTCGAAATAAGAATAATAATCGCCAAGAACATTTTTGAATATAGACGCCCACAATTTGACTCTATCATTAAAGACATTCTGGTCCATGAATGAATCTGGATTGATGTCCAAATAATTTCCATCTATCGTCATTTCGTCCCAAATTGTGGTAACGTTCTCAGAAAGGCATGGAGTTGGATTGCTATAAGAAATCAGAAAAAACCAAGTTAATTAATAAAAATAAATTACTCAACTCTTAAACGTTAACAAGGATTTTCCTATAGATGCTAAAGGGGTTGCCAACAATACGTCGAGCCAAGTATCCCCACCGTAATATCTGTAGTATAGGTCTGAATACGATTTTTACGTTAGGGGATTAATGATTATAATATTTAAAAAAATTAAATTTCTATCTTACCCATATTTTGCAAAATCTGTCCACATTCTAGTCATTGCATAAACCATTTTTTCTTCTGTCGATCCAATTTCTGGCGTAATACCAAGAGCAGCCGGATAGAACATATAGCCAGTTTCATCTGCATGGGCTACGCCTGCATTATTGATGTAAAGCATAGAAATAATTAAGCCTGTAGAATAATTTGGAAAAAAAAAAGAAAATAAAATCAAAAATATTTTATATTACCCGACGTCATATTAATGCGGAAGAATTTTTTGAAGAATCCAAGTTGTCCGTCATACGTAAAAAGATAATTGTAGATAGGACTTTTCATGTAGGTCGCCATTATTTTTAAAGAGAAGGCTGTCCCGTACGTGAAGTATATGTCGCTCTGAAGCTAACCAATTAAGAAGAACGAACGAACGTCAATTAGATCTTATCGACTTGATGCGATAAAAATCATCAAATTTCTAATCAATTAATTCTATAATACCTCGATATATGGCAGCACGTCGTTGGTGGTGATATTATTTCCACCAAAATAGAAGTTTCTCAGTTTTGTAACGTCTTCGCTGATCTCTTCACTGTCTCTACTGGCTGTGAGATTCAGTTCCACAGGCAGGAAACCGTCGAAGTTACTATTGAAGAATTCTGCGTTACTGATACCTAACAAAAATTGTCAGTTGAAGAAATAATGTGAAAATGGCAATTAAATTGTATTTAAAATAACTTACTAGTAGCGATTATAATCGCTTCGTCTTTATTGAAACCCATTACATAAGGAACGTCGTTGATCTGGCCGGTTTTTAAAAGTTGCCAAGGATCAGCAGGAAGATATATATCCTGACCAACGTCAACCTCGACTGAAGGTCTGAACACGAATAGAGCTCCTGCCATTGTCTCCTGTGATTATTTATTATTTTAAATTCGAAAGTGTAATAATAATAACAATAAGAACAAAAAACAAAGACAACAACAACAATAACAGTAATAACGTCACCTTAGTTGTAGTCATCCCAAAAGCTGCCCTAGCAATGTCCTTAGAATCAATATTCAGTAATCCATTAACGAGTTCAGTGGAATCGGTGGTATTGATTCCTAATACTCTTCCTAAAGCGAAGGCATCTGCGGTTGAGGTATAGGAAATGGACCAGGTAGTTAGGACGGTACCGCTCTGAGCAATGGCATGGGCGAAGAGACCTTAAAAAAATATGAATATTATAGTAAAATTTGAAAAAAAAGAGTGTGAATAATATGAAGAATTAAAATAAAGTACCAGCAGAGAGTGGTGAGATCATGTGGTACTGTACAGATCCAGCACCAGAAGCATCACCAAAGATGGTTACGCGTCCTGGATCTCCACCAAAGTATTCAATATTGTCCTGGACCCACCTCATGGCAGCAACTTGATCCTTAAGACCCACGTTGCCTGGAGCAGCAGCATCTTTCGTGTTGAGGAATCCTGTGGACGATAATATTGAATTCAGACTAAATATTTTTTGAAAACGTTTTGATGAGATTTTATGAAAAAACCTGTATTACCTACTGCACCCAATCTGTAATTGACCGACACCATTACGACGCCATTTTCGACAATATAATCGGGTCCATAAACGTCACTGTCGCCGGAACCAAAATTGTAGTCTCCACCGTGAAACCAAATCATCACTGGTAAAGAAGCCTGATCATCAAGGTTTGGAGTGTAGACGTTGAGGAATAGACAGTCATCTGAGCCAATGTAATATGAATAAGATGCTACACAAATTTGTGCGCATCTTGATCCGTGTTGAGTTGCATCGTAAACACCATCCCAGGCCTCGACCTCTTCGGCAACCTGTGCCCATTAATAAATATAATGAATAATAAATACAATTAATGAATCATCTGGAATTATAATTTATCGTTTCTTACAGAGAATTTTCGTGTACCAGTTGCTGGAGCTGCATATCTTACACCCTTAAAGCTGTACATTGTCACGCCATTTAATGCAGTCTGTGTTTCCAACCCTTGCAAGGTACCTTTTGGTATGGTGACCTCGACAGTCTGCAATGAAAATTATTTCGTTTGTTAAATTCCTGCGAATTTGAAGAGACGTATCGCAGTCTGCTTAGGAATTTACGAAGAGATTAGTCAGAGGTCATTATTTGAAAATTCTAGGAATAATTGATGAATGTGGAATCTTACAGTCGAATCCGCCCCGTTGGCATTTTGTGCCAGGAGAGCCAAACCAAAAATGGCCACCACTAATTTGATACCTCTGTTCTTCATGGTGGCAATGTTACAGTGAACGCGCCGATATTTTTTGTCTTCAATTTATACTATAATCGGCTTTCTACTATATGAACAAGTGTGAGCAGTATTGTGACTAGATAAAAAATATTCTACGAGGTCTATACAATTAATATTACGTGAAAAATAAATTTTCTAGATGTTTACACAACGCCTTCAGTGCTTTATCAGACTGGTCGTACGTGTCTCCTCTTTAAACAAAAGTATTCCTTGTCAGGTAGGGACGAAAATTCTGTTAAATCTGTAATGAAAACTTTCAATTTTGTACTTGCTAATAACTTCGTATTGCCTCGTTCGACTTAACGTTTATTCAAACTTATTTCAAATATGTTATTTTAAGTATATGATTCCAACAGGAGGAGGTGTGAATTTGTATTTAATAAAGCCATCACGAATTTATTAGAAATGATTTAATTTATATTTGTTTACATGGCTGATAAGAACTTACAACGTGTAATCACGTATTTCTACGTATCCAGCTAGCATAAAGTCGCCAAAGATGTTTATAACATTTTTAACGTCGTACAAGAATTGAAAGCATATTTCAATATATATTATATTGAGGTAATATTCAATAATTTTTGGTCCATTCATAATTTTTGGACCTCTGATCCCATGCAGTTGATTTTCGTGGTAATAATTCTCGTATGAATCTGGCGAAAATAATTTTTTTCATTTTCTACCATATTCGAGTTTCTTATATCATATGAACAGGTGTGAGCAGTTTTGCAATATAATATTATCTATCTACAAAATTTATGCAAATAGTGCTATTTACCAAATGATTATTCCAAATAATTTACAGCTGATGGTACGATTAAAATTTACGTGAGCCGATCACCTCATTATTTAAGTAAGTTATCATATACATTTATAACTAAAAAAAAATGCCTACAGTATTTGCCCATAGTTGTATAATATCTTGTTTTATAAAATCGCAATTCCGACTCATACACCTATTCACCTGCACGTGTTTTGATTGTTTAATATTTGTTTGAAACAAAATATTAATTGTCATTTTAAATATGCGACTCAATAAAACAAATGCATTTAGTAAATCTAAATTTATGAAATAAGTAGTGAACTTCAACAAATTTTTATGTACCCAGGTAGTATAAAGGTTTCAGAGACGTTTATGGGACCAATAACATTCACCAATCATCTTACTGACATCTATGAAACCCTTATGTCGTGTGGGCGAGTACACAATATACCGAAACCATATATCTATAAAGCAATTCGAAATTATACATCGAGTATTTCAGTTCAAATGCACCAACCTGAAGTTGGTGCGCCCATTCGATTCTTACGATAGAACCATCTTCATATAGAATATGTTTGGCCTAATTAACCAAATATACAGCTGTAGCTATTTCCAGTGACACTTTTACTAACTTGAAGATTTTAAGTGCCGTCATTTACGTGTTAACGAAATATTTGATCAGGTTAGAAGTATGTTTAGGAACATGAATTATGTCACAGTGGTATTTTAGCTGGAAATATATTTTAATTAATTGCTTTTGGTCTGTTACGTATATAGCAGGTACGTAATTGCTAATATGGAATCTGATTGTCCTAAGCAATAGTGATATCTTCAAAGCTAACATGTTTTTACAGAATCGATGAATACTTGTATGTAATCCACGTCATTCTCGTGCATCAATATAAATATGCAGAAAATTTATTACGTATAAATTTTTCAAGTTGTAAATATTAAATACATCAGAATAATAAAATATAACCTGCGTCTATTAGAGTGTGTGAATTCTATTTTCTTCGTATCTTAAGGATTTGCCCATAATTTGAGACTGTTGGTGATAGATGGCGCCAGGAGTAGTTGATTCGCGGGAAGGAACGGGAGTTCGGATTCGCCTTTGGAATGCGCGAGCGTGCCCTCATGAGTGATTATTTATTAGGTGGAGACTGTCGATAAGGAAAGGAAAAGGATTAGAAAGAAGAAAGGAAAACTTAATACTTGAAAGGAAAGCGAAAAACCACTGCAGGATTATGATATAAAACCATCTTCCGTATATTGTTACAGGATACGTCTATTCTCTACAATCGTCAAATTCGAAGTGTTCTTAAAACTTTTGTCTTAATTTCTAGTTCGCATACCGATGTTTTGGATAGATTGACTGCACACAAGACTATGGTCGTAGCGTACCCTAAGGGTGCTCAAGGCCCCGAGATACCATATTGCTACCAGAACCTGGGCCCGACCTACTGAGCAAGCTCAGCAGATGAGGCGAAAGGGGCAACCCCCGTCGCCATAGTCCACGTGTGTTTCTCTAACAGAATTAATTACCCTCTTATTACTACTCGAACAAATATTCTCAGCCCAACCAAAGAAATAGGGAAAGTAAGACAAGCGCAATGGAAAATGAACGAGAACCGAACAGAAAGAAGAAGACAGAAAAAAAGAAACAAGAAGAGTAAGGAATAAGATATGAAATAAAAAAAAAGAAAATTAGCAAAGTAAGGAATATGATTATAGGACTAAATAAGAAATAAATATAGAAAAAAAAAAGATAGAAATGGGTAAGACGGGATCGTCCAAAAAACTGGTATAGGCGACTGGCTCGTGGGGGAATGAGCGCTCTAAGCCTAAGCACTCCTGTAACTGCCTCCCCCCCACTCCGCGGGTTCTGCGCTCCGACAAATTTTACAATTACCAGCACTTTTAATCGTTCAAACCGTGATTCCTTCTTTCTAAGTGTTAATTTATAAACTTATTAATGTAATTCATCAATCGGGCCAGTACCAACATATGAACTTCTATCTCCTCTTTAATATGGCTACCAGTGATATCACCTAATGGTCAAGACTCGAAAGTATTACACTACTAAAATAAAACTTGCAGGTGTCCATCTGCCTAAAGGCAAATACCAGAAGAGAGTGGTGTTGTCACGTGCCGTGTCTTTTTGAATTTGAATCTAGCACACATATATACGAACGATGACGCAACAGAGAAGCCACGCGATTTCGGAGACGCCGACTCCAGCGATATGTGAGGAAGCTAGCTTCCGGTCTTATCGCACCGCGAACGTGCCTAAACGTGTGAACTGAAAATTCCAGGATTTCCCTACCTGTCCACCTACTTTCAGCAGAAAGTAGGATGGAGCAGGGAAGGCAAATTAGTCTCCAGATACACACCAGAGCGCATAGTTCGGGCTGGAATAGCCCGTCACAAATTGCATCGCGCGGCGGCTATCATTCTCACGGGAGTTCCGCGTACTATTATCTATCGCCGTATGTAAGTCGATTAAGACGTATCGAGCCCTACGAGTTGCACGCGTAGCGTATTAGGCAATGTGAGCTTAGATGTTAGTATTCTGATTTTGCCACGAACAATATTGTCGTGTAGTTTAAGTGATCACCAAAGTGAAGGATCTCGAGTCGTGTGAAGAAGAATTGCGAACACAAAGGCAGCGTTGGCATCCAGTGTTGCGCGCCGAATGAACCTACGAGAGTGAGTATGCAGGGGTGAGTGTGGGCACGGCATTACGAGATCATTGTAACCTAGCTGTAAGACCATCTGGCACTTTTCTTTATTTCTATTTAATAACTAACATATAAGTAAAATTAGGTTTTAACAATATATTCGAATCATTTCATTGGGATCACTGCATCTTTGATTTAAATAGACCATACACCAATTCCTCCACCTAACGGCAATCCAAAGGACCGGGCCTGTATAGGACGGCAGTCAAGAACTTACCCAGAACAAAAATAAATATAAACTTCCACGCGCCGAATCATTTCATTGGGATTACTGCATCTTTGATTTAAATAGATCATACACAAATTCCTCCATCTAACGGCAATCCAAAGGACCGGGCCTGTATAGGACGGCAGTCAAGAGCTTACCCAGAACAAAAATAAATATAAACTTCCACGCGTAGCGTGGGAGATTAACTTTGTTAGACATGTGATAACGTCCTGCACGTCACAGTGTTTTTCATTATTCAATTATTTATTTATCAATCAATTTACGCTGTTCCATAATACACTCGAAAATTGTTTTCAGAGGCGATGATTAGTCAAAGAGACATGCAAAATCTCCAAGAATATTTTTGTATATGGATACCCAAAATTGGACTCTTTCGTTGAAAACTTTCGACGACATGGTTGAAGTTGAATCGATGTTCAAGAAATTTCCTTTCGTTGTCATGTCTTCCCAAGCTGTGGTGACATTCGTGGAAAGCTCAGGAGTTGGGTCACTGAAGAAGATAAAAGGGGAGTTGAACGTTAATTAATTTTTTTGTTAAAATTAATATTGACAAACTTCGTCCATATTATATTTACCCGTATTTTGCGAAATCGGTCCACATTCTTGTCATTGCGTAAACCATTTTTTCATCTGTCGATCCAGCAGCCGGAGTGACGCCAAAAGCAGCTTGATAGAAGAGATAGGCAACTTCATCCGCATGAGATACTCCTTTATTTTCAATGATAAATATTGAATTCATTATTTCAACCGTATGCAGCACGATTTAAATATTGTTATAAATTAAATCTATAATATATTACCAGAGGTCAGTGATATGCCGAAAATCTTTCTGAAAAATCCAAGTCCTCCATCGTATGCAAATAGGTAACGATAAATCGGACTGTCCATGTAGTATGCCATTATCCTTAAAGACATTTCCGTCCCATGCGTGTAATCTAGATCATCTCTCAGCTGTAGAAAAAAGAGATCACGCGTGTCTCAGTTGGTTAAATAAATTAAATAATTATTTAATTTCATTAAACTGAATCAGAACGCACATAAATAATTTTGAAAAAAATTATATACCTCGATATAAGAAAGTGAGTCATCATCGGTGACACCATGGCCACCGAAATAAAAGTCTTTGACTTTAGTAACAATATCACTAATTGTTCTACTGTCTGTGAGATTAAGATCGAATGGTAGAAAAGCATCAAAATTGTTATTGAAGAACGCTGCCTTGCTGACATCTAAAAAATATGATTACAATTAGGCCAATATAAAAAATGTACTTTTATGATTTTCTTACCATTCACTGCAGTAATTGACTCGTTTAAGTTGGTACCCATCATGAACGGAACATCGTTGATTTGACCATTCTTTAAAAGTACCCAAGGGTCAGCCGGAAGGAAAATATCCTGACCAACGTCAACTTCCACTGTGGGTCTGAAAATGAAGTTGAGACCTGCCATATTATCCTGCAAAAAATATTAATATGTTTTCAATTCGTTTTATACTCGAGTCATATGTTTGCAGGGCTAGTCAGTTCAAATGTATCGGCTGAAGTTGCTTTTCCTATAAACTTCGAATTGATGGGCTAACTTCACTTCATACGCTGTATGTATGTGTATATATATATATATAATGTAATACCTTACCTTGTCACTAGCTAGCCTGATGGCTGTTGCAACAATGGACTCACTATCGACTTCCAATAATCCGTTGACAAGTTCAGTGGAATCGGTGGTATGGATACCTAGTAGTTTCCCCAAGGCAAACGAATACGCAGTAGAATTATAAGAAATTGCCCAAGTAGATAAAATTGGACCACTTTCAGCAATGGCACGGCTGAATAGACCTAAAACGAAAATCAGTAGTCCATTGTTACACTGGAATAAATAGGTAAGTGCATGTAATAAGGAGAATTTAAATAATTTACCTCTAGAGAGTGGTGAGATCATATGATACTGTACAGCTCCAGCACCAGCAGAATTACCAAAGATGGTAACCAGAGATGGATCTCCACCGAAGAACGCAATATTGTCCTGGACCCACCTCATGGCAGCAACTTGATCCTTAAGACCGACGTTGCCTGGAGCAGCAGCATCTCTCGTGCTGAGGAATCCTGTGGACGATATTAATTAATCGAAGGAAAAATATTATAAGGAAACGTCTTGATGATACTTTGTCAGAAAACTTCGTTTACCCATTGGACCCAGTCGGTAATTTACTGTGACAAGTACGACGTCATTTTCGACGAGATAATCAGGCCCATAGATGTCACTGTTGCCGGAGCCAAAATTGAAGTCTCCACCGTGGAACCAAATCATCACTGGTAAAGAAGCCCAATCATCAAGGTTTGGAGTGTAGACGTTGAGGAATAGACAGTCATCTGAGCCAATGATAGATGAAAGAGATGGAACACATATCTGAGTGCATCTTGATCCGTGTTGAGTTGCATCGTAAACACCATCCCAGGCCTCGACCTCTTCGGCAACCTGTGCCCATTAATAAATATGATGAATAATAAATGCAATTAATGAATCATCTGGAATTATAATTTATCGTTTCTTACAGAGAATCTTCGTGTACCAGTTGCTGGGGCTGCATATCTTACACCCTTAAAGCTGTACATAGTCACGCCATTTAATACAGTCTGTGTTTCCAACCCTTGCAAGGTACCTTTTAGTATGGTGACCTCGACAGTCTGCAATGAAAATTATTTCGTTTGTTAAATTCCTTCGAATTTGAAGAGACGTATCGCAGTCTGCTTAGGAATTTACGAAGAGATTAGTCAGAGGTCATTATTTGAAAATTGTAGGAATAATTGATGAATGTGGAATCTTACAGTCGAATCCGCCCCGTTGGCATTTTGTGCCAGGAGAGCCAAACCAAAAATGGCCACCACTAATTCCATACCTCTGTTCTTCATGGTGGCAATGTTACAGTGAACGCGCCGATATTTTTTTTCGTCAATTTATACTGTAATCGTCTTTCCACTATATGAACAAGTGTCAGCAGTGTTGCAAACTGCCAGATATGGATTTTGCAAAGTCTATACACACAATGTTACGTACCATATAAATTTATTAGATGTTTTACAACGCCTTCAGTGCTTTTCCATATTATTCGCACGTGCCTTTTCGTTAAAAAAAAAAGTGTTCCTTGTCAGACACGAACGAGAATTCCATTTAATCTTTAAAGATATCCATATCTGAAAAAAAAACTTTACCATCACTAATCCCATACATGTTTTTCATGACGACATTGTCTAGTGAATCTTCAGAAATTGCTTACTTCAGTGTATACTAAAGCAAAGTATCTGCTACATGAAAAAGTGTGAGCAGTATTACAAATAAAGGAATAATAAGTATTCGTTTATTTGTATCTGCAAAATTTTTACTAACAGTTTGATATACCAAATGAAATTTCCAGATCTCTTATGGCGGTTTAATAGCTTTATGTGAGACTGATCGTATGTCTTGATATTCAACGTCACCTCGTTGATCAAAACGTGTTGTCATATACGCGTGTTTGCATACCACCACGTGCACGCACTCTTGCTGTAAGAACAAAAATCATTTTCTTATAGATATTTCTTCTTTATCGCTTTACATCAATCGCATTGAGAAAAAAGACGATGGTATTCTTAATTATGTAGCAGGGTAAAAATAATATTAGTTAGTGACACCAAACTTGTAGTATTTTTCACACTGAATTCATTAGCGCAAACTGTCTTACCATACTTAAATTTACTATTGCAATTGGTGGATATAATTGTAATAACAAATACTAACTTCATAGTAAACTACTTTACTAATTTCAAAGAGTCAAATTCACTTCCAAAAAAAATTTAAATCTACTATGGACAGTTATTATAGTTAGCCATGGATGTCAAGGGTAAATATTGTCGCATATTTATGGTCCAGACCATATTCATCTTAATACAGCAACCGGCCACCAGAAGGACCGGCATACCCGCAAACAGAGACAGGTCATCGAGCTAAATAAGCGCCAAAGTTTATTTGTTACAGAATTTTGAAATCGAATATCGAACTTTTACGATTGCGTCATACAAATCCTAGACCGCTGAGTAGCAGGCTACGCGCTCACACTACATGCCAGCGCGAGGTATGAAGCAAGACTCTTCCTGCAAGATCATCAATACTGCGGTGCATTATCTCCAAAATCAGAACTAATGCACCTACAGTATTCGGAACCGATGGGCAGTCTTTTGCGAACCTTGACAATCATCGGCTCTCGCTTGTGCTTCCTCTGATAGCGTCCTACGTGATTTCCGATCCAAGTGACCAAACCTTCCCACTCGAGGGCCAGGGAAGTCACCGCGGTGAGCGTACGTTACAGTCTATCGCGAGTGCCACAGCAGACGACGAAGTGCAAGTTAAAAAAATCAGAACAGTGAAACTCTCTTCGACTCTAAGAATATGATCTAACCTTCTTAAGTGAAAGAACAAATGTATAACCTTTTGTAACCTAACCTAACAAACTGACGGTGTTCGTCGCTACTCATTCGCTTTGCCAAACGTGTAGATCCTCTCGGACCGCGACAAACCGCTCAATATCAATAAATCATTCATTCCTCGAAGGGACTTGATTTACAAATCTTCAACAACCTTATTTTATTGATACTAACACAGGAGACAGATACGCCTAGCGTTTTAATGATAGACCACATTCAAATTATATGTACGCCCTAGTAGCTTCATTGGCTAAGGCTTAACACTGCCATGTCTTTACAACCATAAATAAATAAATAAGAATACCAAATAACGTTGGCTTTTATTAGATTTTTCCGTAGTATCAATTGGTGTTTTTAATTTTTCTGAAACATGTTGTTAATGCCTTCTTTAAAGAATTCTTGTTTAATCAAATTTTTGAAAAATAAAGAAAAGCTGATACCTATACGTAATTTTTTGTGAATGTCCTAATTGCGATAGCAGATTCATCTTGATCTTTACTGTGCTAGACAAGGGCCTCAATTGGTTAAATAGTTTTCATTTTATTTTGTATCATCTTTATTATCCTTCTTCGAACATGAATGCTTTTAGTATACGTTTACTTTTTTTTGACATCTTTTGATGGTTATTTGAAGTATTGATAAAATTGGCCAAGTAGATCTTTGTATATGTTCGCCCAGAATTTGACTCTTTCCGCAAATACATTCTGCTCCATTTTTGTGGTTGTGTTGATGTGCAAATAGTATCCGTTCATTGTTACATCGCCCCATATTGTCGTAACGTTTTCGGATAACTTCGGAGTAGGATCACTGATGCGAGATAAAAAAGTAATTTGTCGTTAAAGTTTTCTTAATATTTTTAGTAATAGAGAATTAATATTCGGTGCTCACCCATATTTAGCAAAGTCGGTCCACATTCTTGTTATTTTGTATAACATCTTTTCTTCTTCTGAGCCTATATCCGGCGTAATTTTAAGAAGAGCTGGGTAGAACATATATCCAGTCTCATCTGCATGGGCTACACCTATAAGTTTAATAAGAAATATTATTTAAGTATTGTATCTCCCGAGTGAAATAAATATTTTTAGGTAGTCACGAAGAACGTTTTGTGTTACCGGATGTCAAAGATACGTTAAAGAATTTTTTGAAGAATCCTAGTTTTCCATCGAAGGAGAACAGATACTGGTGGATTGGTTTGGTCATGTAATATCTCATCATCTTCAAAGAGAATGCTGTTCCGTAGGTGAAGTACAGATCACTTTGCAGCTACAAGAGGAAACGAATGAAACGTGAATTAAATCGATAAGAATTTTATAACTGAAACATAAAAACAATAGTGAAATTGGATCGATAAAAATTGTACGTACCTTAATATAAGCTTGGATGTCATTCTTAGTGACATTCTTTCCATTGAAATAGAAATTTCTCACTAGTGTAATGTCAGTGTCAAGTACTGCGCCTCTTGTAAGATTAAGATCAGTTGGAAGAAATCCTTCAAAGTGACTATTATAGTAATCCACATTTGCGATACCTGAGAAATGGACGAAGGCCATTACATCAGTTGTGAAACTACATACCGTAAAAGGAAAAAAAACAAAGCAGTGTTGTAAATTGATAAATAGGCATTCTGCGAGGTCTAGGCACACAATATTACATAACAACTAGATTTTCTAGATGTCTTACAACGTTTTCAGTGCATTCTTGGACTTGTCGTACGTGTCTCCTCGTTAAACAAGTCTTCCTTGTCAGGAACGAACGAAAATTCCATTAAATCTCTAACGATATCCATATCTGAAACAAAAAACTTTCCATTCAGTAATCCCATACAACTAGTTCTCATGATGTCAATGTTCCAGTGAATCTACCAAAATTGCTTTCTTTAATTTATACTATAGAGTATTATCTGTTATATGAACAAGTGTGAGCAGTATTACAAATGAACGATTAATTATCTGCAAAATTTGTAGTAACAGTTTGATATACCAAATAAAATTTCCAGATCATTTGCGGCACCTTGACAGGTTTATGTGACCGATCACATGTTTTGATATTCAATCTCGCTGATCCAAACTCCGTATTGTAATATACGTCTGTACTGCATAGTACTACGTGCACGCACCCTTATTGTAAAAAAAAAACATTTTCCCATAGATATTTCTTCTTCATCGTTATACATCAATCGCATGCACGTGTTGCAAAGTTAATTCGTATTTTTATACATTATTTGATTTATACTCATCACATACTGCTATGCCTTTACAACCAAATAAGAACAATATCACACAACGTCTGATTTCAAAATTTTTTTTTCGTAGTATCGATTGGTGTTTTTAATTTTTCTAAAACATATTGCTAATGCCTTCTGTAAAGGATTATTGTTTAATCCAATTTTTGAAAAATAATGAAAAGCAGATATAGGTCATTTTTGGCCAATATCCTAATTCCGATAGCAGATTCATCTTGATCTTTACTGTGCTAGACAAGGGCCTTAAGGCAGTATCCTGCTTTAGGAGGCCTAAAAAAAGCGTTTTTCCGGGAACTCTTTTAGGACAAAAAATAAGCAAGTGTAGCGAACTTAGAAGATTATTTTATTGCATATTTGAACATTGAAAAAAATTTTTTTGAGCGAAAAATAAGCATACACAGCAGATTTTTATGGTCATTTGTGCAACACCTTGCAATTGCAGTCTCAAATCGGCGGGAAAGATGAAGCTCGCAATTTTCGTTTGAAACAAAAAAACCAAAGAAAATTTTAATTTCCATATATTTTTCTTCTAGATGAACTAAGAAAAACCCAAAAAGTTGTGAAATCTAAAATTTTTCTCAAGTTTGAGAAAAAGATGTGTTTTTTGTGAAAAAAAAAATTATTTTAACTTGCTAAAAAAGTTGTTTAGAACTTTTTTCATGAATCTTTTCAGTTCAAATAGAGGAGAATCCAAAACTGTAGCTAACAAGCCTTGGTTCGTTTTGATTGGTCGTCTAGTTTTCTTGCAATCACGCCCGCCAGTTTAGAAAAAGCGTAAAAATGAAAACTCGACAAAACGCGCTTTAAAGTAAAGGAGCGCGCGCTCCAGCTGCCCATACCCCATTGCGTTTAGTGCTGTATATTTGAAAACATTGTGAATTAGTCTCTATAACTTTGAATACATATTCTTGGATACATTAAGAATAGATTTAGGCAATAAAATAAAATCGATTTTTGGACCCTTTTAAAACAGGATACTGCCTTAATTGGTTAAATAGTTTTCATTTTATTTTGTATCATCTTTATTATCCTTCTTCGAACATGAATCCTTTTAGTATGAGTTTACTTTTTTGTAACATCTTTTGATGGTTATTTGAAGTATTGATAAAATTTGCCAAGAGGATCTTTGTATATGTTCGCCCAGAATTTGACTCTTTCCGCAAATACATTCTGCTCCATTTTTGTGGTTGTGTTGATGTGCAAATAGTTTCCGTTCATTGTTACATCGCCCCATATTGTCGTAACGTTTTTGGATAACTTCGGAGTTGGATTACTGATGCGAGATAAAAAAGTAATTTGTCGTTACATTAAAGTTTTCTTAATATTTATAGCAATAGAGAATTAATATTCGGTGCTCACCCATATTTAGCAAAGTCGGTCCACATTCTTGTCATTTTGTATAACATCTTTTCTTCTTCTGAGCCTTTATCCGGCGTAATTTTAAGAAGGGCTGGGTAGAACATATATCCAGTCTCATCTGCATGGGCTACACCTATAAGTTTAATAAGAAATATTATTTAAGTATTGTATCTCCCGAGTGAAATAAATATTTTTAGGTGGTCACGAAGAACGTTTTGTGTTACCGGATGTCAAAGATACGTTAAAGAATTTTTTGAAGAATCCTAGTTTTCCATCGAAGGAGAACAGATACTGGTGGATTGGTTTGGTCATGTAATATCTCATCATCTTCAAAGAGAATGCTGTTCCGTAGGTGAAGTACAGATCACTTTGCAGCTACAAGAGGAAACGAATGAAACGTGAATTAAATCGATAAGAATTTTATAACTGAAACATAAAAACAATAGTGAAATTGGATCGATAAAAATTGTACGTACCTTAATATAAGCTTGGATGTCATTCTTAGTTACATTCTTTCCATTGAAATAGAAATTTCTCACTAGTGTAATGTCAGTGTCAAGTACTGCGCCTCTTGTAAGATTAAGATCAGTTGGAAGAAATCCTTCAAAGTGACTATTATAGTAATCCACATTTGCGATACCTGAGAAATGGACGAAGGCCATTACATCAGTTGTGAAACTACATACCGTAAAAGGAAAAAAAACAGTGTTACTCAAAGTTCCTTACTGTTAGCGCCTATGATCATCTCGTCCTGATTGAAACCCATCATGTATGGAACGTCATTAATTCGACCAGTCTTTAGAAGTTGCCAAGGATCAGCCGGCAGGAATATTTCCTGACCCACGTTAACTTCTACTGAGGGTTTGAAAAGGTAATGACCTCCTGACATACCCTCCTGTGAATATATTAAATATTATTTTCTTTTGTGTTTCACTTACAATCCGCTTTTATGTAGATAATTTATAATTTTACCGTCTCTCTAGACAATTTGTTTGCCATTTGAACAAGGGCGGTACTATTAATTTTCAATAATCCTTCGACAAGTTCGGTTGAATTATTGGTATTGATTCCGAATGCTGCTCCTAGAGCAAAGGAATCTTTGGTAGAGTTGTAGGTAATGGCCCAGGTAGTCATGACGGTACCGCTCTGAGCAATGGCATGGGCGAAGAGACCTTAAAAAAATATGAGAATTGTGGTAAAATATGAAAAAAAGAGTGTGAGTAATATGAAGAATTAAAATAAAGTACCAGCAGAGAGTGGTGAGATCATATGATACTGTACAGAACCAGCACCAGCAGCATCACCAAAGATGGTTACCCGGTTTGGATCTCCACCAAAGTAACGAATATTGCGCTTGACCCACCTCAAAGCAGCAATTTGATCCTTAAGACCCACGTTGCCTGGAGCAGCAGCATCTCTTGTGCTGAGGAATCCTGTAAACGATATTACTCAATCAAAGGAAAAAAATTCTTTGAAAACGTTTTGGTGATATTTTATCAAGAAACTTTTATTACCTATTGGACCCAGTCTGTAATTTATCGAGACCAATACGACGCCATTTTCGATAAGATAATCGGGTCCATACACGTCACTGTCGCCGTTACCAAAATTGAAGGATCCACCATGCAACCAAAACATCACTGGTAGACCAGCTTTACAATCAAGAGTGGATGTGTAGACGTTCAAGAATAAACAATCATCATTTCCAATGATGTATTTAAAAGCTGAAGCGCATCTCTGAGGGCATCTTGATTTGTGTTGGGTTGCATCGTAATCACCAATCCAGGGCGCGACCTCTCGAGCAACCTGTGCAGTTCAATGAATTTAATAAATGTACATGATAAATGAATGAAACTAATGAATTATGTAAAATAAGTAAATTATCGTGTCCGTACAGAGAATCTATGTACACCAGTTGCGGGGGCTGCGTATCTTACGCCCTTGAAGCTGTACATAGTGACGCCATTTAACACAGTCCGCGTTTTTAACCCTTGCAAGGTACCTTTGGGTAGGTCGACCTTGACAATCTGTAATTAAAAAAAAATAATTTTATTTTATCATATTCATTTAATCCATGGAATAATTTAAGTATTGAAATGTTTCCAGGTATTTAAACTCTTGTTTACGGTAACGATTGGTCAGAGCAACGCGTGTTAATTTTATAAAAATTCAAATTTCCATAGACAGACAGGTCAACGACCTATCGCACGATATTATTATTTACAGCTATTAAATAATTTATTTTCTGATATAATATTATTTTACAAACTTACAGTCGAGTTTGCTCCATCTGCAATTACAGCCAAGCAGGCCAAGCTACTAACGGCGAACACAAATCTGATACTACCGTTAAGCATGGCTGTGAGTTTGTGAATTTCAATATAATCCTTGGGGTAATTTATAGTATTTTAAACCGGGTGCACAAGTGTGTAATTAATTTGAGAAGAAGGATCTATGACGTATTAAAGGCACACTGAAAATTTTGATTAAAAAAATGGATTTATTTATCTAATATTTACACAAGTATAAAAAGTGCCAGCGTCAAAGACGAATACATTTTTATTTTAATTTTTCTCTTATGTTTTTCACTCAGATAGTTTGGTAATAACAGCCAATCTAATTAGGGAAATTTTTTAAAACTTTTATCGTGTATTAGATAATAAATAAATCCTTGTCCATGGAAAATTTCAAGATAATTTACCATACAGTTTTTGAAATATGACGAATATAAAAGTGTCAACTTTTTACTATGCAGTAAATGTTAATAAATTTTTCAGGGAGCTGAAAGAGAGTGAAATTTTATTCAATATAAAAATAAGGCTTAAATTGTTCATTATAATAAAAGTAATGTCAAAATATATCATATTGTATTATATCATACATATTTTATTAATTTATCATAGTAGCCTTTTTCAGTGATAATAATAATGACGAAGATTAGCACGTATTTATTACTGAGTCTATTTTCGACTGTTTACTCAACTGGTAATGAAATATTAACACGTTCCGTGCTATGTTGAAAAAGTAACAAAAAAAAAGTCCGACACGAAACGTGTTAATATGCGAGACACTTGAGAAAATACAATTTTTATCTAATAATTACATAGTTCTCTACGGCGGGAAGGTATATATACAGGAGATCCCGCTGGCATTTTACAGAAAACCATCAGGTTGTCGCAATTAATAAAATGGCGGATAAATTCACTTCCGTGTGCCTTTTCGTTATGGCGGCCGTAATTTCGGCCCTTGCAGCCACAACGACTGTGAGTAAAATTTGTTTCTTTGAAAAATTTTAAAATTTTATAAAATTCGACGTACCTTATTATTTGAACTTTTTCATTTATTCCCATACAGGACATTGATTTTGCTTCGGTGTGCTTGTAACGCCGAGGATTTTCCACGTGCAGTTCACATTCTTAGGATTGATATATCTATAATGAAATTGTAACATTTACATACTTCTATGTATACATGTTATATACATAACAATATGCACAAGTAAATTCGATAAAGTAATAGAATGCATGGTGTTTATTTTTTACAAACATTCTCTGCTGATCCCTTTTTGTTGATTTATTGTATTACTGTTAGGTTTTAATAGAATCACTGTATATATACTATTTATAGAATGAGTTATCCTGGACTCCGAATCTGAAATGAGCCTCCGTATGTATTGATGCGCTATTCTCTAATTAGATTGGTCGCATCTACAGGCAAGTTGTTCTTGATATCGTATTATAAGGAGATCAAGGTGCTGATCCGCACGACAGTTGCGAACACCTTGCCTGTAGGTACGGGTCCCTCCTAGATTCGTAGTCTAGGATAAGTCACCTTGTATATATCATACTTTCCCTGCTTAAAAAATACGATAGAATTCGATAAGAAACGATAAAACTAATTGCCGATTTCAATCGTTTTCTATCAGTCCTATCTACATCAAGTTGAAGTGATGATAGAGTTTCTATCTAATGTAATCTGAACCTGTGAGGTTGTTGCTTTATCGTAATAATACGATAGAATTTAATCTATACCTATATGTATTTTCATATAAGCAGTACGTCTATCTATGGTAATATGAAATTCACGTTCTATTACGTATATGATGCTATATGATTCTATATGAATCATATTTTTATATGTATTAATATGAAAATGCGTGATAGGAATCGAATCGTTTTCTATCGTCACCAACTTATTAGGGAAGAATATGAAGTAAACGATAACCTTCTTATATGGCTTAATAACAAATGGTTTTCCCAATAATTATCATGAATTTAACAATGTATTGCACATACATTTCCCACCAAGAATCTGATTTGATTCCAATGTGAGTGCTTTGACACGAGAATAAAACTGAAATAAATTGACGTCTTGGAAGTTAGGAAGAATGTTCCTTTTTAATAATAATGCCAAAAAGTTACTAATAAATGAATTAAAAAAAATTATTTTACATATTCGATAGAAAACTTTCATATGAAATGAAGTCTCTAATTTTTCCGATAAAAAAAAGTATTCTTAATATCTCCAAGACCCTGATTTTTGAAAATTTTTCCCTTATCGCAAGATACTCGGCGAAATCAATCTTTTGGTTGAGAATTTATGTACAATGCATTCTTAATACAGTTAACTAGCGATCAATTTGTCGTGTCGTGCATAAAGTCATCCTATATAATATGCAATGATAAACCTATTAGAAACGATAAACAATTGATCTGCTTCTTTTTATATAAAACGATAGAAATTGTTTAGGAAATATTAGATAACGAATCTAAATTTTACGAACCAAAAACACGATTGGATTAGATAGGATTTTTTAAAAATCGTTTTCTATCGTATTTTTTAAGCAGGGTTATATTGATTACCATGCTTTTCGTTAAAATGTATGTACATACATATATAAAATTGACTGCACAAATCTTAGTATCACGTTTTGAGGTTAATAGATGGTTATGATCGAGATATCTAATTACGTATCAGCTCAATTTATTTTTGATTAATTCGATTGCTAATTATACAATATATACATAGGTAACAATTACAGCGTTCGATCGATTATCAGTTATTGCGCCAGGTGTAAAATGGAACATTGTCAGTGTTTGACTGACGGGACCGTTAGGGTTATGTAAAGTTTCTTATGTTTAATTCAAATTTTTAGTGCGTATTAAATTGTACTGAACTGCAGTTACACTTACCGGTAAAGCAACGCCCTATGTATTGGTCGGTATAGGGCTTACACTAAATAGTAAGCAGAGCTACACCTCACAGCGAGTACAAGAAATTTCGATAAATTAAAAATGCTATTATTGTCTAAAAGTCTTATTTAAGACGTCATGACGTGCATACGTTATGTTTCGGTAATCTAAACTCTTTGGTGTACGCTGTTAACTACTAGAAAATGCTTGAACACTTAAGGGTTCAAAATTACTTCAGGATTCACATGTTATCTGAATATGTAGCTGTTATTTTAGTATATGTATAAATTTTACAAATTGTTTTCTAACAATTAAAACATAACTTTGTCTTGTCTTTTAATGACGTTGTCCTCTTTCGAATTACGTGTCAAACATACTTAACCTACAATTAAGTAGAAGGAACAATAAGCGACAGGTAATTGAATTAACAGAATTTTCGTATAATTACGATTTCTGCGTAGCTAAACAGAAAATTTTACAAAAGGTATCAACTGCAATTATTTTGTATCACGTGAAATTCATTATTATAAATATATTCAAAAAGTGTCTGGTAGAAGCAACAGGTAAATGTGAAGTAATAATAGGGTCTAAAATCGTACTTTACGTTCTACTAAAAATGCATGCTAGATTATGCTATCAAAATTATTCAGTAGCAACGACTATACTTTACGTTCAAATTAAGTAATAGCTTTATTACTAACGTTTTAGTGTACATACAGATCATCTGAAACTGACACGCACTAAGCAATTTTACGATGCCTAAGAGTCAGGTAACTTTAGGGACCAATAAAAATGCTTCTTCAGGACCGCATCAACATGGTGGTTCCTTTTGCACCCTCCTTGCAGGTTAATCTGCGAATAATGTAAGAAAAAACAGCAGAGGAAGTTACTTCGTAACTGGTATAAAGGTGAGACTTTTTGTATAAAATAAATAATAGTCATTTATTCACAACAAATTTTCATACAGCGTCATTATTGAACATTTGTACAATTACTTTGCCAATAAGTATTAAACAATATAAAAGATGCTTTACAGTCAAATTTCCTGCCGTGGCAAAATTAACCACAACAATAATCATCAGGAGTCCTACTGACATTGAAATTAAATTCTTCATGATCTAACGAAACGTCTTATCTTTCAGCCACAAGGCACAACCATTTTATAAAGACTGTCTCATGCAAGCAAACGTCTATTTAGGTAACATATAATTTGGAAGAGATATAATCATCGAACTGTATTGTATAAACAGTTGCGACTATGTAATTAAATAACATGAATCATTATGTAAATCGTAAGATCACGTAACATTAATAAAATTTTAGAATCAGGTATAACAGCTGTGACATTATGTGACATTTTCGAAGAAAAAGATACGTTCTCAAAATATGAAAACGATGAAAAATATATGTAGATATAATCACTTACCTGTTTTATCATATTTATGCCAAATTTTCGTATCCCATGGAAATGCTAACTGCGCAATAAAAAAATTGGATTGGATTGTAGGGTTTTTATTGAGAAAGAAAGAGCTTCCAGAGAATAAAGAGTTTCTGTTAATGAAATTCATTATGTTAATAAATAAGATGGAGTAATTTATTTGTTGTAAATTATACAGCTCTTATCCATACGGTGTGAGGTATCATTTTAAATCTGATAAACGCCTATGGTGCATCGCGATTATATGCAAATAATATATAAGCTAATATTTACAGAATAAATAATAATCAGAACTTGATGAATTACTTGAAAACTGGTTCAAGTAATTCAGTTCACTTTTGTTTAAACACGTTGAATCAACCACAACGCATTAAACGTACATACATATATGTTTTCCCATTTGTTATGTGATACAAAAATGAATAGTCTAGTACGAGGTGTAAGACAAAAATTGTGTACCGGGTGTTTCTTTTTAATTTTTCGAATCCAGTAAAAATGAATTTTGTCCATTTTATTGTATTTCTATAATTACTAAGGGAAGATCTTGAAATAATTTTATTTTGTACGTTTTGCTTTCACCTTTAAATATTTTTTTTGCAATACTCTGGGTGTTACGGGAAACTTTGATGTCTCGAATTTACGTTTTCCGGATGACACATCGAAAACGTAATGGAAACTTTTAACGATTAATAATAAATAATTTAAGTGATGACTAACATTCGGTAATTAATTTTCTTTTTTTCTCAAATTACCTAAAACGATCGAGGCTGACCTCTTTCGTCCAATTCTTTTTTGTATAATCACAAAGATAATAAATTAACGTTTATAATTGATCGATTGTCCCTGTATCAATTTTCATTTACGTAATTCAGTTACTTTTTCTTTTCGTTAATTTTTTACCATACGCCTCTTATGTTCTTATCGCTAGGAATTACGCTAATTGTTTAAACAAATTTTTTTTTGAGATTTAAATGCGCATCTTCGTACCAACCGTATCTGTGCCCAGCTGTCAAAATTTGGTTTTACTAATATCTTCGGTTCGCTTGCTTACAGGTGGGTCTGAAAGGGTGGAAATAAAAAATACAATAAGAAATTTTGGTAAATAAAGTGAACAATTATAAAAACGCCAAAAGTAAGTGATTAATAGTGCATATAGGTAAGTGACCAATGAAGTTTTTTTTTTTTTTTGAAAACTCGCTTATATAAAATAAATTGGGGGGACAGTGTAAATATATATATATATATAAAGTAATATCGAAGATCTTTAAAGATAATAGTAATTATAATAATAATGCTTTATTTAAATAATATGAATATATATTGCCGAAGAACATTTCGGTTAAGTGACAATTCATTCGTGACAATAAACAATTAATTCAGTAGTTGAATTAAATAACATTTTAAACGCTAGTACTGGGCAGACACAGGCAAATTCGCGCTCGTCGATTCTTTGCCTCCTGTTCATTTTCGCAATACTCTCATCCTACTTCAAGATCAAAAAATCGACACCGCAAGACGAAGTATATATTTTCGAATGACGAGAGAGTTATCACGAAAAATAACAAGTTCCTTTCCACGGCAATGTAATACTGAACGAGCCTGTAAAATTGAAAAGGAATAAAAGTAAGGGAAAAAATGGCCTACACCATTTTTCAAATAAAAATTGCAAACAGTGTATCCTCACTGATAAAAGTCTCACAGTGCAAATTACAATAGGTACAAAAATTGAAAATGCAACATTTTCAAAAAAAAGAAATTACAAGGACATGAAATATTTCGAAAAAAATCTCTCGCTCGAATTAATTATTTTTATTGGTCTTAATTAATAAAGCCTCATTATCAGTTTCACTCTTAGGCCGTCTTAAGACAATCGACTTGCAAAACGCGTGCAAAAAATAATTTCGCTTTGAATTACAAAACGACGAAAAAAAATTGCGCCCGAAAATCGCCAATGATAAGGATTTATAATTGCACGTAAATCAAAGCAGACTACGACGTCTTTAAAAATTAATAATTAACAGCTATACGAGTATAACAGGCTGTAGTCGCGAATCAACATTCAATTAATCATCCAATTCCTGACTCGCACCTTCTTTTTTTTTACTTATTATAATATAAAAGCGACAACAGTCCATTTTGGAAAAAAGCGCACGAGCGTTATCCCTTTTTGAACCTCGTGACAAGCGGAACGCACGTCGAATGTTATTTACGTCAATTTTTGAAATTTTCTAAATTTACAAGTTCTCCAAATTCGGCGCAAGCAGTTATTATCGTATGGACTATTTATTGTTATATTTCCTTCTCTCTTCGTCGTCCCCTTTTCATTATTTACATTCGCCTTTAATCCAACGAATCCAAAATCAATCGAATTACTACCCAAAAGTATATTCCATCATTTGAAATTAAAAATTAAAAAAAAAAATTACAATCACCATCTATCCAAACAATCTCCGACAGAAGAATCATAATAGGATAAAAAAAAATCGTTTCATAAGGAGATTCTCATTTTTTTTTAAATTTAAATAACGGGTGTCGAAATAGTCATAAGAAAAGATAAGCAAAAAAGCTCGAGATCTTATCCAAGTAAAATACATACTATCAACGCAATAAAAGTGTATAGACATCTTATCGTAAGAAGATCCTTCTTTCACGAATGTTTCAGGACAGTTGCATCCTGCATAGAAAAGACAAAAAAAGCTTCGTAACACGTTTGCTACCAAATTAGAAAAAAAAGAAGATGATAAAAACCAATAACTCAAAATTTCATAATCACAATGCATTTTTGGATTTCATCTCCTCTCCTCCTATCTTACGATCCCTCCTGTTTTGTTACAGCCCTGAATGACGCGTCTCGCAAATAAACATACATCCCTTTATATTTTTTCCTTCGGATCCTACCCCCCCCCCGCCCACCCCAAATCGCCATTTTTTTTTCTCGTTACAAT
>NW_014332857.1:1039443-1072938 GCF_000341935.2 Cephus cinctus
TCCATTTTTTTTTCTCGTTACAATTTTCTAGGTCGAAGATTCAGTGCCTTACGCATCGTCATGATGAGCGTGACGCGTTTTAAGCTGCTTCTGCTCGAGTCATTTCCAGTTTGCTGATACACCGTCGTCGTATTCCTTTCGTATCGACTTTCCATTCCGAAGCCGTTGCTGGGCTGTTTCTAAATCAACCAATATACAATATGGAAACTGAATGAGAATAAAAGTCAAAAAAAAAAAAAAAACAAAAAAAAAAGAGAACACTCAAAATCCACTCAGTACCAATCAAATAAGTTTTGCAAGATGTTAAGATTCGATTATAGGAAAACAATTTTTTGTACAATAATTTCGTAAGACAAAACTCAAGCAAAAACACTTTAAAACGATCATCGTTACAAAGGTTACACACGGTTTTTGCGAATCGATCAACTCAAATGTGAAGCAGGCAATATAGCGGACGATACAATAATTAATGAACGAGGAGAAGCGATTATTCAGGCGAATATAAACGGATCGTCTGTTGAGAATATAATAATTTCAATGATTGCGCCTGACAGTAACAATAAATCCAATGAGACAGCCTTTTTTTCGTATATATCAATGTTTTCCATGTCTTTTTTTTTCTTTATTTTTTTTTTTTAATTTTTTAACTTACGCAACGATCACACTCTAAAGCAACGAAACTGATTCGTTCTGAGCCTACCTGAGTTCATCTACGTAAGCGCAGCCATATTTTATTTCAAAAGTACCGACGACCCATGATTTTACCTAATATCTCAAAATTTTACGTACACATCTCTCTCTCTCTCTCTCTCTCTCTCTCTCTCTCTCTCTCTCTCTCTCTCTCTCTCTCTCTCTCTCTCTCTCTCTCTCTCTCTCTCTCTCTCTCTCTCTCTCTCTCTCTCTCTCTCGCTCTCTCGCTCTCTCTCATCTAGGACATAACTTCGTTGTATATCGGCACGTAAGGCGATCCTCATCGTTCCTTGGTACAATAATTGTAATGTTACAATTTTTCTTTACGAGTCATCCGTTCCTATGTATTAATCCATCTATCCCGTTTCAATATCGATTCCGCTAACTAATGATTAGTTTGCCTATTGACTATCGATAGATCATTCGATGGCTCGTCGGTACGTGTGCTGCAAGCGTTAAACCGTTTAACATCATTGAACAACATTTTGGCTTGTCAGAACGTTTACAGTGTTCTTATACGTGTTTCCTCTATGAAGTGTATATACAGTAACGTCCAATTGAAGTGCAACACTTGAATTTTTGTACATTTCTGTGAGAGTATCACAGATTTCGAAAAACCAAAGACACATTTTTTAGGAAATTTCCTTCCCGTTCGAATGGTAAAGGTTTTATCCCGATCGAATACAAAATTTTGCGAGTTTCGCTCGAGGCGCTCGGGGGACTACTAGCCTACCACGCGCGCCAATTAATTGGCCCCCGAGCGCCTCGAGCGGAACTCGCAAAATTTTTTATCCGATCGGGATAAAACCTTTACCATTCGAACGGGAAGGAAATTTCCTAAAAAATGTGTCTTTGGTTTTTCGAAATCTGTGATACTCTCACAGAAATGTACAAAAATTCAAGTGTTGCACTTCAATTGGACGTTACTGTATATACACTTCATAGAGGAAACACGTATAAGAACACTGTAAACGTTCTGACAAGCCAAAATGTTGTTCAATGATGTTAAACGGTTTAACGCTTGCAGCACACGTTGTATACGTTTTTCTGTATTTTTGGTTTTTCACGGCAAACGCACCAGCTGAATCATCGTGCGAATCAAACGTGCGAACCAGCGATTGAAACAATTCTGTTAGTCGAGACAGCGTGGCCTTGTTAAACAAATGAAAGAATGTGAAATTCATGATCTTAGCAATGTTATGACGTTAACTTTCATTTCTTTAATGATGCCTTTCTGCTCTGATCAATAAAATCATCCATTCACGGCCAATTTCAGCTGGTGCGTTTGCCGTGAATAACGCTGTTTATATATGTGTGTGTATGTATTATAATTAAAAGTATAATTTTATACCGTAACTGTCATTCAATACGTACCATGAGTGTTAGAATTTATTCGTCTTTCTTAACTGTTTTCCCTCCGGTATATAATGTACACAGCTCCTTATTATATTATATCGGCTATCGAGTTTCCTTTCTATACGCATTGTATAGTTACAGACATAGACACACATGAGAAACTTGAGACACATAAGGTACATTTTACATTACGTAACTACATACCGTAAAAAGGGATTAAGGTCTCGCGACTCTTACCTATACGTACTAATACATTGTTGTTATTGTTACAATTGTTGTTACTAATATTATTTACATCATTATAATTAGTTGCCCCTCACTCGAACATTTCGATAACGTGATTAAGCAAATACAATTGTTATCATTACTATTTAGTCTTTCAGTGGGGATAAGTTGAGTCGCCGCGCGTTTCTTGGCAAATTCAAAGATATTTTTAAAAAAATAGGAAACTAATTTTAAAAAAAAAGTTTTTTCCCTAAAGTCTCGTAACGACAGCGCGGCCATTATCGAATTCGCGAAGCTTTCGATTAATCGTTGGAAAAATTGAAGAACTATAAGTACCATTGCGCGATGGGGATAATGAGAGGGAAAAAAAAGGAGAGGATAGTAACGACGAGATTCAATAACGCGATTAATTATTTTTGCACGTTAAATGTAGTGAAATTGTATTTTCGGTTCTTATTTTTCGATTAGCATAATAATAATACGTAGAAATACATAGGACTGCGAGATTAACGAAATTCTAGGAAAATGATGTCTTCGTCCTTTCGAATTTTCGCGTCAAGTAATAGTGCACGGTTACGTAAAAACTAATACACGCTTTTTGGCATCAATTGTATATTGTACGTACACACTGAATATTGGTGAGTCTAATTTCTTCCTCCATTTCAATGCTTCGCGTGTATCTTTTAATGGCCGAGCAAGAGTTCGATTATTTTTGGCATTAAGGCGGCTGTTCAGCTATTTTGCTATATTACCAATGATGCCAGATGTGAGGAAAACTTTACAATCACTTTTCTCCTGGGTTTACTCTTATTTCATTTAGTTATCGGCTCACCCACCATCCTTATACATGACGGAGTACGAGTAATCTGCTTTTAAGTGTATCACTTATTCTAATTCGAAGAAAAATATATGAAAATGAAGCAGACGTAATGACGGCCGCCATGAGAATTTGACAGGTCGGTTTCATATAGATTATTATTGAAGAGGAAGACCTTTGTGAATTTAAAATCCAGATGACCCTAAACTCCTTGTTATATAAGGAAGATGACTAAACTAATAATGTATATCAAATTAGTTAGAAACAAAGGAGAAAAATCTATGTAAAATTCATGAAAAATTCTATGTATACACAATATGTTGTATTGTTTGTTGATGATTGGAATGGTGAACACAAGACAAAAGATGGCTTTCAAGTAAGGACGAATGATTCTGACAGACAGTAGTGAGAAATTACTGTAATACCTGTTAATGACAGTTAGCAGCAGTTTGCCGATATCTGCGCCATCCGACGAAGCGCTGTGACACTAAAGTCAAAGAAACGCGAAATGTGCATGTAATCATGTATGAAAATTATACGATGACGTCTGTCATTATCCGTACGTTAAGCATCGTAATTCGTGTGTTCACTTTCCAAAGAATAATTTGTTCGTCGAGACGTTACGAAGAGCTTGCGAAGCCAGAGAGAGGCACGTCATTTCACTCTCGTTGCAGAGTTTCCTAATTTGTACACATGGACAAAAAGAAATAAAGACGTTCAGACTCGTGACTCACGTTCATGTTTGCCTTTGCCTCGTGTAATTAAGAGGCAAAGAGCGAAATACAAAGTAAATAATAATTTCGTACGCAATAAATTCTTCAATTATGACGCATAATAACGACGTAAAGTTTTGTATTTACAAGCGTCAGGTTGCCTCTAACCACGGTCTTACATTGTAAGGTATGTAAAGCCGTGCCTGTGACGATCAACGTTAATACGCATGCGCGCCGGTACGCATTTGGGAATTCAGCAAGACGTAGGAGACACACTCCGATCGCGACAAATACAAAGGACACAGAGAATGGACTATGCGAGAAAAAATATAAGCGGTTATTGCACTCGTTCGAATGTCTATTGCAGTTTTTTTGCACTTTTCTTTTCTCACTGACGCGGACCACGTCCGCCAAGACTTACCATTTCGGTGGTGAGACTGGCAAGCGCTTCTTCGACCGTGGCAGCTATACGGCCGCCATCTTCTCCTCGTTTTCCGCTTCTAATTGGCGTCGTCGGGCAACCTACAATTAACGTGATTTGATCAAAGACAAATATAACAAGTTTCATGACTCGTTGAATCATTGACAAAGCCTAAATAAGAATGATATCTCATTGACTATTATTTATGCAAGTACATATACGTCAACGTGTAAGCTCTCTATTTTATTCCTTTTTTTTTATAAGTGCGTGATCATCAAATACCCGGAGACAGACATACAGAAAGGCACAACAGTGAAAATATAATAACCTGAACTTATCTCAAGCTCGACGCTCCTGAGCGAGTCTATAAGCTTGAAAGAGTGTATGGGATTTAATGAAAATGGTTACGAGATTTATAGCATTGTTTATGCATTTGTCTTCTCTTTTAACTTTATTGTCTCGCAATATGTCGGCAGAGCAGAGTCATTGAACAGGATTGTGTCCTTCGTTAACTAGACAGAACTATGTGTAAATTAACTTCTTTTAATACTGAGTATTAATAAAATGTGTACAGTATATAGATGTTGTTGGTACTTATATGTAAACAAGTACACAAGAGATTATCTGACTGTCAAAGAGACACTGCCATTAAGCCAGACAGTCCATGTATACATATATGTATTTATATATTTTTTGTATCATCTATCAATCAAGGTGTTTAAGGCAACTAAATCTTTATAGAAACAAATTTTTGTTTCGTTAATGGCAGTTCCTTTGTTTCTTCTAACTAACTTCTTCCAGTTCTTTTTTCTAGGTTGTCGTTAAGGAAAATATCATATTCTTCATTGAGACTTACAGTTGACATTGTTTCAATTACGATCTACAACACAGACAAGATAATTTTAGTAGGCACTGATTTCTTTTGGATGGAGATAGTTCTACTTTACGTAAGGAGTGATCAGTCGATACTGACTACCTAGTAGAGAAAAATAAGAATCGAAGGAACAACTTCAAGGCAACTATTACAAATTCATTATTTTTCTAGTATATTAGCACAGTTTTCACGTGCTGAACAAATTGTTATGTAAAAGTTTCATAAATACAGATAAATCCGATAATCTCACATCAAATCAGTCTATCATGCACCTGTTACACAGGGACGTCATATAGTTTCTAAATAACAATAACAGTACTACAAACGGTGGACTATCATTGCGACACACAATCACGTAAAAATTAGCCAGTCAAATAACAAACGCCAATTTCAAAAATAAATCGATATACAAAGTATCCACGGTTAACAACCAACGCGCAATTGTGAAAAGAAATTAGCGAAGTAGCGAAAATAAATTTCATTTGAACAAGCCTGACAACATATAGCTAGAGCAAAAGTACACTGTACACCCTTCACAATATATCAGACTTTTCCATGGTAAAGAACAGTTCCATCGAACACGCAATTTTCATAAATTACAAAATATCTGGAAATTCCTCAAAGCCAGCGGCAGCACGTAGAACTCCGAAGTAACAATAACATCCCCTTAAAGACGTCTTCAGGGCTTGTAGTAGACGTTGAGTGCGTAGATGAACTTACCGATGTCACCGCTACTCGAACTCTCCGTAAAGGATGGTGTCCCTTCCGTCCAGGTTGGCGTCGAGCCTTCGACACTACCAGTAGGAGGTGTCCAAGTTAACCCACCACCCCCTCGACTACTACTCCCGCTCTCAACGCTCAACGAGGACTTTGTTTCTCTTCCTCCACTTCCGCTGCCACTTCCGCTACTCTCTAGATGAACTTCGGATATGCTACAAAGGGTATCAATGAAAAATGAATTATTTTATTAGAGTATTAATACACGACTCATTTCAGATATTTTAATTTATTGACCTACCTTACTGTATCGTGATTGACCTTAGCAAGTGTCACGTGATGGACTACTCGGTTCTGCTTGGAATGGGAAGAGCTTAGGCTGCTCGTCAGAATTGGGGTTGCACCTTGATGAGGATGATGACCACCGGAAGCCAAGGTTTGATCGTTCGAGCGGACTGCGTCATCAAAAGGCGGGGGTGGAGTGGAGCAGGTTGAAGGAAGGGTGCCACCTACAAAAAGCGTACTACCATTAGCCCCTAGATGAAAGTAAATTTTACACAGGTATAATGCACACTTAGGAACTACTTTGTTCTGATGATTTTTCTGTAAATTTTTCCTTTTTTTTTTTGTTTAATTCATCATTTTCATTAATAATCAAGTAGCAATCACGTCACATCTGTTGGAAGGCCATGTACAATCTGTTCTGGGAGAATTTTACTCTTCGTGTTAGATAAACGGCATCAATGATTAAAGCAGATAAATAAATATGAAACATTGAAACCTTTTTTTCTTTAGGATAATGGAATGTGTGGATTTTGATTTGTTTTTGTATGACAGGGTCACTACTAGTTACTACGACACTTAATACTAGCGCGCTAATCAGCGAGGATATCAAAAGCCATAAGCTATAATACTTGATAGTTTTCTTTTCTGTTATTAATACATTAATTAAGGAACATTGTTTTATTATTGTAATACGGATATTCGTATACAGTGATCTTCAGTGTCACGATGGGGATGTGTGATTATAGCGATGAAGAGGGTGAACGGAAATTTTTATACAAAATAACACACATGCAACAGAACTTATCAATTATGGAAATGTTTGGAAAATGACGCGCAAAACACTTATTGTGATACAAAGGAAATTATTTTCATGAACACCCTACTTTCTATATATATATATGTTTCATGATTTATCATAATCACCTGTAGTAGCATGATGAAAGATAAATATTATGCATTTTTCTGATAATCATATCACTATTAGCGTGAAAGTCAATAAATCGAATGACAATGATTTTGCGATATGCTAATTGTACGATCGCGTGCTTGCGTAACCATGCAAAAATGAAAAATTCGCTAACGTGAGACTCGAATTTTCAGAACTGTTATGCCGCTCTAAATAATCCTTGTATTGATCGTCGGTAAGAAATGATTTCAAAGTTTCTGGAATTTTGTCGCGATCGACTTGAATATTTGGCGAGGTAGTGATTAGTCGTGATCTTGATTTTCGAAAAAATGTCGAATTTCTTACGACTTGTTTGCCAACTTTTTTACTTAGCACATAATCGATTTTACGTTCGTCGTATTCGCGCAATTTTAACGACCGTAATAAAGTTTTGTCAAATTTTTCAAAATTCTCATGTTTCTCAACTGGCACGCGCTGCACTTGCGCGATTTCGGGGTGGATCCCAGTAAATTTTTTGGATCTCTCCCCGATCAACGGAACTGACCCGAAATTATAAAAAACGCTGGAATTCAAGTTGTCACGTTTTCGAATAGAGAGTGTCGGAGCAACCCTTTTCTTTTTAACACAACGCCCTTCCGTTACACGAAAACGATTGTCCCTCTGATTTTGAGATATTTTTGAGAATTTCAAATTACCCTCATCGCGATTAACACCAGTCCCAAAATTCTCATTTCCTTTATCAAAGCCCGACGTATAAATCAAGTTTCTCGACTTAGAAACGGGAATAATCAAATTTCTCAAATTATCATTTTTCGAACGCTCCACAGTCAAAACCTCCGTAGAAATTTTAATCGCACTTTGAGAACCCATTTCCCTCTCCTTCCTACGCATCCTCTCGTTATAAGTCTCCGAGTGCTTTTTATCCTTCCTAGACATCTTATACCCGACATCCACAAGACTGGTTTTCCCACAAAAAACTGTCACCCCACCACCACCCCTCAAATTCGAACCCAAATAATTCCCATAACCCTTCGAATCACTCAAAAGTCCCCCAATAGATTTTTCACCCCGTCTAAAGTCATTTCTCCTATCAGGTCGAAATGGACGAGGACTAGTTTTAATAACGTAACAATCATCAACCCTCTCGACACCAACAAATTCATCATCCTCGCTATATCCAACCCCATAACCCCCCTCAGCCCTCTCCCAAGTATAGCAACAACCCTCGATCCTCTTGTCAAAATTTTCATACCGAACGTTATCATAAAGAGAATCCCTACCACTAGCCCTATTTCCACCCAAATTATTCTCTTGACAATCATCGGAAACGTTATCGTATTTCGACGTGCGATCGTTATCAGTCTTCTCAATCTCAAAACGAGATAAGGGGTTGACATGCAGACGGGATACGCTCAGTCGATTCGCAGTGTCATGCAATGAGTTTCCTTCACCTCGAGCAGACGTGGTGACGGTGATCGAGGCGCCGCGTTGTTCTTCGGCCCTGCCTCTCCCCGAGACGGATCCCCTGGGAGGAACAGGTGGAGGAACCTTCCCCGAAGGAACGAGGTTAGGACTGGGAGGACTGGCGGCGCTGCGGCCCTTCAGCACCGCCGGATAACTGGATCTGGTCGTAGTTTCAGGTGCGGAGACGATTTCAGTGAGTGGCGGCGGACTTACTGGACCGGTGATCGTTGGAAGATTTATTGGAGTGGAGGTGGCTATCGGGATGGAGGTGGTGGAGATCGCAGCGACGGAGGGGATCACAGTCGAGACGACGGGGGGCTCGCTGGGACTTGCTACAAGCGGCCATCGATCAAGCACAGTCATTCGATGACGCGTGCGTGCGGGACAGAAAAAGAGAAAAAGAAAAGAAGCTGATCAGAAGACCCATGATGATTTTTCAATATTTTTCTTTCGACACCCACTGACGTTTTTTCATGATTTTTTTCTTAGCCGGTACGTCCAAAAGTTTATATTTAAAATTGTACTTCTCAAAGAACTATCTGTCACCCGGCACCAGCGTCGCTGCACCCGTCGATGACTTATGATAAATTGCGATTAGACGATAGTGACTCTTAGTTAATGATTATGCATTTTTTTTTAATCTTTAAATTCACTAAGCCAGTCTCTCGATGTGCGACTTGTGACGTATTGTTATACTTCTTTTTTTTTTAATATTCTTATGTGACAACTCATAAATGACTGTCGTCGAGTGATCAATGATTCTGTGTACTCTCCGACTGTCACGAAGGTGGACTTTTTCAATTGGCTTGTAAAAGGATTTAATGATTAAAGCAGGAGACTCACCAGGCTTTGTGGGTGATGTAGCATGCATTGTCGAACTTCCGGTTGCCGCCACCGCTAAACCACCATACAATAACGATACCATTACCGATTTAATGAAGATCAATGCCATTTTTTTTCATTCAATTATTTTATAATCCTATGTCGGATGGAGGGACGTCTCATTGGAAAGGAAACGGGGTCACACGGGAAGCTCAGTGTTCTTGCAGACGGGAACTGTGGTAAAGGTCTTCGACGTGGGAAAGAGATCGACATTGTCGATACATCGGCCGCATGTATTATCGATGAGCTTGACTTTTTAATAAAAGATTCGAGAGTGACGTCAGAGTAATGATCAAGAGTCACGTGACTTTCCGATCGATTCGTCTTATTGGATCATTTCATTTTTTTTTTTATTAATTATTTCATTTTGACTTACCGGTCGAATCGAAATCTCCCTCCAGTGGCCTCAGTGGCCTCGTGATACTTTTTCTCTTCGACGGGGAATGTTTCAACGCTGCAATACAAACGACGATATATTAGCATTTCAGACAATTGTATCGATAGCGATCGATTTTAACGAATGTATCGAAGTATCGATTACTTATCCGTATAGGGAATCGTTAAGCGTGAAAAATCTTAACGATTTCATATGTCATTTTCATTTATGGGACGGTAGTGCATTGTTATGTAATTTGTACTATATGGTAAATATGGATTGATTGGGTATCGATCTGTACAATTTGATGTAGGGAATATATTCTAATAACGTCGTGAGTAGTCTAAAAAAGAAATATACATATATATATATATATAGGACTATTGATATATAAAATCTGGAGACCGACTATATTAATGTATATAATTATAATTCAAGCTGACAACATCAAAAGCGTTATATATACTTTTTTTTTATCTAAAATCTCAAGATCCTACGTCAATTGTATTTTTAATCTTTTTAATTATTCAAATCGTCACGATCAAGATGTTAGGGATTGTAGGGAAACTCGTGTAAAAGTTTTTTATATATAACAAATTATCATCGATCTTCCTAGCGAGAAATTTTGATACGTCACTTTCCCCTTTTTTTTTGAAACAAAAATTTTAGTTTCATAAGCGACAGTGTCATATTGGACATTCTGCGTGTGTCTGATGCACGAGGAGATGAAGTGTGACACTTGATGGCAGCGATAGGAAAATGAAGAGAGAATGGACCAAGAGAGATTCAAGAAATCAGAAAATAAAATTTCCCATGCAAAGAGACAGACGAACGAATATATCGACAGGCAGAAAATAGAAAAATCATACAAAAGTATACCGGGTGCAGAAAAATAAAAAGAAAATTTATATAGAGTCAAAAAGCAGTGGCCAACGTTTCGTGCGAAAAGCAAAGACACGACAGATACATAAGAAACGTAAAATGAAACAAGACAATCCCATCCAAACCTTTGTCATTATTCAACGTAGTCAAAAATGTCCGACTGGACAAAACATCCCGTTGAACGTATCGCTCGCCTCGTGCGTCACGAGTATCAATAGTGAAAAAATACGTAAAACCACAAAAAAAAAGCTACAAGTACAGTGCCTCGCGTATTAATTAAAAAACTCATCAACTTTTTGGCCATCCGACGAGTACCCACACGGGTTAGAAAAAAAAAACCAAAAAAAATTCAAAATTCAGTATCCGAACATCCAACACGCTATCGAATGCTATCATATGTCAGTAATTATTAACAGGTTGATATTTCAGCGTGACAAAAAAAAATTGATAAACAATTACCCAACACAGTGGTCTTTAGTTAACAAATTGAAAGATTCAAAAATGCACACGTGACAGTGCAGTAAACACAGACACTTTTAATTAACATCAACGATGCTAATTGATGTTAAAAAAATGCCCAAAAATATTAAAAAAAAAAACTAGTGCAGTTTTTTCAGATTATTTACAAGCACAGTGTGTAAACTCGAAATCTTAAGGGAGAATTGAGTTTGTACAAAAAATATCAAGCGGCGAACAGGCATCAATTATTTTTCAAAATATTTCATTCAGGCGACATTTGCACAAACAACAAACTGGCAGAGACAACTCAGGCTTATGACAGACAAGACAAGACAGACAGAGTTACCTATGTAGCTGGTGACGAGGTTACGGAATTTGCGATGGTTCCCCTTAATCTCTGGCAGGTCCACTTTTGGTATTCAGTTTTCGAGTTTTTTTTTTTTCGATCGGTAGCAGGTTCATTGGTCAGGGGGTTGACAAAAGGGTGTGCACGGACACAGAAACATCAACATTTAGCTAATCCAAATACCGAACAAGTTCACATGGATATCGATCGAGAGCGATAAGATCAATAAAAATCTGCCATAAAGATTGCCGAGCGTTTCGTTGTTAGCTATCGAGACGGGGAGCCGTAAAAGGGAAAAGTGTGAGAGTAACGTACAACGCAAGAAACAAAAACGAAAAAAATAAATACGAAAATTAAAATTTTAAGCAACGGACCGTCCAGTTTCACTGGGTCAATGATAACACTGATACAGGATGAGTTGTTAGTACGAATTCTGTGTGTGAATTATTATTGCTTTGCATTGTGAGAGACGTCGATAAAACAGAAACCAAAAAAAAGAGAAAAAAAATTACTCCCGAGGAAAATTACAAGCGAGAGTAGTGCGGAGGGGGACTGTAAATGAAATGAGGTTGTAAACAGCGAAAATATTTATTGTAAAGTATATAAACATGTACATTCGGTGTCCACATGTATTTGATAGCTGAATATTAAAAAAAAAAAATTCAAAAAAAATGATCCCTTCTCCGTCTCACTTACTCTTGGTGCCACCGCGTGTGTTAAAAATATAAAAGAAATCCGTCCAAAGGCAACTTGTGTATTTTAATTTTAAAAAACTCGCTCGCAGTTAAACGTTATGGTATCAGCATGCAATTTACACCAAAATTTTTCTTATTCTCTCTAAAAATGAGTGAAGGTATGTTTTAAAAAAAAATTTTTTGAAAGTGCACAGCAGTGCTAATTGGTGTGTATTAATTTGGCACAGTAAAATACTTCAGTGTGAGCACAGTCGATTCTAATTCGCGTTCCGTAAGTTCAATGACGTGATAACGATTCGTATAGAGCTTCTTGAAAATTCGTCAAAATATACTCTTGTAACATGTTGCTCGAATTCGAAGCTCACCGTAGGACCGAGAGTCGTTGTCCATCCCAAAAAATATTTGTGCTGAAGCTTTCGAGATGAAAAATTAAAAAATGTAAAAAAAAGACGAACTAATTTTTTTCGTAAAAAAAGATCTCGTCACACCGCACGAAATACTCAGCTATATTGTTGTGGACACCAGTCTTGACGCACCCTGATAAAGTCATCATTCTTTTTTTTTTGTGGCATCAAATATTGCATTACGTAATACTTTTGAGGTGAACGCGACGAGGGTGGGGGTATGGATGATACCGGAAGTGACAACGTAAAATTCGGAGAGAAAGTTAAAATCCCCCGTCCAAAAAAAAAGTGAAGCAAGAGAAAAATAACGGATGGAAAATTGATAGTTGAAGGAATAAATAAAAACAAAAAACATAGTCAAGTTTCTAAAGGAAGAACAATATACGATACATATATGTATGCATATGGCGTTAGCAATATTAGTCACAAGGAAAAAAAAATACTAAATGACAGACACGATCGAACAGCTCACAGATAGATCAACTGAAAATATTTCAATCGGAGCAACGATTCTCGCTCGTCTATTGCTTTTTCCTCTTTTTGTCAAGTTTTTTTTTTCTTTCCTTTCCTTCCTTAATTTCGATCGATATCGTTTTGCTTTATTCCTTTTATATGCTGGCTCTTATTTTGTGGAATTCTTTTTCATTGTCATAATACTTTTCGTATGTATAATTAAGTACGTCGATTTCTGGTACGTCTTAAGAACACTAGACAATCGGTAAAAATGTGATTTCACCAAAAACGATGAAATTTCATATCGTCGTTATCATACACAACAGTGTGATTAATATAATGTTATATAAAAAAATATAGTGATGATTTGTACGTCGCTTTGAGTGTCTTGAAAGAAGAAAAAGAAAAAGAATTATAAGACGATTAAAAAAAAGAAAGTCACTTGTCCGCTGATTATTCACGAGTAAAACGATGACAGGAGAGAAAGACGAAACTTTCCGAATGAACTTGGGCAATTTTGAGGAATAAAAACGCGCGCGGTAATTAAATTAAAGAAAAAGAAAAATATAACAATAAAATATACGAGATCAATCGAAAAATCAGACGCTCCGTTAAATGCCTCGAGGTCGCTAACGAGCAATGCATTTTGTGATAAGGCAAAATTTCCGTAAAAAGAAAAAGAATGTATAAAGTAAAAAAATAAGCGCGTTGTTACGTACGTTTCTTAGCATTTCGTAAACGGTATATGTATGTATACTAAAATATAATGTTTAATCTCTAGCTTACGACTTACTGCTCTATTTTCAATAATAATAGTAGTAGTAGCGATAGGTAATAGTAAATGGTAGTAACAGTAGGTAATAGTAGTAATAGATAGGAATATGTACCCTCCTTCCTTAAGTAGCATAGTAAATTAAAAAAGCCTTCCGACTGTAAATGGCCCTGCAGACTCAAATACATCAACTAGCAAAGATATTATCTCAATGTAAGAATAATTTATCTCGCGACCGGTTATTTATTTCCTGCCAAAATTGACTCTAAATATCGACGTCTACGCCTATGCAGCGTATAGCTTGAAAACAGTTATCGCAAAATCTCTGCTTGGCGGCACCATTGCATTCTCTGTTAATCATTGTAAATTCTTTAATATCTGATAAGACAGGAATGCGAATGATAGGGTGAAAAGTAGTAAAAAAAAATGTAAACAATAATATCACTGACTGAGATAATTCGGTTCTTCGTTAATCCGCTCTAATAATTGACGCGTGGATGTGTGTGACACACGAGATTATTCAACCAGGAAGAACCGGAATCCATATTCGACAATCGACGATGACGAATTTAGGAATGTGCCTTGTTGATCGCTAGCATCGAGGTCAAATTTGCTAGGAGTGGTTGATTCGGATGGTACTTACGTGAGGGTATCTTCTTGAAGACGGTTTTCGCCATGAAGTCCTGGAAGCGCTGAGCATAAAATCCTGGACGATGCACGGACACTGTGTCCTGGAACAGAAGATCATTCGTCACATTCTCCAACAGGTCGAAAGATATCAAAGTTAAAGAATGATGAGACTGTGCAATAACAAAAATTAAGAACGTGACTAATATTCTGGAAAATATTATTCACCCCGTCGTGTATCATGGACTTCCACGTGTGCTCGAGCTTCTTCTTGAGTCTGTAGCTCTGGAGGATGTCGATGATACCCATGAAGAGTAAAAGACGTTCACCACGAGCGTTCCTGGCTGGAATACCGCCCGGACTGCTAGGAACACATAGAATCGCGTCCGTTATTACAATTTTTTTTTAATTAAATAATATTTTATTCGTCATCCTAATAATGGAAGAGGACAGTTGATTTAACGATCATGAAAAATATAACAGGAGTACTCACGGTACGTCATCCTCCTCGTCAATGGGCTCACTCTCGGCCTGGATACTCTCCATCGCCGTACTATGAGCCACCAGCCTCTGTCGATTTATGCTGCGAGATCTATTAAGGGCTGCAGCCCCTATTCTGTCTTCTCTCTCGCGTTCCCTTTCACCCTGAACGAAACCACTACCGTCGTAGCAAACTTCGCCAGCGTCCTCGTCTGCACTGGCCGATAACCTTTGCTCCTGCTCAGTAAAAAAAAAACCAAGGATGACCTATGACTCAAGAAATACGAATAACTGATGTTACCATTTTTTTTTTCTAGGACATTTTTTAACTTACAGCCTTTTCTCTAGCAGCTTGATCGAGGTTGTGAATCCCCACGAGAAGTGAGTAATCCATAATTTTGAAACTTTCCAACACGCGACAATCCCGCTGGATAGTTTTGACCATGGCGCCATAAGTGTCAGCTTCTAAGAAAATACCCTCCGGATGATGTTCCATAAAATCAAGATCCTTGTAGGTGGGGGATGACTTCGATCTTTCGCTTCTTGAGGCCTGATTAAATTTATCATTAAAAATTTATCGTTCAACGAGTCTTATCACAATCGTATAATTATTTGTCGTCTCGTGAAAATTTCTTACTTTTCGCTTATACGTCGAACCCTTCAAATCGTATTTCTGATGAAGCTTCACTGATGACGGTAAAAGATTATTCATGGCGACTAATCTCACGTTTTTACTATTGCATCGATAACAATAAAGCCCAAAGAATTTGGGCAATAGCGTCCTTGGATTTTGATTAAGATTCTGAAAGTTATTATATGACGTTTTTTTTACACCGACAACTATCCACTGATATTGTATGATAATCATAATTATAAATCATTTTTCAATCTTCACCATGTAATATCCAGGTAATAGAGTCTGCAAGAACTCTCCCTCCTTATGCTGAACAGTCTTAATAATGAATTCGTCATCCTCCGTCAGATAAAAGATGCTACCACTGGCGCCAGGGTTGGACAATTCCCGCAGAGGCGCGCTACACATGGACATCTAGAGAGAAGAAAAATTAACACATAACAATAAGAATGCTCCAATCGGTTTGATGCAGCTAAACATAAAAAGAAAAATGAAAAATTACCAGAAAGTCATCAGGCTGAATGCCAAAGAGATCCCTAAAGTATCGAAAAGCAATGGGCGCATAATTCTTGAACTTAAACTCGGAGAAGTGATGAGCTGGCGTGTGATTGGAGCCTTCGCTAGGAAAATTTGTCGTTTCCACAGTCATGAAATCCTGCATGAGTAAATCCCTTTCTGGTTTACTGGCGAGACCACCGACAGCGTGTTGAATGCCAAGTTGAATCGATCCCATAATTTGGGTAGTTTGAATCTGTAACAAGACAATGAAAAATAAGATAATAATTCAAAATACAATTTCGCAAGAATATATCTAAAATATAATTACACACCCATTCTAGATAGTCAATAAATTCAAGTTCCACTAAATTCCACCTCATGGCGTCTTCATAATTACTAATAACACTGAGTCCCACACTTGTGTCAAATTAATATAAACATGCTGTCCCGTCTGTTGATTACAGATTCAATAAAAAAAAAAAAAAGAAAAAAGTGTCCCGATAAAAAATATAACAAAGTTCAGACAATCACGACGCAAAGTCAGTTTACATCTGTGAATTCCACAGGATTCGCTACAGATACGGACTCACGATTCACCGAAATGGAGTGGACATTTATTTATAGCAGTAAGTATATTTGCAGTGACGATTAGAGCCACGCTAAAAATTTTGAACAACAATTAGCAAATAAAGTGACATTTAACTAGGTAACAGAGACGTATCGCTTCCAGATGAAATTTGACATTTCATTTTGTCCATAGACATCCATAGTTTCTTTGTCGAATGGCAATGAATATTTTTCTTCTGATTAATGACAAATGCAAAGACATTTCCTAAGAAATAATTATCCAGCGCAAGTCGCTGCTAAATCTATTCCTGTACCAGAGAACAATTTTCATCGACAGTCTCCTCTGCGTCAATGCGTCTAGTACTCGGCATTTCGCACGGTTATATTTATGTTTAGAGAAACACCGACGGCTCGCGCAACAAGCGTCCCGACGTCGACGTCGTGTTACTTAATATCTCTTATCCTACTCTGGATCGTGCAACTACCGTCCTTCTGTTTTCTTTTCCTTCCCTTTCCCAGCCTATCCTTAAATAACTACAGACTGCTTCAAAGTCTTCATTACTTTTTTGTAGGTGATCTCGCCCCCGACGCCAACTCTCCGGTGTCCAATTTTTCTCTCGCGCTCCGATTTGTTCCTGGACACCCCGGACGGGGTCTTCGGTCCAGCGAAGCCATGCTGCGCCGTCGAAGTCTGCAAGAAAACCAAAAATTACACTCTCTTCCATTCGTATCGCCTTTACAAATAATACGTCCTATCTGTATCATGTGACATCTGAAGTTTGCATCATTCCTTGACCAATAGATCAAACAGTTCCATAACTAGCGAGGCGTGACTCTAGCCAAACAATTAGAATAAATAAATGAACGGTATTTACATCGATGCCACAAGCACAATGCGCAACATCGTTCTTATCAAGAGAAACATGGCCAGTCGGAATTTCCCGTTTCATGAATAATTTATAAAATTGCGAGCGTCCCAACATTTTTATGTACCGTACAGGCCCGATGGAGCGTGCACGAATTTAAGAAAAAGAATTCAAAAAAAAAAAAAGATAACCTTCATAATTTCAAGGCTCGCCTGTATTCACTTCATTCCCAGGCTTAACGTGATAATGACAAATGCTCGCAGGTGTACAGACAGTGTAATGTTCAGCTCTGGTAACAATCTTTGAGATAATAAAAAAAAAATTATAACCACGCGACAAGGTCGATGTACGAAATATTACATTGACTCAAATAGCTCATACGACTCTGATTTCTATCAAGAAGAGTCAAGACTCTGATAATATTATGAAGACCGGACGAGTGGTATCTTGAATCTTCTATTTCTTGAAATAGTGAATTCCATGATAATTTACGCAATAAGACGATCGGTTTCCGGAGTCTGTCAAGGGTGAAGTGGCGGCGTGGTTAATGCTGGATATCGATGAGAAGAGGCATTGGGACGGTTTGTAAATTATTGACTGGCTGGATGCTAAAAATAGAAGCTGATTTCATCAATAAATTCGAGGAAGTATCGTGGAACTTTATAGGAAGTTAAAAAGGAGATGAATGATACTTGCGAGTATATATGATCTGTTTGTCAGTCATACTTTGCGATTAATGAGAGAGAGTGTAGTGCCATTGACGAGAGTGTATACATACATATATATCATATGGAATATATTATATATATGTATAATAGTAGAAAGTGGAACAAGGGGTCTTTCGTCAGTGACAATAGACTGAGAATGCAGCTTCGTGCATTCATTTGGATGTCCACCACTCTATAGTGAAATAGTCCTGTTGCTGCTGTATATGACAAAATGGAAGAGTCCAAGGTTAATTAATATGATGTATAAAATTTCGACACTCTGCTCGTTACAAAATGATTTATCGTTGCGATGCTCGATACAAGAATTGTGAAATACTTCGTAGAGGCGAACTAGACAGAGAATTTCAGAGCGTTTATTTTTTTTATTATTATTCGTAATGAGTGATAAAACGTAAAACAGCCTTGGCACAAGAACGCTTCCCGTTTGACAAGTCTTCTCGAATATGTGATTATCTTCCGATTTGTAAGTGTTAACCAGCTACTAAAAAATTGTTTAGGTTATTTGGATCAAATTCATTTTCAAATTTTCCCGCGTGTACGTAACGATGCGTAAGCAATTAAAGAAATTTTATTGTTATTGATTTGACGGTTTTTAATTATAAAAATTTGTAGTTAGTGTGGCGAAGAATTTTTAAAGTTCTCAGTAACTTGATTAATCAGCGTGTAAAAATATACTTACGTCGAAGGCTGTGACTTTCTCGCCTGTCGATTTGTCTGTAATAAAAATTAATGTCACATTATTACATTGATGCTTTGATGTTTGTTTTCTTATTTACAGATTAATAAGTATAAACAGATATGATAATGGTTAGGAAGATGATTCATTTTAGGAGTAAACCAATCTTTCGCGTATGGCTTATTGAAAGTATTATTTGAGTGAAAATTAATTCAGAGGATGACTTATATTAGTTGGAATTATTTGTGCAGTGTTAAAATAAATATTAGACGTTACTTCGAGTTTGAATGAAAATAAAGGCAGTAAACTTTCGTTAGTTTCCATTTATTCTTGATACAGTAAAAGTGGGACACCAGGGACATTTGGTTATCAGCTGTGAAAATCATTGGCTTATTTGTTATAGACACGCCTTATTGGATTTGAAATTGTTATATTTCGTGTATAAATCCTTGAGGATACGCCTTGTATAAGAGAGCCAATAAGTACAAAATCGTAATAGCTCGAATACTCGAAAAAGCCTTCATTCATGAAATGGAGCAGCCGGATTACAAAGTAATGTCGAAAAATGTCCAAAGCGATAAATACGAACGAGTAATGTGTGATAACTATCGAAAAGAAACATAAAGGGGCGTTTCGCGATCATAAAAGGAATTTAATATAATGGATATAGCATAATGATTCTAGTCATATGTAACGATGGGTGCCACCCATCAGCTGTCAAAAAAGAAATTCTCAGCATACATGAGCCTGATCACGAGCCTGATGATTCTCGCGAATTAAATGTATTTAAACTGAGAATAAATAGCGAATCAAAGTCCACGTAATCGATATAATATGAATGTAGGTATGAAATGTGAGTAAGAAATTGAAACAGATGAAATCATACGAGTAAGGAGCGACGCCCGTCTAGCAATGAACAAGATGAGACTTATAGGTTATGTTAATAATAAAATGATAAGTAGTACGAAGTAAGAATGTACGCACTGTCTTCGTCTGTTGAATCATCAGGCCTGAGATGATTTTCTGTAGCCCGAGCCGGTCCGGCGATGTCACTTTCGAGCATCTCAATCACATCCACATTGTCACCCGAAGCCATTTTGTGACCAACTATAATTTACGTACGTTCCTAATAATTTAAACGTGCATTTCGCGTGCGATTCCTTCGCATGTTATCACGAGGCGAGCTCTCAGCGTGCCTCGTTCATACGGTTTACACTTTTCAGCCACATTTTAGACACTCCGCACCGTGCGCGTACCACAAGAAATGTCGCCTACGGCCCTTAATTCCGGGCTACGTTCACCCACGGCCTTCGACTGAGCTACTTCTATTGACCCGACGCCATTTTGTAACTACGGCAGCGCCATCTCTGAACAACTTCTTGAAACCTGTTGCGTTTATTGAAAAAAAGTTTTTTCCTTGCTCATCGTATAATCGTTGACCGAAGATAACGACTGCGTGTAGTCTGTCCAAGTTAACGAAGTAATAGCTGCTTCGTCTCAAAGGTGGCAGCACCATCGATGATGTTAAACTCACAGCAACCATAACGGTATTTCTTTTACCAACAGAAACTTTTCGTCTCTTGAAATTTTAGTCGTGTTATTACGATTCTTATAATATCTAAGGCAGACACAGTATATCATTAGACGATACTTACTACTACGAACAATAAATGCTGAAGATATCCTAACAGTTCGTTTTGGTCAGTAAAAAAACTAAATGTCTGTGAATGCAGCGTAATAAGCATAACTATTCCTGTCCACTTCCTGTCCATTGTTTTCGATTCGCAAATTTCATAATGACGAACATGCATTGATTCACCAAGTACATCCCTGTATTTCCTATGACGTTTGATACTTTGTTAAATTAATTAATTAAAAAATGCAAACTCTGGATGACGGTAACGCCTTGTCAAGCGATAAGATTTTTATATGTTTTTTATAAAGAAAAAATGTTTAACGACAGAAGAAGGACGGAGTACGCACGGAAATTAAGAATGCAAAAAATCATCCTCTTGGGCATCACTGGAGTTCTAGCTTATGAGATTATCAACAGCTATCTGAACTTTCATAATCAGGTACTTCCGATATTATCAATAGTTATACTCAATTATTAATAGGATTTATTACTTTGTGTTACTGTCTGACAGGTGTCAACCATACAGAACCATTGACTTAATAATTTTTGAAATTATTTCAAGGTTTCTCAATACACTCAATCAATTGCGTATCGAGAAGCACAAGAAGCTAGTAAGGAATACAGCATGAAATTAATGAAAAGAAATCAGCAGCTGCTCTCAAGAGAGGAAAAGGAATTAAACAATAAAAATAGATATCAAGATACCGATTGATTATAATGCATGAAATATGCTTTACCATGATAATATGTGAGAAATTTAAGACTCTATAAATTATATATTTTTACAAATATTCAGGATTCATTAAAAAGCAAAGAGACTCACGCGTGACATGGATGTCAGTAAGGCTGATAAAATTTATGAGTAACACCAGTCAGTAGTCAGTCGTGACTCTTCTGGAAATTGAGTTGACAGTTTGTATATATGTATATACTGTCGCTTTCAAATTGACTTCAAAGACTACGTTCACATCGTGCAAGATTTTAGTAGGATCAACCAATCACGTAATAACGCATCTCCTTATTGAGACAAAGTCACAAAGGAAAAAAAAAGAACCAATCATGCGTGCCATCTAGTAATAAGCCATAGAACACAAATCAAATTTTGCTCAAACTCAATCAACATATGATGCAATAATAGTTAATTTGAGGAAAACGTGTGCGCTGAATGAATGAATATAAAACATCAGCTGAATTGTACATAAACCAGAGATGAGTAGGCCTACTCATCTCTGCATAAACTGTTATTAAAAGCTAAGTTCATAGTTCGAGGTGTTGAGCTCAAATTGAAGTCATTTTACTATCTGGGTATAATAATCACCTGAAATGATATTATAGGGACATGACAGTTGTCTACTCTCTTTTTATTGACTTTTGTTTCTCTACGATGTCACGGCTGCAGGAAGGACTGTATACGTAGTTTTTATAGCTACATATATTAAAAATAGCGAATGATCCTGACCCCTTAATGAAGTCAGTGTGAATTCTTTATCGGGTATTGTTAAAGTGTCATAAATGTACAGTCAAGGCGAACGCGGAATATCCGGTTGTTAAGGCAACAATGGAATAAAATTGCTACTGCGTAACGCATGAATGGGAGGTACTTGAAAAACATACACAGCAAATAATTTCGTAGGATAGATGGCAGCACGGTGAATTTCTCATGAGAATTGTTTTCATTTGCAAATACATAAGAACGTAAAGAGGAAACGTTACCAGACTCAATTTCGAAAAGTCAATGACAACGTCGGATTGTAAGTTCTTGTTTTTTCTCAACATGTGTCACTTGAACATCGAATATTCACCTGCCTAATTTAACCATGCGTTGTAGCAAAAAATATTTCTTAATGTTAAACTTTGCTTATATCAAACCAGCTGTGCATGCTTACAAAAAATGTCGAAGTATTTACGACACACCTGTTTCCTTACGATATTCCTAATTAACTTGATACAAGGGACATTAACGAGAACTGAAAAATTTTCCCTTGGAAAATAAGCATTTTGAAATAATGACATGTGGACGTATGTACGTATATATATATATATATATGTAGCGCGAATGTTCACTTACTTCAATAATGTCTGGGTTCTATGCCTCTATGACTCTGGGGGTATGCCTCGTAGTAGATATTAATTGCATACATATATAATAGATTATAATAATAGACTGATGTACAAATTAGAGTAAAAGATAATGAATAAAATGATTTCATTTTGAAAATTAATGTTCGAGGTTCGAATACATTTAAAAAATAAATTTGTAGGTTATATGTATGCTGTATACATGAAACTTCTTTGAAATTTTTAAGGTGTTGTACGACAGGCATGTGACTCATTTACACACGTTAGACGCATTGAAATAGGTATCTTTAATTTTTTTTCGAGTAATCCTGTAATTTATGATAACTTTGATACGCAATATATCTCAGTGATAGTTGCTTAAAATATGGCTTGACTTTTCGGCACATGGTTTGAGCTAAAAATAATTTCTGCGAAAAGTGATAATTCTTTAATATTCAGCGAATAGGTATAGTACGAAAAAAGGACCAGTTAAATGCATATCTTTTAGAGGGATGTCCTAAAGATTAAGGCTGACTTAATTAATACTTAATTTCTAAGACTTTATTTCTACTTATAAAAATGTATATAAGTATCGTCATTTGAATCGTTACAATTTCGATGTTTGCAATGAATTTTTTAAAGGTACTAGGAATGCAGAGAAATGAAGTCGCGTGTAAAGCGGAACATGAAGTGAAATTCTGTGAAAATGTCAAGAGAACAGGTTAAAGGCGAAAGTGAAGATTGTCGGAAGACCGTGTAAGATTACATATGGGAGACTGAAGAAGGTTGTTAAAAGGTGAAAAAATGTAAATAAAAAATGATAAGTTATCCAGAAAAATAATTCATGTATGGAAGCCACCGTGAAAATTACAGCCGCCAGATATGGTGCCGTTTACTCAAATGATAAAATTATTTACGAATAAACGAAGAGTTTAAGAATTTTTACAACGTGGGACTATCACGATAACAGCTGGAAGTAGAGAATTGTATAATATCACTCCAGTTGCCATCATGAAGCAGTGAGGAAGCCGACACAGTCCGATGATAATTCATAATAATTCATAACGTTAGAATTAGCTGAATGTTTTTCAAAATTCTGAGGGGTTTGTGGTGAAAAAAAAATCTGCCAAGACCAAATTTTTCAAAATCCAACGTACAGAGTATTATGAAACCAGAATCAAAATGCGTGTCAGCGCTAAGTCATCACCTGTTCAGAATATCGCACAGAAAAAAGAAGGCATCGTTTTGGATATTTTGAGTAAGTATTTTTAAAAAATGCTAAACATTGATTAAACGATTTAACTCTTTTATCTTTTTTTTTATCCTTAAAAGGTCCGCACGGAAAGAAGGGTGCTGATTTTGAAACGGCTATTGAAGCAACCGGATATGGAAAATTTCATTACTTATTACTGATCACGGTTATTCCGGTATTATGGTGTCCAAGTTTTGACACTGGCAACATGTCAATGATTTTACCAACAGCGGAATGCGAATTAAAGTTGACTCTGTTTCACAAAGGAATCTTAAATTCTATAATATACGCTGGTACGTAAAATGTGTAATTTTAAATAAAAACAGCAACGACACACTGTGGCTAAAAATACTTATTTTAGGTATGATATGCAGTGCCTTTTTATGGGGATACGTTGCTGATGTTCAGGGCAGAAGAAAACTTTTAATTTACGGATTCTTAGCAGACGCTATATGCAATATATTATGCGGTATAGCGCAAGATTTCTGGACTCTAGTATTTCTCAAATTTTCAAGTGGATTCATGTAAGTTCTGTTATGTCATTTATTATAAATTTAAAAATCATAGGTCCTTGTAATTGACAGTTATGAATTTTTAGTCAAAGCGGTCCATACGCAGTTACCATGTCGTACTGTGCTGAATTTCACGTAACAAGAAACAGATCAAAAGTGATGATGCTCCTTGGACTATACGGTTCAATGGGTATTATCATGAACGCAGGTAATAATAACAACCAATAAGAGCTAGAATTAATGTATATCGGATAATCAGATAAAAAAGATGTATCCTAGAAATTCGAATATTCTTGCAGTCCTCGCCTGGATGATAATCCCTCGTGACTGGAGTCTCGTACTCTTTGACCAGTCCTTCGTCTTGTCTTCCTGGCGCATATACCTAATGATGTGTGGGGTCCCAACTTTAGTAGGAGTGGCATGTCTCTATTTCTTCCCAGAGAGCCCCAAGTTCTTGATGTCACGTGGACATAACGATAAAGCCTTGCGTATCCTACGTAAGATATACGTAATGAATACAGGAAACACACCCGAGAGTTATCCCGTGAGTAGATAATAAAACTGGGAAATATATATGTAATGGTGATGAAGATGAAGATGATTATGATCATGACGATAAGTCCTACATGAAATATACTCAATAAGAACAAGAGCATAGTCTAATGACAGATAGTTTTGTTAGATTACCTCGTTGGAGAATGAATTGGCTCGTGGCATATCAGCAGATGACGAATCAACAACTGACATTCCAAAAATAAATTTCCGGGAAGGATTATCACAGATGAAACCATTATTCCAATTTCCTCTTCTAGTGCCACTTCTACTGGTTGTATCATTACAATTTTGTGTTATGCTTGCGTGAGTGTCGTTAAACCTAAAAGATTTGAAAATTTAAATTAATATTTTTTGTGTGTTTATACAGAGGAGCTACGTTTCGATTGTGGATGCCACAGATATTTGCACTTCTTGATAAATTCAGCGGGGAGAATTACAACTATTCAAATGGTGCTCCTGGCTTCTGCGAGATTTTAGATTTCTCGACAGCTGTGACTGCCAACAATACTGTCGCTGCTGCTGAGAGTATTGTTGAGACTGAGTGCAAAAACGTAATGTCACTCTTATAACGAGACATTGCGTGACTGATCGGATGCCTAAACTGACAGTTCAATTTAAACTACGGCTATAAATGAGGGTATTAAAGATAAAACTTTCTTGCAGATTGTCGTGGACGATAGAGTATATCTGAACAGTATTATTATGTCATGCACTGTTGCTGTGGGTTTTGTCTTTGTTGGAGCATTGCTCAAGTTTATTGGGAATAAAAAGCTACTGCGTAAGTGGACTGCATATACTTTATACCAATCATGTTGTAATGGCATCACACATGTGTGATATTCCAATTTTGCTTCATTCTTTGTTCTTCCTTTTAGTGATTTGCCTCATTATTTCTTTGGTTTCAATCTTAACCATGATATGGGCATCAGAAAGATTCATTATCCTGTTTCTAAGCTGCTTATACGTTGGAATCCTGACCACATTGATAAATGTTGTTATCGGTGTGGCTGTTGAAGTTTTCCCTACTACGCTAAGGTACCATTCTCTTCTGTCTTTCACATTACAGTCAAGTAATGTTGTTATATTTACAAGCTTCCTGCTGCCTTTTTCTTTCAGAACAATGGCAGTGAGCTTGACCATGATGTTAGGACGAGTAGGATCTCTATTGGGTAACCTCTTGTTTCCAGTCTTACTTACCTATGGCTGTATATATCCAATTATTGAATTATCTGGTTTCATCGCATGTAAGATGGCTAAAAATCTCCTTACCTACATATTCTCCAACATTTCATAACACACTTTTCTTTAACTTTCAGTTGCCATGTTACTCACACTGGTCTTACCAAAACCACCAGGAAATCTCAAATAAACTGAATCTCAACACTACATGAAGACAGCAGAGACCCTCGTGATTTGTGAATGACTTACAATTACGTGTGATTCATATTAAAGGAAGATCAACGACAAGGATAACATAATGAAACATATTGTACCAACTACAACCATGAAAACACAATGAAGAGACAAGAAAAACATATTTCACCTCACTGTAAACTGCCCTTCCGCAACGGAATGCACCAGAATGAGTATTAAAGAATGGACAACGCCGTCAAAGCCTGCGTAGTATAGTACCTGGGCCTTGAGTTTCACTTTCGACATATCCTGGAGAACCCTCCAGCCTTCACCCACATGCTCGTCTTCCCTTCTTCGGGCGAGTGCTCCCCTTATCAGTTCTACAATCTCAACATTACTTGCACTCACCTCGATTAGCACCATAGCTTCAATGTCCATTTCTGAGCTCACAATACAAATCCCCACCTGCTGACATCCTGATGGCTATAAAGCCATCTCCACGGTCTCTGGAATAGAATAAAATTTAAAAGAGGAAATAACCATAATATATATCATACAAGTAACACCAGGATACCGATAATAACTATCCTGTGAAGTTAACAGTACCTGCACCGTTGATACGGTGGATGCGACCTGATCATCGTCGTCTTACCCACGCGTATTCATATTCCTTCTGAGCCAAATGGCTGAACAAATATCGTGCATGAAATCGCAATGCACCGGCTTCATATCCATAAAACTATGACTAATCAAAAAATAGAAAAATCCCTGCTGTCCGCGCCATTAATGGTAATACATGTACCGATACTTTGTAACTGTAACATCGTCAATGTACTCTTCTTACTTGTTGTTAGTAGGAAGTTGAAGTATAGTATATAGTATGCAAAGTCTTGGATACAGGATTAGATGTACTAAAATTTGTAACAAATCTATGTGGATTGGAGGTTAACATTTATAATAATTTTAATTTTTATGCAACTCTATAATTTTAATATTCAATGGATGAGCATCACAGACTGCTGACTTTTCGAGGCATTCAAGTCTCTTAAATGACCAATGAGAAACTGCTTACTGAGTGTTATATATATATTTTTTTAATATAAATTGTAACGCTTTGGATATTATGTAATTTGAAATGTATTTTTCTGCTAGGATATGGAAGATAGAATGGACCACCTACGGTATTCTAGTTACGCGGTCAAAGTATTTTGATTATCTCGTTAGATTATAGTGCTCAGTGTTATACCTATATTTACGTGCTTACCTTGGTGGTATAGGTATATAATAATTAGATACGTCACGAGGGAAATTGGTATCGCGTGGTGAAGATATTTATAAAAGTAAAAAACCCCATTAGTGAAGAAAGCGAAGCTCGAAGCCACCATTACCAAGACCCTTGATCTGAAGTTTATATGAAGTGACGATTTACGGAAAAAAATAGTTATTGTCTCACCTCCTCAAGAAAAATAACAGCTTCGAATGAATTCGGTGCGCCGCGAAGCTGGCGTCAATAGCCCGCGACTGCGAGCATCAAGACGGCACTTTTGTCCTGTAATTAATAATTGTACCGCAATGGCGACCACCGCTAGATGACGCGAACTCGTGCGAAATTAGTCTGACAGAATCGCAAAATTAGTATTACATCCGCAGAGGTGAACAGCGAGGAAGAGTACAGTGCTCAAGGTGGAGATTGATCTTTCTTCCAGGAAATCCTAGAAATAATATAATTTTAAGAATGTGATGAGGCGGTGGCCACGTTTAAAAGAGAGTGAAAGACATTACCTGGTATATTGGCTAATTCGAGTAAGTTCCCATGAGTGCAAAAACATGAATTACCGGAATTACAAAGTAGGAGTAAAGTAAAGTTCAACGTCTTGAAAAATGTCCAAGTCGTTTTGGTCATGCGGTAAGGAATGATTCTCATGGCAGTTAATAACGTTGACATTGACTCCCCACCACTTTGAATGTTACGTTCACAGTTTCCAGAAACACGTGGATACTCTAGGATAATGATTACGCATAGTAATGATACCACGAAAGACAGTAGAAGTCAATTAAAAATGTTTTCCTAGCCAGCCAATCCGCTGTTTGGGTTCAGTGATGAATAGCTCAATAAATCGTATAATGACTTCCGGTCGGATCAGAATACAATCAGCGATCATTCATCGGTATTGCAATGTTTCTTTTTACGTCTCACACTGTCCAACATCTTCTTGGGGTTGATCACATAAACTGGAGGAACGACTTGAGCCACTGGATACCCGAATGCCGAGTCACTTAGCAGAAGTTCAATGGCCGTTTCGCTTATTGGACAATCCATTAACTGGACGCCTGGTCATCACGGCTGCAGGGGAACAAAAAAAAAAAAGAAGAAATTTGTAACCAGTCATCGGTGATCCTTATAATTTATAAACTAATGAAAACCGAGTGACTTCAATTCTTCTAATTGACAATGAAAAATTTGTTATACCTGAATGACGACTATTCTGTTTTTTCGTCACTTCTTACGGAAGTCAAGGTCACATCTAGACCCTAATACAGTCGTATACGATTAATTTTAGGAAATGACTCCTGTCATCGATACAATGTAGTCTGTACTCGAAGAAGATGAGCTAATCAAGGATGCCAAAAGAGACAGAAATTCCTACGAATAAATTCCACAATCAGACACAGTCGGTAATCATCATCCAGTGATTAAAATGTTGATGGCATGTTGATTTTTCTAAATGAAAAAAAATCCATTAAACACAGATTAGCCAGAGGATTAAAGAGGATCACGATTTGCGCTCGTCCCCGGGATAAACCTAGCGGACCGCATTGCTGCTCGATGGAGCCGTATAGCGTGACGTCGATTTAAATTTAGCCAGATCCTTTTTCAGGAGTATCAATCCGTCCTGGCGGTCCCCACCTCCGGAACGGTCCCACGGCCCGACCCGCCCTCATTTTTCTGTTTTTAAACCGCTAAACATCGATCCATTATTATTGTGTCAAACGATAACTGTTATCGGTCCTATTCCTATCCAAGAATCACGAAAATCACTGTGGACCAGTGGATGCTGGATTACCGTAAGATCACTGACGTAATGATGTTAAATAAAACCCAAGATCACGAGGTCTTTAACTCATGATTCAACAGCTACTAAAATATTGTCTGTCAGGGGCGAATTATGCAAGACGGAAATCAGAACTGCAAACTGTGTCTAGTCTATGTATATCTACGTCACTCAGCTGTACGAGTACCTGTGTTCGTTTATATATATATATATATCTTTCTTTCTCCTTTATATATATATATCAGTAAAGATGTAAATGAACAGGTATCGTACCGCTAGGACCGCTATGCCCGTAGCGCGTACCGTGTGAATCCTTACGCCGTACTCTCTTACTGTTCTTGCTCATTTTCTCGGGCCCCTTCTGTTACTTTGCGAGAAAGGGAGGGCCTCGGGCACTCCTTACTTCCTTGCTTCTTCCTCTTTTCCAACCAGGAACGTCGTCGCGCAGCACGCAACATCAGCCACGCGATCACTCAGAGCTTCCACGATCTTCAGGGCTCCGACCTGAGTCACGGGCATGAGATTTCTTGGATACGTCCATTCGTCAGAGATTGGGACGTATAATATTATGGGATTGTTTTATCTGGGTAAATAATAAAATGGTCATACGAGTATGATTCAAATATTACATGTGTCTACTGCTTATTCCACTTACCATAAGAAATATGTGTATACACTTTACAGGAACTAAGATCGCCCGTATGTAGAACGTCCTGCGGTGACTTCGGTAGTATGGACCTAGTATCGCAATCTCTCAGGTAGCTGGACGGTTTAAAATTATCGAGTCATCCTTAATAACTGTTTGGTGCAATAGTTTATAGATACGTAGAGCCTTGATGTTTGCTGCTCTAGGCATACTGTAAATAGCCCGATGATTTCTTGATGTTTAAACTCCAGCTTTTGTTATGACTGCAATACGACTTGCTCCTTTTCTCATGGTTTAATGCTTACGAATTATACTAGTCACGCTTGATAACTGTTATGTGCGTTGCGCAATTTTCATCTACGGTAAGATACACGATCGCTTTCCTAACCTTAACGACCGTTAATCATCGGCGGTTAATATGACTTTGTGGTTTACTTAATATTTATTTGAATATTTTTGAACTTAATATTTACTTGAAACATGCAATACGTAAGAAATGAATGATTACCTTATTCTGGGTGAGCATATTAATAATTGTTGATGATCTTTTAAAAGATTTCATCATTTGTAATTACTAGGGATATTTTGTGTGTTTATATTACGTTTCTTGACGTGCAAAGGGAATGCCGTGTTATTTGCGGTTATAATAAATTGAATGAGGTTAGGAACTGTCATTGGCTGCTGTGTCAAGAATACATACGCTTTACGCCATTACACTTTTCCATGTCACTCAGTCCGACAGCTGACCGTATCAAATCATCAAATGTGCGGAACCACATGACTCGAGCGACTTCTCGATTCTCCACTGGGAACTTCCGCGCTCGGTCAGCGAAATTGAAAATTGACCGCCGCACGTGATAACGCCGCTAAGAGAGTGGCCATTAGGATTTTTTGCTGCTTCAACTTTCAAAGTTTCTTCCTCTACGTGCGACAAACAGAATGATGCTGCGGAAAAAGGAAAGTCAAGGTTTATTATTACTAGTAGAATTAACCTCAAAGAAGTGATACTGAAATTCGTTTTTTTTTTGTAATTTGCAAATGTAATATCTTAACTCTTTGACTAGTCTTAAATTGTTATCAGGTGACATGTCAATGGATGGAAAATCTAAATCTGTAGTTGAATGCGATTCTGTCAATGGGATACAAGGTGATAAATATTTATTGTCGCCTATTGAGGAGGAAACCGAATCTGTCATCTCCTCGAGAGCCACGTCTGTCGACTACAGTGACAGCGAGGTCGACGATGAAGATTACTCTCGTACCTCTCGTACAGATGCGTCACGTGAGGAGGAAAGTATGAGAATCGAGAGACAAGGTATACAAGATTGCGGAGACAGGAAAGTCGAAGTCCTAAAGAAACCTCCGGGAACAACTAGCGACACCGGAGAGAATCGAAAGCAAAGTTTACGGGCGCAGGAAGGTGCGTGGTAAATGGATTACTTTGAAGGTAACCAAATAAATTTGATCTTTCTGTCAGATGATGAATCTTTGAGGACAGTTATGGAATGCCTGAAACAAAGAGTCACAGATTCCGAAAATGAAATTATCAATCTGAGAAGAGAATTGAATTTGGAAAAGGCCAAGAGTCGCGAGTTTGCTTTGCAATGTCAGAAAGAAAATAATTCTAATCCTTTAAGGATCGACTTGGAGTCCTGGAAGGATGAATTCATTAATAGATCCAAGTGCGAGATATCAAGATGGCAACAGAACGAAAGAAAAAGACTAGACCGTGAAATATCGAGAATTACAGAATTATTATCTCAGGTGTTAATCATTTAATTATTGATACTTACCATTTGCTAAAGACAAGTCGTTTTTGTCTCCTTGTTTTATCTTATTTTCTTTTTTTCTCTTTTCTATTGGATTATGCTCTCCCAGAAGATAACTAGAACATTCAAGAGAAGCTTGAAAGATTGGCACGCGGAAGAGAGTAAGAAAACAAGCGAACTCATTCAGAAGGAGAGAAACAGACAGGAAATTGATGCTGAGAGGACGAAGAAATCTTATGAGAGGTTACAAAGACACTTGGAGAATCTTGAGAGGCGAAATAAAAAGTCCTACGTCACCTTTCGAAAACAAATTGACAATTGCGAGAGTCGTTTAAAAGATGAAATTGTCGACTTGCATGAAAAAAATTTTGAAAAATTTAAAAACGAGGTAAAACATTGGTAGGTGTCAAAATAAAATATATATTGAATATATACAATTTACAGAAAAATTTATTTTAATAGGAATCCTGAGCGTAGAAATACTTGCTATCAATTGAGTCTTCCAAAAACAGATAAATCTGAATCAAACATTAATTTTGAAAAATCGTCAAAGGATGATCGATCAATTGCAAAAGAAAACCTATTTTCAAAACTTCTAGAGTGCGTGGATCGTAATGATCTACGAAGAATAGAAGAAAATCTCAAAATGGAGATCGAGATCAATCGCAAGGATCAATCAAAAAGAATGAACGAGAAGATTTGTGAATTATGGATCGCATTTGAAGAATTCACGCATAACTTTACACTAAACCGTCACTACAGTAACGAAACTCAAAATGTCGCGAACGATCCAATGTTCTTGGATTCAGATTCGATATATTCCGAAACCTTTTGCGATATCGGTACTAAAAGCTCTAATAAATCCAACGCAATAGATACATCAACAGATACCAACATTAAGGAAGATCCCACAAATCTAACAACATCAAAATCCAATCCTGGCTTCTTCGGGAAAAATTCATTAGTCAATTTGCCAATAGTCCCCCAAGTGCGGGACGATAAATTGAAAAAGAAATAACCAATCATTACGCATCGATACTTCTTTCCCTCTTCTATATTAATAAAAAAAAAAATGTTTCTCAACCGGAAATCCACTTTCGTTATCACGATTCTGTAAGAATGAGACAAGCCGTTACACAAGAGGATGGCAATAAAAGTAGAGTGTATCGTTTCCTGGTGAAGATGCTCTTCGATGAACTTTTATGACTGGCAGCACTCTCGCCGTTCTTGTTTCTCTTAGGCATGAAAACAGTTGGCAACCTTCAAGTTCACGGGCAGTTTAGAAAATGGAGGTGAGCAGGTATATACAGGGTGTTCGTTATGAAACGCACTGTAGTAACACCGTTGCATTCCTTTTCAAATTCTAAGGCATACGTGTATTTTCATTTTTTTATTTCATATATCAAAATTTCGAGATAATCAAGGTTGAAGTTGCTGTAATGCGACCAATCAGAACGCGTTTAAACGGAGCGTAGATGACGTCGCGAGTCAGCCCGTAAGGTCTGCTTACGCTAGACCAATAACACAATAGGTCTCTGTTTATCTGCATTAATTGAGACACAATCGCTCGCTGTAACGTTACTGAATTTCGGAAAGTACCCTGTATTCCTTATAATGTCTATTCCTTTAATTTGACAAGATAGTTCTACCAACGTATTACATTTTCAGTTGTCCTGAAAAGGACCGATTTTGATATACGCATGACCGGGCTTGTATCTCGAAATGCTAATCTGCAACAATTAGATACATTTTCTATGATAATGATTATTCTGAAACACTAAATATTGTAGAGTACGTAACATTTTTATCAGGATGTCGCCGATTAGGATACCTAATTGCATATTCTT
>NW_014332857.1:1072977-1213783 GCF_000341935.2 Cephus cinctus
GCTTGTGTTTGGCTGCCATTACATTGGGCTAACACGCAATACATGTCGCAATATTATCCCACACAATAATTACTCATAATGCGATCCTGCAGTCGAAACAACATAAATCGAACTGACTATCTCCGAAATGTGAAGCGAAATAGGTTGTAAGTTGTGAACAAATTATTTAAGCGCACTAGACTTACTACTGTTATCATAGAAAATGTATGTAATTGTTGCAGGAACAAATTATTTAAGCGCACTAGACTTACTACTGTTATCATAGAAAATGTACGTAATTGTTGCAGATTAGCATGTCGATATTCAAGCTCGGTCATGCGTATATTAAAATCGGTCCTTTTCAGGAGCACTCGAAATGTTATACGTTGGTACAACTATCTTGTCAGATTAAAGCAATAGACATTATAAGAAATAAAGGGTACCTTCTGAAATTCACTGACGTTACAGCAAGCGATTGTATCTTACTCAATTACATGCAGATAAACAGAGACACTACGATGATACTCTTAGTGTTATTGGCCTAGTGTAAGCAGGCCTCGCGGGCTGGCTCGCGACGTCATCTACGCTCCGTTTAAACGCGTTCTGATTGGTCGCATTACAGCAACTTCAACCTTGATTATCTCGAAATTTTGATATATGAAATAAAAAATGAAAATACACGTATTCATTAGAATTTGACAAGGAATGCAACGGTGTTACTACAGTGCGTTTCATAACGAACACCCTGTATATTTATACATATAAAATATATATAACAATGTACTAGCAACCAAGCCAAGTGTAAGCACAAGCGGTTCTTGGGTTGGTGGAGCATAATGCCATTATGCAATCCTGTATAAAATCCGCACCGCAAGCTGCACTATCCTTGCCCTCACAATCCTAAAACACAGGTAGGTAAAAATAGTGAGACCCACACACGCACACATTAGATAGTATATCTTTGTTAAGTCTAATCGTCATTAAAATTCCATTCTGTAGGTGACGATGATCTCCCACTTGAAAGATTCGTCTCAGGGAACGGTAATGGACCACTTACAACTTTTTATCGTCTGAACGAAGAACCCAGCAAAAGGACACATCCTAAAAGTGTCAAATTATCCATAAGAATCATTCAAAAGCGTGACAGAGTAAAAATTTCTAGATGATCTCTGAGGTACGACCAATATAATGATACATCTATACAATGATGGTATATATCTCTTATACTATAACAGTGTTTGCGTTTTACCTAGCAAAAGAGGGGCAGGCGTATCGAATCGAATTCTTCGTGGGAAGCTTCCAGTCGGACAGTATTCCTTATGGCTGCTATGAAATTCATTCCATCAACCGCCAAACAACGTGTACATTGCTCCAATGGAAGTGCAATTAGCGGCAGTGCGTTATTCGGCCCTTTGAGACTTTTAAAAATCCCGCCACGCTGGCTTAACGTCAATGAGTTACATTAGCGGCGGGTACGGTCAGCTGTGACTAATATTATCGTAGAACAGAATATTTAAACGTATTAATTTTGATGGAACGATGTTTCACTGATATTGTAATTGTATTACTCTGTCAATGATATATTCTTCATTCATCCGTCAATAATAATTATCATTAATTCCAACGGTTTCTCTTGTATCTGTTTACATGAACGGTCTCAATGTTTTTCCTGTTGCCGGTTACGAAAAATTCAAGCGGTTTCTTCTACAAGTCTCAATTTAATACCAATCAGCGGGGTGGAGCCTGCTGCAGCTATCTCAGGGACCGCTATCCGATACATTCCAATTACACGCGCCTTCCGATGAATAAAATTAGGGGACAAGAATGACATCTCATCGCAAAATCTTCTGGCGCACAGGGCTTCCACGCTAGATGAACTGGGTCAGCGTCGACCGTGATAAAATGATTTAACTAGATACAAGAAAAAAAAGGCACTATTGACAGGTTCCAATACCGGTATTCATACCAGTGGAAATAGTTTTGTTAACTTTATACCAACTGGTTGGATGATGCACAAAGGTGCTAATGATTCTTCGTGGTACTTTCGTCTCTGAACCGCTCATCATCCGGATCATCTAAGCTTCCTTGCCTCGTACAGTAATATACATAATATATCCGTGTACTCGCCTACGTATACGTAACACGCAAACCCAACAATTTACTTAATTACAAGAGACACCGTTAACGCGAGGTACCGTTTCCTTGCCAACTTTCAATGTCGACTGGGTCGCCTGATGTTTTACATTAGATTAATGAAATTTTGGCTTAAAGTATATATTAATAAAACTCAGATAACAGTCTTGTCTGTTTTAAATTAATTATAGTTAATTAATGTCTGATTAACGCGAATCACTCGGCTGTATCGTGGATTCACCTTGTCTTTACTATATGCTAATACATGGACTTGCGAAAGTTTTTGTATAATTAAGTGGATCAAGGTTGGCAACGAATAATGTTATTTGACCGTGACGAGACGATAACATTAGCTTGTGTGCGTTCTTGAAATATGTAGTCACAAAAAAGTATCTATCAAATATATTGATAAGATTATCAAATAATATGCAACCTGTCTTCTCACTATCGTGACCTTCTTGGACCACCAGCTTATTTAATAATTAGTTTTATGTAGAGGAAAAGTGTGTCGGATGAGTCTATGGTGTTCCTGAGAGTCGAGCGAACGTATTTCTTTAACCATGATGATAAATTAATTACAATTTTGATTAAATGATATAGTCTTCTTCGCTATTTGTGAATCAACTGCTACTGGGTTCATTGGTTGCATCGCATTCGGGATGAGGGTATGAGTATGGTGAACCAATTACGTAAAGGAAAAGAATTTCGCATACGACAATTCCTAAGCCAATAAGCATCTGACGTTTGCTGCAAAGAAAAATTGTAAATGAGAAAAAAATGGAAGATCATTATTATACTTTTGTAAATATAATTTACTTACTCGTGCGATTCGAATAAAACAACTAGTAATCCTTGAAATAATTTTTTATCGATCCACAAAACAGTCTCTATCAAATATATTGATAAGATTATCAAATAATATGCAATTTGTCTGTTCGCTACTGTGATCTTCTTGGAACAGGTACCACCTGCTTAATTGTAATGAGTTTTATGTATATGAATGTTTTTGATTTATGTGATTGTCATTTTTATCACTTGTTGTTATCCAAAGTGATCGAATCTCGTGAACCGCACTAGATACTTCTAGACAAGAATTCTCATACCATTCTTGAAGACAGTATATGCCAAGCTGTGCTAATGCTGTTAGAGATTTTGAATTTCGAATTGAAGCTACAATTTAAAAACTCAATACATTAATTTCCTTATATATTACTGAGGGATAAATATAATTTACCATCATTCTGCATAAATCTTAGTCCATCACTGTTATATGTTCCGGGATAAATGCCCAATCTGTAATAAATTGGAGAATTAAATAATCAATAAATTTGACTAACAATCAATAAATACCCATCATGCATCCTGGGTTCACCAGAGCGATGATCGTAATTCAAATTTATAGGAACTTGGTGATGCATCACAAAGGATTCTTAAAAAAACGATAAAACGAATTAAAATTAAAATCTACAAAAATATTATTTCAGCAATACGCCGAACCGTAAGATGAGATTGATTTGAATGAAGATGTAAATTCCTAGACCGTAATATAGTATGAATATAAGCCGGTCAATTAACCTACAGCGCCAACAAGGTTAATTAGCAACCACGTACGCCGGACACTTTCAACCCAGTAGCCCGTAAGCGGACATTACGGTTCAGCGAAGCAAACGTTAGCATTTTGCACCTGCCAGTATTATCTTGGACCAGTGGTGAGAGAAGAGAAAAAAGAATCAATATGATACCAAAAGAGAAAAATCTTCACTCCATAATTCTGCAATCAAACAATTCAATTGTTTTTATAGTCAAGCTATAGGTATACCATCTATATACCAATAAACGATACGAATCAAGTGAACATTTTACCATTGAAGATGATACCGATGGCTGGTCACAACTGTTGGCACCCAGAGGCTGAGACATTGTTGAGGTCATAGGAAGACGATGAAGCTGTATCTGGAGCTGTTGAGCGTTGCAAATGATTGACCGCAAAGTGGCGGAGCGTGAGATGACATTGATGCTTCTGAAAGAGAACAAAGGTGCATCAAAGGAGTGGATCGACCCGCGTTGAATCGTACCAGAAGATTCGAGCCAACCTGACCCTGGATGTCAGGGTCATTGAAGGAGATCAATGATCGTCTTACCGATGAAGAACCGCAAAACGTTTGTCTATTGTTTTATAGCTGAAGAAGGCTGAAAATCCCTGTCGCCATTGTCGTCGTAAGCTTTGACGGCAGGTGTTTTAAGGTTAGGTTGTTATACCTTGAAGGATGGTGGTGCAATTAACACGCCAAAGTGTCAGGAACAAAAGAGATTGGTTGTCTGGTTGATCTTGATCGTTCCGAAGCCGCAAGATGAAAAAACAGAAGCAGGTAACTGACCGGTATATAGAGGAAAACAAATAATCACTGTGGACAATATGGCTGCGGCTTCTCTACTCTTAATTTGCAATGTAATCGATCGGCAATTGAATGTCGATCGAGTGGTTAAGCGAGATCGTTATACTCCACGATATTAAACCGTTCAGCAACAAAACCACCATGAAACCGTTCAGATATAATCCCACGAATGCACCAAGAAGCGACTAGCCAGCCATAGAAGACGGATCCGATGGAAGATGAAAGTCAAAGAATCGATCAATGATTTGTAAAATCAAGAAAATTGCGACTTCTTCGACCCTTTAGGTAAATCTGGGCTATACGTTAATTAGGGTACTTCATTCGCAACAACTAGTCGAATAACAGTCCATCATAAGGCCGTTGAAAATAAAAATATTGCAAGATCCAAATTATTTAAACAATATAAAATATAATTTTATATTTATGAATTAGTCATATTTAATTATTAAATAAATTAAAAAATATCACGATCGTAATGTGGTTAGACTTTTTTGACGACATACGTAAAACAAAATCCATATACCTCAGATATCAGAGCAAAATATTCGGTAAGTGTATCTTTTCGAGATGTATACGAAATCTGGAAACTTCAGGGAATGTTTTAGTATATTGATTATGTATACATCTAATCGCTAGTAGGTATATATATATATATATTATTTGTTGACAGCACGACCATGGCTATTTTCCGATAATCAGTTATTTCTTGTGAAGTCCCGGTAACCTCACCTGCTTTTTCCGCACATATACCCCTTATTACTATAGATTCAACATATATCTAATTAAGGTACGCATCTGATACTCATTCTCATCAAAGGACTACCTTAATACCGCACGAGTTACCGATTTCTTATGATGCTTCTCTTTTTTATTTTTCAATTACTTTTTGCTTTACTCTTGATTAATGCTTTACTCCTTTTCTCATCTTCTCTTTCAATTCCTCTTCACTACTGATCTATAAAGTTGTTCGAAGCCCTACTGATGTCTGTCATCATCATCTCGATCTTGACGACTTCATTAAATATCAATTGCTCTCGCACGTTCACCGCAATCTCTACTTCGTTATTTTACATTATTCTGATTGAATAATTGACAGAAAGTTCAGGAATATTGGATACATTGAATCCTGGACTTTTCTACAATCTGATATAAGATTCTTTGAATTTCGATCTCTATTTATAACAACAAAGATATACGATGAATTGCAATGATTCGCCGGATGAACAATCGGCATAATTGACCTCTACAAAAGTTCAGATGATCATTTTATTTCTCTTCCCTTTAGATCCACTATTAGAAATTACCTTTCTCTTGATCATTACAAACCTAATCTAACATACCAGACTCAATCTATAACAAGGGATCTACAACAACAGGATCAAGGACTGATTTATACTTCTTCAAATGGTACCCATTACTAATCATACAAGCTATGAATTCAAATATTATTGAACGAGATTTATAAATTTTCTTGAAAAGTAATAAAAATCACTAAGAGTCGAGGAATCCTCAAAGTACTTGTAATTAAGAAAAATAAAGTTAATGAGCTGTTATAACGCTATAATCATTATATTCAATAGCATACTTGTAGCAGACACTCGTTACAGATGCTAAAGTATCTTTCTTTAACAGAAGGAAGAAGAGCAATCGCATGCAGACTTAATGGAGCAAATACAGTCTTATGAGCCACAGGTAAAAGTAGAGAACAACCTTACTTAACAGTTAACATTCCATTAGGAATTCAGAAAGATGAGGATTTAAGAAAAAAAAATAACAAAACAAAATTCTAAACCATAATATAGTCGCAGGCGTGAAAAAACATTGGGAAGCAGGACGGTTCTTGCCAAAAAAAAAAAATAATCTAGTTCATCAGATAACAATGATTTCTTGAATAAATCCCGTTGACACCGAATTCGGCTCTGAGAAATTAAGTCCTCGTGGTGGAAACAAGATGTATGCTTAGTAGCGACTTGTGGGTAATATAACTGTCTGACCAGCCGTGCCAAATATTATTCTTAACCGTGAGCTACGCGAAAGTTCACATAATGGCCGTGCGTCGCATAACAGGGAACAATAGTGTTACGTTGCTTGTAACAGTTAGTTAGTCGCTTTCTCGGTAAAAGGGCCTGTATCGTGGGTTCTGATCACGACTAAGTAAAAGGCATAAGAATTATAGGGTTGCCTGTGTTACGTTGTTCATTTAGATAAGACATTAAAACCGTTTTGATAACTGTTTAGAATGTTATGACAAATTCTTTGCATTGTTTTCGTTTAGCTTCTCGACAAGGAGCTTTTTAGTAAATTTTCATGATCAGTCATTCAATGCACTTTTACTTGTCTACCATTATCATCGAAAACCTTACAGCATCCCTGACGCTGCATTCGGTACGATCCGGGATTGACCCTTGGCCACGAAATGATCCGGACAATAATAATTTATTGCTACCACTTCGTGTTTACTGGGTACGGAGGCATCGCTCATCTAGATCGGAGGTGGAAATATTCCGTACAAGCCTGGGAATCGAACCCGGAACCTTCTTTCTCTTTCTTTTCGTTCTTTCTTCTTCGTCTTCTTCTTTTCTTAGTATCGCCCGTTCTCCTCCTGCAGCGAAACTGCCGTCAGGACTCCCTTGCTCGCCTTGCCGATTTCCAAGAGAACCCGTTAACCGCGTGCGGAATTCTCTGCGGAATAGGTATACGCAAGGGTGTTATACTGATAGTTGTGATCCAGTGATACCATCCTCCTCCAAGAATACCGTTTTCGAGAATTTACGTAACACCATAACACCAGATCCATGAAGATGCTGTGCTCTTCTGCGATATCTGTGAACTGCGGGGATCCTGAGTTTGCTGAACTGGAATATACTAGAAAGAAAATAAAAAGATATTTGAAAATGTTCAGATCCTTTTGTACGGATAAAGGGATTTTGATAGGATGAAGATAAAAAATTGGAATTTACCATTTTTGCGGATCTAGTTTTCGCTGGATTATTAGTTGTCACCTTTTTTAAATCCGTTTTCGAAATACCATTAGGTATCCATGCAGAACCGGAAGAGTTACGTCATCTGAGGTTCTATGCGAAATAATTTGCTACGATAGATAGATAAGGCTTGGAGAGCATCTGGCGAAGATGCGCTCCGGAATGTCCCGGTCTGATTGGCCGTCGCGTACCATCCTGGCATTCGGATTGGCCAGGTACGCGTTTCCCCACCTCGGGAAATTCACTTTTTACCCGCGTTATTACAAAACTGACTAGCATCTCCTAGACCATGTCATTACGCCGCAGTGCTCCATTCCGCAAGCATCCTCTCACGGACTCCTACTTTCTCGAGGAAGACACCGATCCATGCTCGGTTTAGTCGAATACAGTGGAATTTAAAAAAAAATAGATCTCATCGAACATAACGTCCCATCGAATACAGAGAAGAGCTTCTTATCAGAAAGTAAAAAAAAAAAACAAAAAATCCGCGACCAAGGATCACGCACAGTTAATAAAATTTCCCAATAATTTCTAATAATCTTCCAGTTTGTCAATATCTTTTTCTTGTCTTTTTAATTAAATATTGATAAAGACCAATTACGTTAACGCGTCTGCATGAGGATAGTGTGCCAGGAACATTATTGACAGACAGTGCATTGTGTTATTAAGAAGATTTGGTGATTGCGATAACGTAACCACTAATCAACTTGGAGAACATTTCATCATAAACAATGGCGGCGATACGGCAGGATCCATATCGACAATTGTAAGTCAATTTGATTGAATATTCACTCAATAACAAAAGAAACACACCACACAACTATAGTCGACAATAATAATAAAAAAATTAATTAACACCATTGGTCAAACTGGAATAGCAATAACGAGACTTATTTCTCTATTTACGTGTAGCTAATCTACACGATATACTATAAAACAATGTCCCATTGATGACATCCTGTGGACATCTATCATTCATCTCACATAATCCTTTATGTTGTTGTCGAAATACTTGAAAACTGGTGCCAACGACTTGCCAATTTTTTTCGTACAACTTCACTCAAATCTCAGCTGTCATTGCGTGACGTGCAGAAACCCCTATTGGCAGAGTGTCTGACGTATCTCGTTTGACAAATGACGGGTTACTTTTCAATCGTGTACCATTAGAACGTCGAGCAATCAAACGGGACAGTAACCACAGTGCTCGGGAGGATCGTGCACTAGGTTGCATGCCTGGTACCACCATAGGAAATGATCTCGACCGATCTAGCTCCATTGCCAACGTGTATGCGCCGACGTCGAGACGCCCCGTAATACAAGTAAACATCGACGACACACATGGTGCTCTGGTGTGGTTAGTTTACAGCTAGTCACCAACGTTGGTCCCTGTCAGATCCCCTCTTGTCAACCAGTTCAGGATTGTGATCCCGGAAGAAGATAGCAGTTCACATTGATTTAAAAAAAAAGTTAGGGCCATTAAAAAAAAGAAAACATTGAAATTATAATACAAAAAAGATCCGTACTTACAATTTCACTATAGAGCCAACTGTTTCAATAATATTAAAAATAATTTTTTAATATTTCTCCAAGAACTTCTTCCCCAGGCTTTTACTGCTTCTCGGTATAGAGATGAAGCTTCTTTAAACGTAATGGCACTCGACTCTCCACGTTCCCCTGTAGCTTATTCACTCGGTGTCCATTCGTGCGTGAAGGGTACTGGCGCAGTTCTAGTGCAAAATTGAAACAGTGGATCAAATCCTGAAATGCTTGGCGTTCCGTACGAGTTACCAAGTGAGATGTATATAAGTGGTAAAAAAGATTGAGCGTTTTCACCGCAAAACATTACGCGAAGAAACATAGCACCTGCGATGGTACCTCGGCACCGACAGTGCTTACCTACGTATAACAGATCTAAAGTTCTGCTACAAGTAGCTTTGCCAGGCTAGTTGCAAATGCTTAAGCATAAAATAATAGAACTATTATGTTCCTTGTAATAATTTACGTGAAATTAGTGCATAGCTAGTGGCATGAATAGGACCATTGAATCCAGGAAAAAAAATAATAAGGAAACGATACTTCGGATGAGTCTCAGAGGAGCAAGCAAGTCCCATTGTCGGTCAGAAAGAAATTCTAAGTGTCAGAAATGAGGTGAGGCTTATCTTTACGATAATTCCGACTGACGTTAAGTAGCTTGATAATCGCAATTCGCCGTGGAAAATATTCTCACTCTGCTGCTTTTAAATTCTATCTTTCATTCCCAAGGAGGTTTAATTCCTTATAGGGTGACTTTGCCTTTACTTTGTCAGACGTCATAGCATTTCCGGATATTACTTTGTTTTCATCTATAGTGAATACGCTTGCTGTGGTATGTGGATTTTTTTGAAGATTCCTTAAGGCGGTTCCGCATGAACGACAGGCGTAAGAATATCTTGAATCGCAACGACGGGGCGGCTGTCGTGTCTGATAATGCGTGGCGGGATATTCAAACTGCTGGAGTATGTCGATGATACTTGAAAGAATACTTTCCTACGGTCAAAGTCATAATTAATTATAATTAGCAAATTAGTGAAACGTACATTGATAATGATAATAGATAGTGTTATGGAGGTGTGTGAATTTTACTAGTTTTTTTAAATACCTTTTATACTTATTCGTATCCTGCGATTAGTCGATGGATCGGTGTTTGCAGGCATGAGCGGTGCTAATAACAAATTGGCCGGATCGAGTCTGCTTTCAATTATGGTGCAAATTGATGCACGTAATGGAGAACGGATTGTAGATCGTGACTCGTGGAATATCCCATTATGAGTGGCCCTTTATGGGGATCTCAATAGAGAACCCATGTGAGAAGTATGACCGTCATTTTTCACGTGTCAGTGAGGAGTATCAAGCAATTAGATACAGTAAGTGACCTTCGATCGGGAAACATTATTCAATTTTTATTTATGGGATTAATATGAAGCGATAATTGTCTTGAGTGAGACAAACTAGATTTTTTTTGTTTTTTTTTTGTTCTTAAAACTTCAATTTTGGTTGTGCTAATTTAAACCTGAGACGTAACGAAGGAGGTGGCTAAATAAATCCAAAAAATTGGTATAACGACAGCTTTAAGAGAAGAAAAAAGATAATAAAAAAAATACTGAAAAATCTTGACTTCTGTGGCCTTATTTTTACATGCGCTTCCATTCAGCATTACCGGATCATCGTGTTTGATCGTGGTAAATCGTGAAATTCGCGTGGAAGAGTCACGTTCACTTATTTATCGAGATTCTTCAATAACTGCAATTAAAAATTAATCGAGTTACCGTGACAATGAAATTGTTTATTTATATAATTGTTTAGCCACGCCATTGTAATTGTATTTTCTATTAAAAAAAAACCGCTAAGCAGTACTTGAAACAGTTTCACAACGGTTTTATAAGAAATCTCAATTAAATGCACCGCGGCTTAAGGAACATTTTGCAAAGAAATCTTATTCATACGTACAATGGGTAATGATTGATAAACTTTAAAGCATACGTTCAAATTACAGCATTACTTAGAATCTGCCGCCAAGACTACAGAGAGAGAGTTGTCGCCCAGTCCGACAATAACGGCAAACTTAACATGAAATCTGATAAAGAAAATATTTTAATTGGTCAGTGACAAAATCTCTATGAAACTAACTAAGACTATATATTGTAGTGTGTTCAGTCTATAGAACAAAATTTAAGATCCAGGGGACAGCGTTGCCTTAAAAATCATAAACAGATGGTCCCTGGAAATGAAACTTTTATCGCAAACGAATTCCTACTACTTCCAACATACCTGGATAAGTATCCCAGGATGCAGAAGTATTACTCAAGGTCGTTGAATGAAGAAAAGAAGTATAATAACGTGAAAATAACCGATTTCCAACAGCCAGACGATCCATCCACTTCAAGGTAATGTCAAAATGGCTTTAGGTAGGATAACTTCACGAGGTACCAAGAATCAGCGGGGTAACGTAATAGGAAACTCTCGTTACAAAACTCGTGCCTATAGACATAAAACTTCCAGCATAAACTCCTTCGGGTAACTACTGGTCCTTTACGTTGATGCCTGGTAGTCAGAACTTCCTCTTCCGCTCCAGAGAACGTTGCCCACCTTGAGTATCTACGGTTGTATTCCTTTTTTTTTCTCTGTAAGTTGCCTTCCTTGCAAATCATCAACCATTTCTCGAATCCATAAAGGGAAGCTTCAGGAAAGCATTAACGGCATAGTTGGAATTCTGTAAAGAGAAAGAAAGACAATATACCAGAAACATAGTCGTGTGATATCTTCCATTCTGTACCTGCAATTGGGTTTTGACATCTAACGTCGATTTTAACAAATACACTGAACTTTGAGTCGAGTATACTGAAATTAAGGATAGGAATGTTAAGCACTGTATATCTGGTCTTTCTATCCGTTATGTAATGTCACGACCTGCCTATATACACGTATGACGTTAAATGATGATGACGTTACCAAAAAGGTAAATGCCTAAACGGCGACAGTACGGAAAGGTCACCACGCATGTAATGGAGTAACGACCTTTATGAAATAAAAATGAAGATTCTTAAAGTCGACAATTAACTTTACGACGACTCATTTACAGACGATTACCAGTGTCGATATTGTTTAAACGGTATAGTAAAACAATCAGAGTACTCAGATAATCATACCCATTAGGAAAATGACCGGATACTTTCTACCGTCTTATGATGTAGCAATCAACCTGACATTTAACCCTGAAAATTTTATCGTACGGGTTATGCATTGCTGGTACCTTAAGATCTAAGGTGCTAGTATCTGCTGCGTTTATCTGCATGTAAATATGCTGAATGAATATAGCTATATTTGTCAGAACGTTCAATTCTTCTTTGATTCAAGGTCATCTGTACTGCTGATAGTGAAATTAATTTCAGTTTCAGGGGATCATCTCCTTATGCCATACAATATACGAGTACCTTGAATGTATAACGTAAGGTATAATAAAAAAAATATACAGATCGTATATGAGTATCTTTCTTGGCATACCGATTGGAAATCGTCGTAGGTTTAGTACTGGGATGCCTCCTTGATTTAACGACGTCCCGCGGCTAATGGTGCTGTGTGACTGCAAATTGTATGAGTCTATGTAGGCCTGATGGCTATTATACCATGAAATTTATTGTTCCCGTCGTTATTAGAGACGACCATCCTCTTTGCCAGTCTTTACCCTTTGATAGAATTCAGAGTAAATGGTCAATTTTGTGAGAGACACGTGTGATTTACGAGCGCAAATTTTCTTTGCTGTTTCTAGAAAAATAAATTGATATAGATGTAATAATAAAATAGCAAAGTGTATTAGTAGTTCTGAGAAAGTCAACTTTTTATCAAGCTAGGGAAATTTAAAAATTCTCCGTTAATTTTAAAAGAAACTGCAGGTGGTCACGTGATCTCTACGCACATGCGCAGAGAGTAATTACTCTCGCCTTTATAATTATACTAATTATCTTCTCACTTTCATATTTGCATAAATCTTTTTCTTTCTTCCTGTTTCCTCAGTCGATCGCGTTTGTGATCCAAGATACTGATCCCACTTTAGTGCTATGGAACGTTAAATCTCATGGATGGAATCGGCTGATCTGTGTTCTGATTTTAGGTTAAGTTTTAAATTTCACAATAGTTAACAGTTCGTTACCCTTGGGTCGTTTACAGTTAATTTTCTAAAGTGTCTTACCGAACGATGACGCACCTTACTATTCCAGGTTAACGTGAACGTTCTGAAATTATATTCCAGTAATGCGGTCGATTTCAAGCAATGCATTCATTAGTTTGCTTTACGAGCCAATAACCAGTGGCCTTACGCCGCTGCGCGAACCGACATGTAAGCCAATTGTAACGGTGGCAACCATTCGTCTAGACAATTTTTCTCTTTTGGGCAACTGAGAAAACAATTACCCGTCAATAGATTTATATACCTACTGGCTACCGTTAAATCTTGTTTGAATAGTACTGGACCTATGGTCTGTATTTAAAGTCAGTGCTTAAGACGATGCTCAGTCTTACGACCATAGATATAGTAATAATAAAACATGGTAGAGGATGTCTTAATATCTTGCTTAAAACGAATAACTGACTATAAATACGGGCCATAGATTCCTTGATATTCAATGACCCAAACATTACAAGAGATGGCTCCCTCAATTATGGACTGCCTGTAGGTATATTTATCTAGATCTATTTATCACTCTTTTTTTCTCATCACTTCTCTTACAGTTATAAATCAAGATCAAAGAGATCGCGTAATGTGCGCTAAACCAGCTTGATCTAACGATCTATAACCACGATGCAACAGACTCTTCTGCATGGTCTAGAAATTAACCCAGTATTTTCCAGTGAGAATCTATTCTACAGCCATTTTTTCTTTAGCCTCTTTCAACTATTTTTCCCACAATGTCGAAGACCTACAAACTGTGCAATTTGTTAATATGCCTTGCAATCTTCAAGGCCGGAATATCAAGAACGCGGAACCTGCGCGTCTATATCCTTTGATAAACTTCGTTTGAAACTGGGACAGCCGTGAAACCTCACGTAATTAAATCTTCAGTAATTCGACAATTAATATACAGATCACATATTAGATTGGTAATAACGCAAACTCTATTGAAATCTCATCACATAGGACAATAACTAGTGACTGTTATGACTATTTCCATTCTTTCCTCGAATCAAAATGGCGAGTTTCAGTAGCAGAAAAAGTCACCGAACTCGCTAATGGCCACGATCATTTGTGGTTGCGGTTCTTTTTTTTCACGAAGATAAATAAATAAAAGAATGATGAAGGAAACGTGCATGAAATAGAAAGAAAAAAAAATCAGAGACTTCCGCGCACTAACAAATTAGAAACAATTACCGAAATTACCAGCTGAATACTGTCTCCATTAACTAGTCTAAGCACGTTACGTAACTGCATTACTGTACCGGCATCAAAAGAGGAAGTTAGCACACGTGTTTCTTCCCGATCTTAAGTCCAGTTTACTTTTATAACGGCCTAAGACAATTACAGAAAGACGTACGTAAGGCCCAGCATCATGCTCGAACAAGATACAACGCTTTCAGGTTAGCCGGCGCTGCCAACATGCTAAGCTTTTAAATTTATCTTATTTCCATTATAATAGTTTTCACAAAAGACAGATTTCCTTCTGGTGTTCTAAAGTGAAAGATAATTGTTAATATTTAAAAAGACCAAACGAGCCTGTATGCCCAATTTTTTATACAGAAGTAAATCTGTTGTTTCCGCGAGAACATAACCTTTAACGGCCGCAAGAGACAGTGATATCCGTTACACAGCGGAGCCGCTTAAGCGTACGTAGACGGGAGCAGGTAATCTGTGTTTCGGAGGGATTATGAAAGAGACTGTTGGAAAATTGGAATCTCGTAGAGCCAGGCAAGAGGCAGATAGTTTCGTGAGTGAGCTGGAGGAGTAACGGTCCCGTTCCATGTGGCGCCCCAAGTAAACGTCCTCTGTACACTCATTATAAGTACCCTGTATACTTGAAGGCTGATAATGATACTTACAAAATATCCAGCTGGTAGTTCATCTGTTTCAGGATAATTAAATCTGGTATAAGAAATATCATTGACCGATGGGATAAATCAAATGAGTGGTACGATAAGTATATTATGATGACACTTTGTCACTTTAAATTCATCTGCTTAACAACACAGGTAACAGGTTATATTCTATTGGATGAGTTTAGAGTATATAAAAGGTCTTCGATGAGTTAAATACTGTATTAATAGTTATTTCTTATTTAGATGCTACGGATGATTATTTCTCAGATGAATTGTTCTGGCAAGTCACCAAGGAAGCGAGCAATGCATGTAAAAGAGGTTAAGCCACAGGCACGCGTCCGTTAGTCACTCCCTTTCTTCTTATCTCACTGCATTGCATCTTCATTTTTTACAAGACTTCATTTTCCTGGTATCCACAGGTACCTGAAGAAGTGTCACGCGATAAGATCATCCGTTTCTGCAGTCTCTCATATGTATAGGTACAATAGTTATCTTCATTCAAATTCAAAGTTAGATTCTAAAATAGCCTGGAGCTCATTGATAGCCCTTAGGAGCATCTACTGAGAAGTGTCGCACACCGTTCTAATCGGTGGTTTATTGAAAAAAAAAGTAGATCTTGAAGAAGCAGTGCAACTGCTATTCATTGATAGTAATTAATAACCTTTACTCCTTCAGGGCTAAATGCCAGGACGTATCCGCATTTGGATTTGTATGCAGCAACAGATGCCACGTTATCCGCACTATATACTGACAACCTATCTTATATACATAGATATGTATATGAGGAATGCCATGAATTGAAGAGGATTAATCGTGCCTTTGTAGCAGCACTTCTAACGCACAATACCAATACATCTGTCAATCCTGACACAGTCTACTTCGCGCCCGCAATAACGGTTCATTAGTAAATGATCGATTTTCTACAGAGCCAAATGAGATTTCTGCAGGCTCATTGATATCCGCTTAACCCGCGGGTTAAATAACACTACTTTCAGAGAAGAAGAAGAAGAGATATATAGAGAAAAAAATGGAAAGAAACCTTGATAAATCTTCAGGTTCATCACTGGCCCGCTGCTATATATTCACGCTTGATAATACACCATGCCTACTATCATGGACCCCCCTTGGCGGGATAGAAATACCCACATCCCAGAGATCTTTTCCTATGATGAAAGACTCGGAAATTGAGCGGCCATTCGTTGGCTGTCGAGCAAAACGAAATGGAGACCGGATGCCATCAGTGGAATCTTCATAGAAATAAGAGAAATTAGTTTATGGTGTCTTATATATATTGGGTACTTACTATGTCGGCAACGGATTTATATGTACACTGAGGGATGACTTAGTTACAGTTAACAATTTACTGTTACCGACAATGAGCTATCAACAATCAGCCATGGAAGTAGTGCATCGGGTTCCTGGCATCGTGGGTTGTTCGACATACGTTATGCTCGCAGCGTCACACATACACACAGACACGCACACACATGTACAGGTATATATCCCATATAAAAATCTAATCCTTTACCCAGGTGGAAGATTAATCACGAGATCCGTTAAAAGGCTAATCACCCTTACCGTTTAGCGAGCATACTTTAACGCCTGTTTCTTTCAAGGTATCTAGAACAATCATGTAATTCGTGCAATTGCTAAATTCCTCTGCGAATTGAGACTCTAACACGTACTAATCTGTATGTAATGTAGACGATTCCATTTTATTGAAGATTTTTATGTTCTCTGATAGGCATTGTTATATCACTGGTGTTTCACTTAAAGTAGGTATAACGAACCCTAACTGTTTTTATGACAGACTTTTTGTCCAGATCCGGCTAGATATGCGTGACACTACGTTAATCGTTAATTAAAATCATTAAGCAAGAGACAAAGTGGAGTTTGATGCATTAACGGAGGTAGAAGAGCATCCAAGCGTACAACGTCCTTCTAATTGTACCAAAGTAATGAATACGACATCGGTACTCTCGCCATGACTAACTAATTGCGACGTGGAAATAGCTGAGATGATCTTAGTGCGAGAAACGTCGAAGCGTTTGGACACCTGCCGGAGAACGTACGAAGTAATCGTGAAAATGGAGTAACCGAACGTCTAATACTTATTCCCTTTTTTTTTTAATCTATCGTTAACCACGTCAGTTTGTTATTATATAGGTATATCGAACAAGTTACAAAAGCCATGCCACCAGCAAATGGTGTTGCATTCTGGTCTACAAGAGCTTCTATGACTACATTGCGGTTCACTGAGATCTCAGGATCATGAGAATCACCAGATCCAGATAACTCGTAAAGCATGGATCCAGATAACTTGTAAACCATGAACCAGCCGTTCAAATTGATTCGATTGGCTCACGAAGTAACGGAGAACAATTGACCAATTGATTAACAATATCCAAGAGGATCTTCCATTCTGAAGATCTCACGCTTGCGGAACATCCATCAGAAGCTTGACAGAATTGCAATCTCTTTATTTTTACAGAAATCGTTTAGATAGTCGCTCATTGTAGCATTGATCCACAGTCAGAATCTTATCGAACAATAATTCATTTAGGATACTTAAGTATTCAACCTTCATACTTATTTCATTGATTGATCACTCGTACATTTCTCAGCAATTTATTTTATTTTTTTCTTTCTTTTAAGTTCCTAATCTTTATGATGGATTAAGTAGTCACTAGATTCCCTAGGATATCACTGTAACGGTATACGTTCAGTCGAGCGGGATTATCGTCTCTGGTTTGTTACAGGCTGTTTCCACTTCTGACATATTTTTTTTTTATTATACATAAACCATTAAGATACCAGCAAGTGTATATCTGCTTGGAACCTGGACAATAGAAGGTTTTATGGTAAAACAAGAAAAACTACTGAATCGGCTTGTCACAAAATTACTAAAGGATTACAGTCAATTTATCTCTATGATAACAACGACAATTGGATCTATGGTAACTTTCTGCATGCATATCCTACAGATAGAATTACATACCAGCTATACACCAGAGCACATAAGAATTACCGATTTCCTTTTTACCACTGGTTAAGATAATAATACTAAATCGTTCGACACGAAGAATTCCGTTCTTCGTCCTATTGCCATGTATCGTGCCAGGCTTCGTATACCGATCTTACCTAACCTAACCATAGAGAAAGCACTCCTCCCAAGAACGATCTTCACGTTTAATTCGTACTTAGGCAGAAGGGTAATCGACCGAAATCCCGGAGTAGCGATTATCGCCAACCGATTTCCTGCTCGCTTGAACCACGCGAATAGCGGATATCGATTCGATTTATCGGTTTGCCTACGTATGCTATACTCACACGCATATACATATATATAAGATATAGAGAGTGATCAATCGGTAAACTTATACCGATCCGTACCACATATGGCGTTTATATTACCAATATGCTTCAGATCTATTCATTTTTTTATAGATAACATATCCAAGACACGCCTTGGATTACGTACAGAATTTACAACACGTAACAGCCTGGCGCGTACGATGCATCTTCTGAACTTAACGCATACCTTGGCCAATGTTAATTACCCTGGGATTCTAAGATTGGATTAACAAGAGACTAGTCACTGGCTGACTTTTAATTCTTACACAGTCTGATCCTGAACGCACAGCTATATCGCAGCACTGCATAACGGATACGAACTTGTAAATCAAGCCAAATGCTCCAATAGCAATTCGCAGGAAGCCATTTCCTCGACTACCGTTTCTTCATGCCGACCATGCATGACCAAAGAGGTCTGTTCCTCGGGTAAAAGGTCGCATATAATTTGAGGCATCTTTATATGCTACGTAATGACAGTCGTGATGCTTGTTACTTTTGCCAATACAGTAACACGCTGCCCTACGCTGTATTACTAAATACACAAAATTCGTAGTGGCGAATTTCGAAGTCGAAACTGTCTGACCACTTTTTGTAGCGACACTTTATGTTTCTAATGGATTCCAAAAGCCTCTGGATACTCCTCTTCCCTTCTTTGTTCCTTTGTTCTTATTTCTCTTTATTATTTTTCTTTCTCTCTTTACCTTGCTCCATTTCTCTTCCTATTCTTCCATGTAACTCCTCTCTATCTTTCCCTCGCTTTCTGTCTTGTGCTTCTCGGCCCAGGAGGCCATAATTATGAATGCCATTATCCTAATCTCGGGTTTATATCGGCTGCACTTAAGCGCAACGGTAACTCGCTCCCATCCTATCCCTTGTGGAGTGTTCTGTACTGCCAATAGGTTGTTGGTACTCTAGTAGTATCAACCGTAGGAAGCCAGACGAGAGTACAGAAGTAGAGGCAGAGAACAACAGACTGTATACTTGTGTTAGACGATGAATTCAGCATAAGTTAACACCGATCTTAATTGCAGTTATATGCAAATTTCAAGCAGACACTTATATGCGCCCAGACTGTGTGGATCCACTTTTCTACAGGGTCTAATGTTAACTCAGATATCCCGTGCGAACATTGTATAACTGCGCTTTTATATGCTTGCATGGTGGACGTATATTATTCTTGTGGATATATATTATACCTAAGCCATTTTGTTTTCGTGGTGGTCTCAACTGTCTTCGTTAAAGAAATTTTAAACGATCGTTAGCCCCACTCTGTCGATTTATTATTCTCGTAAATTCTCACCCTGGTCCAAGGTTTATTCTCATCTCTGTATTCTCTATTCGTTTAAAGTGAAATACCACGGCTTTGTTGTGTTAAGATATCTCGAAAATAATGCAGCTTTTGTCTGGCAAAATACGCACGTGGCTACTTCATGCGCATGCGCAATAGACTGACAAAGAGCCAATTATTAACGTATTGGCTTATGGCGGTTTCTTGATGCTGACAGTAAAAAATTTTACACTGACAGAGTTTAACTGAGTACGTATCTTGATGGAAATTTATTTTTATTAATATACAATTTTGTGGTAGGTCAGGATTTGTTTCATATTAAAACACCAATACCCATTTACGCGTTACTGATATGGTTATGTGAAAATTGACTCAGGTTCTCGATACGACAACAGGATCTTGTTTTGAAGTTTTAATCCTTTTTAAAGAATCCCAACACTTGTGCGACCCCGAGGAAATAAAATATTGCTCTTATTACATGCATATAGAAGAAAATCGAATATATAATGAAAAAAGGATACATAACACGTGATGGTCCCGTACGAGGAAATGGCACAATAATGGCGTAATGATGGAGACCGCCACTAGCAGATGCAATACTAATCTAATTAATAGCTCATCTCGCGTAAGATGGGTCGAGTGAACGGGTTACGTAGCCTGCGGCGACACGCCTACCTTCTTCATCATCCAAGAGGAGCGTGAACGTCGTTATTCCATGTTATACGTAGGCGTATTAGGTCAGGTGGATAAATCTGATCCCCTTTAACAGTATCGCTTATTATTTCATGCGTTTAATCCAAAAATATTGGATTTCCGTTTTACATGAACCATCTTAATTAAATTATGTTTCATACGGTCATCGGTCCTTTAACTAGATAATATTTGATCTCATATTCAAGAAAATCTTGATTGTATATGATGTTGCTTCTCCAAGCGGGATAGTCATTGCCATCGGGGATGATCTTTTTGCGATTTAACGGTTGCACGACTGTTACAAGGACGAGCGAGGTCGCTGCACGTGCATCTAGGTGGGGATAAGAAAGTCGTTCGAGGACGTAGAGGAAGCTTTCCAAGAGGATATCTATGGAAGGACAAGTATTGATAATTAGGAGTGACGTAATAGTGAGAAACGAATTTATTAAAAATTCTATTCTTATCCTTAACTGTAATATTTCATTCCTAGAACGTATATACCGATACCTCAAAGGATCTCGTGGCTGGAGGTCAGTGCCTTATCCTGATCCTGGATCCTCGTGGTCGGTCGTGAAGTAGCAGTAGGAAGTTATGCATCTTGTAAAAATACAACCCACGGTCCTTCCTGAGAACGCGCCCTAACGATCTCAGTATAGTTGGACGGCCTTGCTTAATGTTTTGTAAAACAGAAAGATACGTTCATGCTTTATGCAGACCTCAGGTTAAATTCATCCTCCATATACATATATAGATATACTTTACGGTAATCAAGCCGTCACGGAAAGTCTTTCCCTATCTCTAATAATTGCCACTGATTATATATCCGCGACGCCCTGACGAGCATTGAGAATCACGGTAATCATTATCGATAACTAATAACAGATCGCACGATAGCTAAATGCAAAACTTGAATGTATTCACACGGTAGCTTAAAAAGTACATACCGTGAATAGTACGTAATATCTGCAGACAGTAAATCAGAATTGAAAGTATTCGAAGATTTGTTAAGATTTTCAATTATATCTCTTTGCTGCTTGATTGTAACATAATTTTGTTCTTTTTCTTACAGATACGCTCTCGTCTTCTGGCTACTTTTATTCGCGTTTTGCACCGTGGAATCACTGGTAAACATTTAATTTATGACGATATTAATATACTGTACACTATATATCCAGCTTCGTTGTACTCAGTAAAAACTTTTAATCCTCAGGCGTCTAGTACACAAGGTGCCAGCGACGTCGAGACGCCTATAGAAGATCCCGTTATCGAGGACGCTACCGAAGATTATTGGGCAGGAAGTGGCTCCGGTCCAGATGAAGATGATTCTCTTCATAACGAGACAAGAGAAGCTCTAACGCACGAAGCAAGCGACCACGAAGCGGTGAGCGATTCTCTCCCAGAACCTCCGTTTTCTTCTGCACGTCAATTTCCGACATAACGAGCCACTTTAGATAGCGTTCTACGTTCTTTACGTGCAATGATTCTAATGTGACCATGCGATTAGATTAACACGTGTGAAAAAAAAAAGATAGAGTTCTACCTTATCGACCGCGGTATAATACTGATAGTAGAAACTTTATGGCATATATAAGTGAATAAATTACACTGGTTTCTTAATTATGTAATGCGTTATGCGCGAGATACGCTAATACCACTTGGTGAGCACGTGCCGTGATTTTTTTCTATCGAGAATACATTAAAGTTGATGTCATTCCGAAGATACAGATTGTAAACGACATTCCGGAGCGAAATTAATTATCAACGCCTGCCTTTAATGTATGGAGCTAATTCAATCGCACTCTGTTCTATATATGGCACAATGCACGTGCTACAGTGCATAATAAAGCCAGTCGCCAAGTCCTCGACTCACAGTACGTTTCCAAGTCCCAGCGGTAATCACAGGCATAAAATAAAAGTCACGAGCGTAAAGTCCATCCGTTTCGCACGGACGTCCATTAAAAAAGAATAATAAAGAAAAGCACAGTCGAGTCTTAAGTATCGAATAATTTCTCAATTAAATATATACGCGAGTAGCCATTTAACGGTAGTCAGTCAATTTGAAATAACAGAACTGTTGTGGCCATGAAAGATGATCAATCCGAGAAAATGATGCGTCAATTAACGCCGTGAGGTTGCCGATATGGAAGGAAGAGAGGAGAAAAACCGCTCGAAGAAATGGACCAAGAGAATAGCTGTATGGCGTTAACGACCAAGAAGTCAGCTTTTCCAGTTATGTATTCAAGATGAGATATATTCAGCGTCCGTTTTATCCAAGCCTGAAAGATGGAAGATCAGGTGAAGAGAATGAAAAAAGATGAATATCAACAAGAGAGCACATGCACGTCCTACCTGATACATTTTCTGGTCATCATACGTAAATGTATATATATATATATATATATACACACATATGTCTACTCGGCATATAATATATAGCTATACAGTGATAGAGACGCTCTTATCTCACGAAGCCGGTTTTACATCCTTGGCTGCATTTTGCGCAACTAGGTGCATTCACCTATCACACATATGTCTACTCGGCATATAATATGAATATCAACAAGAGAGCACATGCACGTCCTACCTGATACATTTTCTGGTCATCATACGTAAATGTATATATATATATATATATATACACACATATGTCTACTCGGCATATAATATATAGCTATACAGTGATAGAGACGCTCTTATCTCACGAAGCCGGTTTTACATCCTTGGCTGCATTTTGCGCAACTAGGTGCATTCACCTATCGGCACGCCTCAACTAATGACTTTCGACACCCCAACCACGCGACCGTTAATGATCGCATGATCGTACGTGGGTGTCCTCGTCGTAGTACGTGACGTGTCAGATCTACGTGATCGAACTTCCTTCGATATAATATTGTAAATATAATACCTGCTTCCCATATACCCACCGTGTCCGTCGGTATGACAGGTCGTGACTACTCGCCATGAGAAAATAGAAGATTCTTGTTCTAGTTCTTTTGAATATTTTTCTTTTATTTTCCTTCTCTCTTTCTTCGCTCGTTCCCTCGTTTTGTTATCTGGGAATAAACAAGCAGACACGACACCGAGTGAGAATTCTTAGGGACGTCAATCCGAGTTCCTTGTGTATCAAAGTGAATGAACTCATAAGGAGTTGGTCACGCGCGAATGCGATTATCCTTTTTATTAAAAAATTTTTTTCTCGTCATCATCATCATCATCATCATCATCATCATTCTATGGTCGCTTTGACTGGTATCGACTGTACTACTGTGGTTGTCAGTGACCTCTTGACGTAACTTTTACCTCGTGACGGTCGAGCCGACGTGGGAGAGGTCACGGTCTGAGAAAGTAAACGAGATGTCGCATCTTCTTTTCTCTCTTTTTCTTTTTCTTTGTGTCGCAAGATAAGAGAATCGTGAGGTTACCTCAGGAGCATTCACACGGTATATACCCGGTGCACTGCATATATTAGATGATCTTGAGATTTGATTTTAATAAAGTATTAACTTTGTCTTTTAGGTGGTATACGTTGGCGAGGGTGCCGGATACGTACCTGTGCCCTCTGTGAGAAACAGACCCCTCACAACCAATCTTCAAGCCCTTCAAACTCTTCAGGGTCTTCAGGGCTTAGCTGGTGGCGGAGGAGGAACTGGAATTGCTGGCGACGAGGACTGGCGTCGACATCCTGAAACGTGGGATCGCGAACACAGGAGATACAGACCCAACACCACAAGAGTGCAGCGTAAGTTTATGCATGGTAATCAGCAGGTGCATACTGGATGAACGTGGAACAGGATCACCCTGGGAAAAGATGTAAAATGAAAATTCAGTGAATATTAACCTAGCTGTGAATTCTCTAGATTTTTACATGAATATCTTGTCCGTTGGTAGCAGTTGGTATATATGTATATATATATATCGTATATAAACCACAGGGTGGTTTTGCACTATTGCCAAATTTTGTTAAGTTAGGTTAGTCTATTGATAAATGGCAGTGTATCTGCTTATTAACAAAAAGATATGAACAAAGTAATACAGGTATATGAATAGAAGAGAAAATTGTGCAAGTAAATAGTAAAAATTATCGGTTCGAATCTTTACTATTATTTATAAGTTATACGTCACACAATTCATCAGAGATCGTGATATCCTTGGCGGCCATATTGAAATTCGACAATAGCCCTGAACGGTCCTGTATGTACAATATATATATATATATCCAGAGGACGTTAAACGATGAAAGAATAAAGGTTTGCGCTATTGCGTTATTAATGCATTGCGCAATGACCGACCATCTTACAACAAAGAGCATCGAAAGCTTGTTCGAAAACAATCGTTACAATTACAACATGGAATACGAGCCCGGGATTGCGAAGTATTTTTTCAACGGAGCGTTACGGCATTGCGAAATTACCAAATCATTAGAGAATTTGGGCTTTGCGTTAATAAAAAAATATTAATCTTCGTCTCAATGATAATTCATTATACGATTAAAATGTCGTTATTCCATAAGAATTACGGCTTACCGTACGAGCAGGGACGAAACTGATTCCGAAACAAAATGGCGAGTCACTACCGTTAGTCCGGCAATTAAAACGGTGTCGGAAGTCGTACTGCTGCTGACACTGCAAGTCCGGCGCACCTCACAGTGCAATTCAATAGCAGCATCGAGTGTACGGAAAGTCGAGCAAGTTAGATGAGGGCCAGGATAAAATTACTAGACTTTATATAGTACGCTCTATGTTATGCATATGTAAAGCCAACTAATGTATATAGATATATTTAACACAGTGACTACGTGGTTCAATGAAGCCATAAAGCGAACTTGATTACGGGAAGTTCTTTCATAAACGACAGTCCCCGACTTACGTGGATTATCAATTGTCTTGAAAACAATTAACTTTTATATGCCCTCATTGGTTATAAATATATTCCACACAATTTTCAAATATACATACAGATCTGCACTTGACTAACGAAAATTGCAGTACCTTCGAACATTCAAATTTTCATCACAAGAAAGCAGCAGCTTGTTGTCTCTTGAAAGGAAAGAAAAAGACTTAGAAATGACTTTCACGTTATAATTTTATCGAAGCATGGATTTGACTTTATATAACGAGATTTTCTTTATACATATGATATCCCAACGTTTTCTCGCACGATGAACACGTATACCTCGTGCACTGCGTTTAAAATTCTAATGTATCTAGAGTTTCGTATACAGATTTATGTTGGCTATACTCTATACCATATAACTTCTATATATGAAGTATACTGTATCCTATACTGTATTGTATCATCGTTCTTTTTTCAAGTGTAACTATCGTATCTATCTTTGCTGGCGTAAGTCACGTCGTTACGTCGAAACGGCACATACCGCGAACCACGAAGATGCCGACAAGGTCTACTTTCACTACTCCCCGATGACCGGGTTTCTGTTATTCATAGACCGAATCTCAATAGGCGATATACCCGTGAGATAGTTGAATATTGATAAGAGTTATCATAACCTTTTTTTTATTGTATTACAGATATCGAAGCCGAGTGCCAGGACGATTATATGAAGATCAGAATTGGCTTTAATGGTTCCTTCGCAGGACTTCTTTATTCTGCTGGTGCGTATACTTCTCAATTGAATTTATTTTTGATAGTTGCTATTTTTTTTTTTAATTAGGATCCTTCAAACTTCGACATAACAGCTGTGTCAATTAAGGATACACGGACGTTCTCCGATCAGAAAATCGTGACTAATCAGTCAATGACCTTAGTCGTATGGGATCCTGACAGCTGATCGTTATAATTTTATTCGAGCAGGAGCATCATTCTTGATGACCTTCATTCCGTTATATAAGTCTTCCTCGTCCTCCTCTTCTTGTAACGAATATCGATGGAATTTCCTGCCCTCTAGCCCAGTTCATAAACAGCCAGGAATCATTATGGCACAGATAATGATCTTATATGATCTTCATCTTGTCAATACGCTATAGTTATATATATATATATATATGTACGTGTTTTATGGCCAATCTTATGGCTGGAGACGTGATCCTCAGCACGTGTAAACTTTTTTCTTCTACACTACGTGCAGTCTTATGGTTATTTATCGTACAGATACTCAGATTCGGATATCAGTTCTTGATCTTGTTAATGACAATTCCTAATGGTAATTATTCCTTAATTGCAGGCTACTCTTATGACCCTGATTGCATGTACGTTAACGGAACGGGTCGAGACTACTATGAATTTTATATTCAGTTAAACAGATGTGGCACCCTGGGTGAGAACACTCATCATCAAGACAATAGGAAGAATCCTACGGTATGTAAAAGAGAGAAGTGACTGTATTCTTTTAGATTTGTATTATCTTATTTATGAGTGTATATATGCTTTATTATAATTTCTTACAGAAAAATCTCATGTGGAATACCGTAACCGTACAGTACAATCCTCTTATCGAGGAAGAGTTTGATGAGCACTTTAAAGTGACCTGCGAGTACGGTTATGACTTTTGGAAAACCGTCACGTTTCCCTTTCTCGACGTGGAGTGAGTTTTCTTTTGGGATTTTCTTAACACAGTTTTGTGTTTCAGTAAAATTGATCTTTAATTAACAAATTTTTTCTCAGAGTCGCCACGGGGAACCCTGTAGTTTTTACTTTGCAACCTCCTGAATGTTATATGGAAATTAGATACGGATATGGTACGACTGGAACTCGCGTTGCTGGACCAGTACGGGTTGGTGATCCATTGACGTTGATCATTTATATGCGTAGTAAATATGGTAGGTTTTTTGAATTAATAATAAATTATTAATGAATTATTGATTGTAGTGTGTCTTATTGATGAAAATGGTTTTTTTTAGATGGCTTTGATATTGTAGTCAATGATTGTTACGCTCACAATGGCGGTAACAAAAGGATTCAACTAATCGATCAGTATGGCTGTCCTGTCGATGATAAATTGATCAGTCGATTCCGTGGCTCCTGGTCCGAAAGTGGACTCTTTGAAACTCAAGTCTTTGCCTACATGAAGACTTTCAGATTCACGGGTTCTCCGGCGCTCTACATAGAATGCGACGTACGCATGTGCCACGGAAGATGCCCGGTAAGAATGCACTTATATGCCTTCAAAAAATGTTTACTTGATATTCATAATTATTTTTAATTTTTATATCTTTCATCGAACAGAGTCAACCCTGTCACTGGAGAAATGCCAAGAACGTAGCTAAACGTTCAGTAGACGCTCTGGAGGGTCCAACAACAGCGGCAACGAGTCTTTCAGAGAATGTCAATTTGTTCCAATCACTTCGAGTTCTTCAGGAAGGTGAAACGGACACGGAAACGGCATTGTTTCAGAATTCAACAGTTGGCAGCAGTGAGTAGTACTTTTTATACGGATAAGGTTATACCTTTATACATTAATAAGACATTATATACGTTAATATTTGGAAAAATTGCAAACTAGTATTAATATTTTTCTTAATTTACTCAGGTACGACTGAATCCAGCGGTGACAGGGTCTGTTTACGATCCACGCTTGTCAGTACAGTAATTGGCTTAGGATGCGGTCTGCTCTGTATAATGGCGGGCACTTTATTAGCAATGTGCTCAAGAATGAGACGGGCTGCCCGCGATAAATTACTCTCGGATAGTATAAGCTATATGACGCACAAGGGTCGAATCAATTAATGTATCCAAGTGATACCGACGACGCCAGTTTTCATATCGAGTCACGTAACGCATGGCCGTAACCGACGGGACCTTAATGCGCATGCGCGAAGGATTTGGTCAGAATGCAATACGTTGACGAATGCGGAGTTTGACTCCGTTAAAAAATTATATTAATATTTATGCTAGGCAATCATCCATGTAGCTCGACGATCCAAATACTTTTCTCTATCTTTCACTTTCTCACACCGGAACCGTTGAATCCGTTCGTTTAAAAAGGACCAAGGATACGAATCAAATTTATACATATGCTGTGATCCTTGTTAAATGCGATGCTATGACGTTTATAGGAAACGTTAGTAGTTGGGCTTTATATTACACAGATCTTCGTGAAACGCCATTATTCGGCATGTTCAGGAACGCGTAATTGTTTACTGCATTCTTCAATTTCACTCGTGCTTCATATCCTGCTGTCGTCGCGCGCTGTCATTAGATGCTGTCAATTTCTTTTTAAGTGTAATTCCAGTACACCGGTAATGCACCTGTATTAAAGATATGTAATAGCTGAATACTCAACCGGTACTGACTTTATATGTAACTTGATCGTCCTTAACGGCAACCTATCGTTAAGATATCATTACGGATGCAATAAGTATGCGTGACATGTTGATGGGATTGCAACGGGATCGCAGTCACTCGGTCACATGTATCGATTCGTTCTAACTCGATGTTTCTGAATGTTCTTGAATGATGCGCTTGATTTTACAGGATATCTTTACGCTATATTATATTATACTTGAATTGTAAACGCTGCATAGGGATAATCAGTGAAGCTTTTACGGTAGACAAATGAAAAAGAGAAACATATATATTGAAAATGGAGAAAAACTCGTTTTTTTAGGGCCAGCGAGGATTAAGTAATGTTCTGAAAATATTGTGGACAACGCTAAAGTCTAATTTTCTTTTTTTCAATACTTGTTAGACTATACTATTAATTTGTGTGACGTTACGTGGTGGTTAGGCGTACGTTTTTTTTTTCTATTTTAATTGAAATTTATTGTATTGGATGTTTTGAATATTAATTTCTCCTCCTGGTCGTTTTCAAGTGACTATTCAACGCATCACATAACTTAATATTCTCCGGGTTACACATACCATATTAGGATACTTTTGTTTAATTAACTACCTGTAAATATAGATTACTAGAACTGTACGATTATATCATATTTATAATTAAGTTCGAGTGTATCAAGATTTTCAATAAACTATAGAATGATCGCTCGATTTTTTATTTTTTATTTTTAAATGTTTTATAGGATGAATTAAAGAACGAGAATACCATGTGCAGAAGTTTGTTGTAAAAAAGGGATGTATTATTAAAGCAATCTGAATTTATTGGACTCTAAAGGGACGTGGTAAATACTCCATTCTTCCTTATTACACTATTTCCATCTTTCTCTGAATAAAGTAGTCTGAATGAAGTAATACTAAAGATAAAGCAGCAGTACGTATTCTCTCATGATACAAAACCATTAGGTCAGCCGACGATTTTCGTCGAAGTTTTCAAAGATTAGCATCAGACGGTAAGAAAAATCGAAAAATAGTACATTGTCGATAAAACGGTTTCTTCTTAGCCGACATAATACTCTGCCGACACAACAGTTCTATTATTCTAGATAGATGTAATCGGACATTAGCTTAGTTGAAAGTTGAATATGAAATATATCTTGACGTAACAGTTAAAATTAGAAAATTATCAGTTCAAGTATGCAGCATCGGTATGTATATAATTTCAAAAAGGATAATTTCTCGTTGACGCCATGATGACGTCATATAATGCCTGATAGTCGACGGTGGCGCTACAGAAGACGGGAAACTGTTTTAAAAAAAAAGAAATCGCGTATACCGTCTAGGTGCCACTAAGCTAATCCAGGGTTGTGGTGAGTGGTGGTGAGTGTTGTCGGGTGGGCAGTTTTGTAGTTTTACCTGGCGTGTGAGACTGTGTGGTACGTGTGTGAAGCAGTGACGGATTCGCGGCTCTTGGAATCTCGTCCTGTCGATGTGCTTGGTGTTACCCGTCGGATGACGAAGTCTAGGAGGTAGTGGCAGCGGTGTACGTGTGCGATGGCTACGGCGACCAAATCTTGAGGAAGCCGAAGATCTCAGACACCGTTTGCCACGATACAAAGCCTGTGCTCCGTGCAGCAAGAAGTTCGCCTTCGGGACGGGTGAAGGAACAGAGAAAAGAAAGAACGAAGACAGGATCCGACGTGAGCGGCCTCCTGGTGCCCTGTTTTCGGATACTGAAGTTCCCGTTACCTTCTTCACGAAGAACGGTGCATCTGGCTGACGATTTGGAGCAGAAGAAATTCTTAGAGCAGCAAATTAATGCTGGAGAAATAAGCGGAAAAAATATATATGGAACCACTTGAATGGCGATCGGTGAATCTTTAATAGTCTGGTGCTTCGAGCTATCGTAATTGAATCGTTCTCGTGTACGAGGACACTCGTCTTTGGCTCTGACCTGTCCAATTTTTTTGATCAACCACGCTAAGCGTCACCGCCCATATGTGATGTGTGCCGTATACGCTACAAGCGAATGAGTAATCGTCATGTACTGTCAGGACAAGGGCTCTACGGCCTCCAAGAGCAAAGAGGGTGAGTTTAATAGACGTAGGATTTAATAGTTTATTTTTCTGTCATCTCTTTCAATCCTATTATTTATACTTGTTCAGTTCAGTTCCGAGCATTCTTTTTTCAAAGAAGTTGCTTGGTTCATGTTTTTTGCAATATTCTTTATAGTTGTCTTTTAATAGATTATTTGGAGATACTGTTACAGCTGTGTTATAATTCTACGCAATGTTTTTTTGGCGTTCAGGAGCTGTGACAATGCGAGAAAAGAAAGGTGGTGCTCTCAGCAGGGTTCAGAAGCTCAAGAAACGACTAAGTCACAGCTTTGGCAGGCTTTGTGAGTATCTGAGATTTTGGCCTCAGAGAAATCCTAATATCTTATCATTGTTAATTACTATTTACTCATGTTTATTAAAGATTTACTTTGATTAGTTAAACAAATATTCATATTTGCTAAGAAGATCCTAACAACGCAATGTGGAAGGTAAGGGGAAGTTGGAGGTGTTGACAGGGGAAAAGAGAAATAGCAGACAATAGAGCAAGAGGAGTCAGACACATATTTGCTCTTTTTGCTTGATATGCATTGAACTGTAAAATGCATAAAGGCAAATTCCAGTGTTAGATAAGCAAAATTGAGCAGTAATAGAAAGTCCCCAGTTTTGTTTAACTGAATTTAATGTTGTAGTCATAAATAGCCGTACATATTTGATAAGGTCGCAGATAATTTTTTTTCTTTGCAATGAGCAAGGAGATACACGTGCGATATTTAAGAAAGACTTGTCATTCTACATAGTCTGGCTATCGTTGTTTTAGCAATATCAAAGGAGGAGGCTGATGAGGTTGCACACAGAGGTCAGCTACCATACAATGGTTATTCCGAGGAGTTCCTAGACCGTTTGGAGCCAAACGGTAACATCCCCGCTGACAAAGACCGTCGTTACGGTAAAGACACACCTTATTGCTATTTGATATAAAGGCAGACTGCTCTTTAAGCCATTGCCAAGACAATGGTCTCTGTCATGTACACTTGTATAAGAGCAAAAGGAGTGAAAAAAAGAATAAGTAAAGAATTTCAATGGCACGAAGAGTGTCGTACCTCATTTATCAACGTATTTTTCCACTAGCTTCCTGCTCTATCAAGATATATCACAATCTCGAAGTTATTCCTTGTCTAAAGAATCTTATCTATTATATGAATACCCTGCAATGAAATCTTGTTGGTCAGTTAACCAACAAACCAATAAAAGAAAGAAAGTTCTGATCCAATTCATTAACAGAGAGCTGCTAACTTGTAAGGGGTTTTTTCTCGACGGCCAACTACGTCTGCGTAATCTTTATCTGATAGACTTATTCCAATAATTAAATGAATCGATATGAAGTTTATCAGAGTAGGGCTTGATTCGATTTAACTTTAGCTTTACTAGAAAATCGAGTCATTTACGACCAAGATACTTGATCGTCATACTAGATTAATATTGATATGTACGATATGATATCAACAAAACAGAATGGTCAGGCGTGGGTGAGCACGAGAGAGTTCATCGGCAGCTATCGGTGTCGAGCGATTCAAAACTCCTCGACGAGGATATACGAGAGGAAGCCAGGGTCATCCTTAGACCTCGGCGTCCACCACGACCAAAGTCAGAAGTCTTTCTTGGGCCGGATCCTCCACCACGGAGAACGAAGAGATTCTCAGCGTTTGGTGTAGGTATACCTTGTACTACACATTAATGAGCTGTACCTTTGATTAAGGATTTATAACTATTTTTTGTATTTAACGAAGAAATTAGTCTTCACTATTTGCATACAATTTTTATTTTCCAGGGAGACTCGCCTTTCGGTAAATCAGAAGCTTACATAAAACTCGAGCAGTTGGGCGAGGGTTCGTACGCCACGGTGTTCAAGGGTTTCAGCAATCTGACCAATCAGGTGGTCGCTCTTAAAGAAATTAGACTGCAAGAGGAAGAAGGTGCTCCGTTCACTGCCATTCGGGAGGCCAGCCTGCTCAAGGATCTGAAACACAACAACATTGTTACACTCCACGATATCATACATACTCGTGAGACCCTTACCTTTGTCTTCGAGTTTGTTAATACTGATCTCTCACTGTATATGGAAAGGTATGGCAGTGGTGGCGGTGGATTGGACCCACGTAATGTCAAATTATTCCTTTTTCAATTGCTTCGAGGATTGGCGTACTGCCACCGTAGGTAAGACATACTATTCCTCGGCTTCCTCATCCGGTTTTCTAAATATATATCATACCCTAGATTCATAAATTGGAGACTTATATTTGAATGGGTATTAATCATGTTCCAGGAGGGTGCTACACCGGGATGTCAAACCGCAGAATCTTCTTATCAGCGAGATAGGAGAGCTCAAGCTTGCAGATTTCGGATTAGCCAGGGCTAAATCGGTACCGTCGCATACTTATTCCCACGAGGTCGTCACTCTCTGGTACAGACCTCCGGATGTACTCCTGGGTTCAACGGAGTACTCGACCTCACTAGATATGTGGGGCGTTGGCTGTATTTTTGTAGAAATGCTCACAGGCATACCGACCTTCCCGGGTGTGCGATGCACGTACGATCAGCTCGACAAGATATTCAAGGTCCTTGGTACACCGACTGAAGAAACTTGGCCCGGAGTTACGCATTTTCCTGGATACAAGCCGCATAAGCTGGCTTTCTATCCCGTGCGCAAACTCGGACTATCGTTTCCTAGACTCTACGACATCGCCGAGGGTGACTCCATGGCCTCCTCTCTGCTCCAACTTAATCCGGATAAACGGATAGGTGCTGACGAGGCACTTCGGCATCCTTATTTTGCCTCTCTTCCTAGAAAACTATACGAATTGCCCGATGGTAAATGATTTTATATATACATATATATAAACACACTTCTCTTCTGTTTTTCTTATCTTCCAATCTTTCATATCTCCCATTGTTCTTACAGAAGTGTCTATATTCAGTGTAGAAGGTTGCCACCTTTACACGGAATCGAGGCAGACCTACACGGACTCCCGTCACACGGCCCTCAAGACTTGAGGCTAGAAGTAAACCCTATATAAAGTATAAACAAGAAAAGAGAAAAAGATCAAGTGTAAAAGCTAAGTAAATACCCGCCCGATTGGCGTGTTATTCATCGCGCCGAAGAAGACGCTTCTACCCCATACTCCGTACCCCATAACCAGTGCTTCTATATCAAGGTACTCACCTGGACATTTATTTCTTACTCTATCGCGCTCTCTCATTTATTTAGGAACGCCGCTCTATCGTACGAAACCGTCAAACTGATGTTTTCAGACGTAAACGAACGTAGCTTATTCAACATTTCATACACAGTAGGACCTTCGCTATGTCTCGTGTATCTGGCATCTAAAATGGCTAATAAATAATCCTCACGAGAAGGATTATAAGGAACATTCAGAAAGATTGGCTGTCAAAACTATTTATAAAGAGGGACTTGCTAGAGGTACTATTGTACAGGACGTAATGGGGTATAGTGAATTTTTAAAAATGTTTCGGACAAAACGCATTTATTAAGATAAAAATAAGACAGGGGTTAACGGACGATGGGGTATGGGGTGCAGGGGTAACAGGTACAAAGTATGCACGACCCATCCTTGCACTGCGTCCAAATACTAGCTTTAGACTGAAACCAATCAAAAGAATAATATGAATGAAGAGAAAGAGAGAGAGAGAGAGAGAGAGAGAGAGAGAGAGAGAAGACGAAGAATTAAAGAAGAGAGTACTCTTAACGAGACCACCGTCCCGAGTCTCCAGATCCCAGTAGCCCAGTACCAAGTTGTGGGATGGCGGTAGCTGGCTAGGCTGAATATATTTAAAATAATTAACTACGATCTTAGGTAAAATCATGGAAGATCTGTAGCGCCATGAAGCAACAAAATGAAAATTAGAGAGACACACCCATCGCGTAGTACGTAATTAAGAGAAAAAGTAACGGTTAAGATAAAAAAAATTTTTTAAAATAAGTAAATTAAAAATAAGTACGTCTCTCGCACGCTTTTTGATAGAATCCAATCGAGTTCTACTTTCTCGCTGATTCAACTTATTTTAATTTTCAAAGAAATATGAACATCGACTCCTGACATTAATTCTGCTTATCCGGGATTACATCTTTTTGTGATTTAAAATCTGCAAGAGTCCTCTCCTCTCCCATTGAACTAAAAACTAATTTCGTAGCTAATCCTATTGGTTCTAAAGGTTAAAGGGCAAACCTGAATCTTTGCCAAAGCCATTCCGCGCGCGATTCTAATCGTTAACTTAATTCATTAATTAAAAGCAAGCTTTATCGAATGTTTTAAAATCCTTGTCTTTTAATACAAAAGAGTCCCTTCCTTCGGAACCTCATACCTTATTTACGGATCGAGTTTAATTTAATGAAATAAATTCAAAAAATCCCTCAGCTTTCTCGATAATGACAATTTACTTAGTATAATTAACTTTTAAATAATCATTTCAACGGTACAGTAACGTCCCTCTAGTTAATTAATACGTATAACTCCTTAAGCGTTCGAACGAATTGTTCAAAATCCTTTCTTCTTTTCTTTGCTTTTCTCTTTATGTGTCATTATATCATCAGCTCGACCTAGTCAGGCTATATTGCTGTGATCTTTGCGAGACAAAGTCTATGGATCAGATGCTGACGATAATCAATGACAAACGTGCGTTACAGGTCTTCCAAATTGTGTCCAAGCCACGATGACTATTACGATAATATTACTCCCTAGTACGATTACATTTATACCGATTTTTCAGCACACTTAATAAGAATATTGATGACGCAAAGAGAGAATGGGAGGGGGGTGGAGGGGTTGCAGAAGTGCAGGGAAGAGATTAAAAAAAAGCTGCGAAAATATTACGAAATAGCGAACGAATAATAGATGCGATTTACGAGCGCGTGCGCGTACGGTTACGCGAACACATAGAATGTTCCAGATCCTGAACAACGGATAAGTGTTGAAAAAGTTGTCTTTAAGACTTCTTATGCGAAAGAAGTTGTCTCTTAGGCATCTTGAAGATAACTTTACGATTTACGTGTTGTCTGGAAGGATTATTAAAGTTAATAAATTTGTCGAATGTATTATTTGAATTGGCGAGACGCAAAGACGGTAGGATGTATATAGAACACCAAGTTCATAATTATCAATGACACTGACGTAGATGAGCTGAGACTAATAAATGTGACTTTGTAATAAATTGAGATGCTTGCTATCGGCACTTCGGATAAAATACCAGTGTCAATTTTTGTACGTTGTTTCGCTTAGGCTATGTGTATAATTATATTTTGTTTTGTACTTTTCTCCCAAGAAGTCTTTAACCATCTTCCATCCTGTTCATTCCAGTACGATGCGCACGGCTTCTCACGTGATATTTACTCCAATTGAAAAACGGCTTGTGACAATGACTTTTATGTCGGCCGTCGATCTTACGTTTCCCTTGATCTTATGTTTGTTTGATTTTCTTTTTTTTTATTATATTTCCTCTTGATCTACACCTGCTGAGAGATTCGAGGACCAAGATGATATTTCATATTTGAATGGACACCTGCGGCTTTTTAAGTTGTCGTTCTGGTCGCTAGTCTTGAAGTTAGTTACACCGCGAAATAATAGTTGGCGTTAGTGTTGTCGTTAAAAAAACATGGCGTTGTTGTCATTGATCTGACAAGAGGATATTTCTATTTTTATTGATAAATGTTACTCGCTCGAACGTGTCCCTTATATTGTGCTTTAAGTCATTTAAAAATTAAAAGAGTTTATTAAAGAGCACTAATTTGGCTTTAGTGACATGTCATTTCAAGAAGATCGTCAAATCTAGTTAAAAATGGCTAGTTTTGTTGGAAAGGTTAGGAATGAATTACCTGTCGGTGCTATCAAAGGTAACGTCACCTCCAATATCTTGGGTACGCCCACGTATGAAGACGTACTTAACAATATGTTTACGACGGTCTTTTTATTTTTAGTGGACAGTGCACTGTCATATGAGGAAATTGCTGAGAAATTACTCAATGAAAAGCTGTTGCTGACTGCTTTGGAGCTCCATGCGGAGTTATCCGAGGCGGGAAGAGAGCTGCCAATTTTAAGGGATTTTTTCTCGAATCCTAACAATTTTGAAAGCCAAAATATCAAACCTGAACCGTACAATCCAATGCGTATGAACATTTTTATATATCAATTAGTCTTTGTCTTGATACCTATGTATTATTTCTTCTTACTAGTAGAACACAAGTCTTGAAGATTTGACTGTAGAAATATTAATTATTGACATTCATGAGTTTATTCAGTTAAATGTTGGTTTAATGTATTTAATATTCTTAGAATCTATTGCATATTAGCCAGGTCCTCCAGTCAAGTCACCTTAGACTCTCTAGATATGACAAGGTATTCTGAAGATGGCGGTGGGGTCGATGAGAGAGTGGCAATCCTTGAATTTGAACTGCGCAAAGCCAAAGAAAGCATCTCTGCACTACGAGCGAATCTGACTGTAGTCACTGGTAATGTACCTAGTTAAAATATGGGAATGGATAACGATATTATTCATACATTTCTCATCCTCGTTATTTTAATGAATCTTCCTTGTACAATACAGAATCAGAAAATACAACACCTGATAAATCCTCTGAGAAACAAAATTTAAATGACCTGCCAATAAAACCACATGAACAGCGAGCTTTGAATTTCTTGATAAATGAATACCTGCTTGGTCATGCATACAAATTGACTTCAATTACGTTTAGCGACGAGAATGAGAATCAAGATTTTGAAGATTGGGATGACGTAGGTTTAAATATTTCAAGACCACCAGAATTATTGCAAATCTACAGAGAATTCATAAAATCCAGTGGACATGAGAGACGAATGGCTTCTGCAAGTGTTGCTGTACAGACCGATCCCGTATCTTTTGAACTAAATGATAATAAGGAAAAAGAAATTACGAAACTGGTATGTGACAACATTGTCTTTGTCATTCTAAATATCATGTTTTAGATATTTTTTTGTAGATGGAAGAAGTTGAGCGACTGAAGGAGGAAGCTCAGGTTATGGAACAAGACAGGTCAGAGCTTCAGGAACTTCTTACAGCAACACGTATAACAACAGACGTATTAACCAAAGTTAGAAACTTCTTCAGTGCGTAAGAAGTATGAGTCAATATTATTATTAAGGATTCTGGCTCTCCTGCACTTTCAGGACGGTTTGGTGACAATAGAAACGACAAATTCGAATTCAACAACACCAGATAAGTTCGAGCTTCTCGAGTCTCCTCCTCAGGACATCTCAACCACTACTCAGGAACCCGAGGAAGAGGATTCTGCCTCGGTAGCTGTCAGTCTTGGGGAAACTGATCCCGGCGATAGAGAATGGACAAGGCTCCAAGTACCTATACTAGACGTCACTGACAGTATAGCTGTTCTACCGAATTCTCCGTCTAGGTAAAATACTTACATTGGCAATTTCAATTCATAATTATACTTTAGACCGTCTTAATTAAAATCTCGTAGATACTTGCCATCAAGCTTCAAAAAGGAAGTGTTAGCACTCTGTATGATGACTTCGACAAGCTCTGCCAGAAGCATCATTGAAGAACCTTTAAAAGAAGGCATTAGTAAGGACACCGTTACAGATATTTTGGCTTATTCATTGCCAAGAATAGTACCAAATGTTATCCTTAATAAACGGGAAGAGGTTATTCCGCTGATTCTAACAGCGATAAGGTTGCACATGAATGCAGCTGAAAGAGAGAAATTATTACAGCTATTATTTAATTTAAAGAAGAGACCACAGGAAGAAGAGAGGCGAATCATATTAGCTGGTGAGTTGTCATGATAACTAAAACTAATACCTATAAGATTACCTTTATATACATGTCCTATAAACAGGACTCGTGGCGATAGCGAAGCTACGAGACGCGCAGACAGAAGGCGAAGAAATCATCAATCAATGCTGGGAGCAATCTCAGCACAAACATCCGGAAAGAAGATTACTTGCTGCTGAGTGTTGCTCCAGTATAGCTCCATACGCCTCGAGCAATGTCAGGAACTCATTAATCCTCTCAATGCTCCAGCAGATGCTCCTGGAGGATAAAGATCCTGCTGTACGAGCTGCTGTTGTCAGAAGTCTAGGTCTGCTGGTTGCCTTTATGGATGATCCTGATAAATATTTTCAGGTATCTTATCGCTTCTATCATACATGCTTAATATTATATACTGTGTATTTTATCTTTGGGATTCTTAACAGTGCGAGGAATTAATTCTTACTGCTCTCGAAGATGTCTCATCCTTGGTTGTCGATACGGCCACTTCTGTTTTGTTACCCATACTCGCTCAATGGGCGTTGTCTCTCAAGAGACTACAATCTCATTTACTACCAAGGATTATTGTCAAATTAAAAAACCAATTAAGATCATCAACACATCAACAACATTCACCGGCAAAGGATAATCGTTCGGATGCTGACAGAATACAAACGTCCATTGCTGTTTTACAGTGTCTTGTGCCACACACTGTAGTTTGTGTAGCTGATGCTGCTATTGTACATGAATCTATTCAGGAAGAGGAATCTCAAGATCTACGTAAGTCAAAGTATTTATTAAAATTCACATTTTATGTATAATCGTACAGTTATAATACAGTACATATGTAATAAATCATTTTAGCTGCCTCATTCCTCACTCTTTGTCGGATGAATTTAATCAATCCCATAGTCTTTTATGACGGGGAAGTAGATGTCGTAGCGTTGTTGAACACCTTTTTCGCGAATGCATGGGAAAATGATTCCTGGCCGGAGCTGGAATGGCTCACTGAGAAACTGTAAGTGCTTCATAATTTGTCTTTACCTTATTTGTAAGTTAAACAACGTTTTTAGCCGTATTTAAGCGTGTATTAATATTGCGTATCTTTATTTATTCGTGTATCATTTTCAGTATCCCGGATCTTGTGGAGATTGTTAAATCTCTTGAAGTCAATCAGGATGTGATATTCAATGCTTTCCTCACGTATCTTCAGTCTCTTTGTCTTGGATTTGGTCGATACATTACACAGACGCGGGTAACTAAGCGTAGATATTGTACTGTTAGGAAAACGTTAAGTAACATTTTATTTTTTTTACTTCCTGGCATTCATATGAATTTACAGATCCAGCCTGTATTCGCTTCTGAAGTTAGCCAATTGGAAAAGCAATTGACAGCTTTGACGCCGGATAAGGGACAGATGAGTTTAACATTGTTTCCAGCATATCTTATGGCAGTCTCTACCCTGGAAGTCAAGCATGTTGTTGAATCGCTGAAGAGATTCATAGTTGCATTGTCGATGAACGGCGTTAGCATCGTAAACCTCCAGGTCGCCGTTGTAAGGCTTTGCAAGCAGCCTAATATGCTAGAACATATTCTTGGTGCTTTATGGGACGGTTAGTATTGTTGATTGGTATTATTTAAATAATGAATTAAAAAAATAAAAATTGTTCCAGGAGTCGTTCATCAAAGACCTAGTGTTAGATGCGCTACAGCTGTCTTATTCAGCGCAGTGGTGGCCCATGTTCCTGAGCGTTTAGCAAATGCTAGGATAACACCAGCCATTGTTACCCTGGCTAGTGATTCTGAAGTGTAAGATAATTTTAATTCTGACTTTTCAAAATGACGAAATCTCAGGAGTTATTGAAAAACCTTTTGTGTAGTACCGTCAGAGCAGCAAGTATACCAGCACTAGGACGGTTAGCTACAGAGTGTACAGCGAGAGAAGCTAGGGACAAAGCTAGATTAACACTGGAAACCATTGCCAGGGAACCTCAGGGTGTACCTCCTTCCCTTGCAGTTCCACTCGTGTCCACCCTGGCTACCATTGCTCCTAACTGTCCCCAGAATTACGTCGAAGATGGTATATTTAATATAATACAGTAGTCACTGATTAATATTGTGTTGGCACGACTTTCAGGTGCAATAAATTTTCATTCCTTTGTGTTTCTAGTCATTGCCACACAGCTTGCAGGCATCACTGCTTCGGCACTTCAGCAGCCACGTAAAACAGACCTGGTTAACGCACTTGTGGAAGCCTATTGTGTCCTTGTCTACTGTCCTCTAGGTTCACAGTGTATAAATGGAGTTCTTCTTCCTGGTCTGAAATATCTAGAGACTCTAGTCAATCAGGTACTACCTCAACAGAAAGAAGCAGTGCGGTCTCTGTTAAGAGAAGCTGAATCTCACCAGGAATTGCCAAAATTAATGGAGAGGTTTGTTCAACATCATGTCTATCATTTTGATCTTATTAAGCATTTCTTTTCAGAAGTTCAGATAATATTATTTTTTTTATACTTACAGAACTTCGTCAACCAGCTCAGGACTCTCCTTGTCTATGGCTACAGCTAATGTTGGCCAGGGTGTCGAAGACATGCGTCAGAGAATGAGCAAGATGTTCCAACAGAAAACAAACTCTTCAAGCATGCCAAGTATGCCCAGTATCTTCCGCAAAAAGTAAATAGTGTGATCGTCAATTGCTTTACTAAGAGATCATTAAAAGTAGAAACAAGTGGACTTGTTTGTAATGAATCCTCTAGAGAGGGTATGTATTATTTTGATTTGTATTTTTCATTTTGGTGCTACAATTTATTCTTCGTACACGTACTTAATTGAAATCTCTTAGAACTAAGTGTATCTAATTCTGTACCGACGTGTACATACGTATTAGCATAGTAAGCACCTTTTCCAATAATTATAAATTAACATTTTTAATGATTTCACTAAATTAATATTAACCACTGTTATCAGAGACCCAGTCTAGATTCTATATATTGTATTGTAATTATTCACAATAGCAGTCAGACTGCTTATAAAGATTTATAAATTATCCACCCTGCATCGACTCTCAGAATCTAACTGGTGAAAGAGGGTAATGTCTCATTTTGTCACTTATAAGTATCTTAGGGGTCAGATTACCCCAAAGGGCACGTATATCATTATCTTGAAAGGCATTAGAGAACCTTGTTTGTAACAGGTTCTACATTTCTGTAAGAGATGGCGCGACATTTATCAAAGATGGCTCTGCCACTTAGTGTTTAAATGACCGCCAAAAAGGGCGCAAATTTGAATTACCCGACGATATTAGTATAGACTAGCATAATATTTAAAGATCTTAAAAGACATGGGCCTAAGATAAGAAATGACAATGAGGTATACGGAATACAGTGTTATTTGTATATATATGATTGAACTTGACAGTAAACTTACTGGTCATCGTAGATAACTTTTTACTTCAAATTGTATTTCGATACTGAAATTTTGTTTCTAATAATTTACCTATGAGATGTTATAGTATCAGAGAAAAATAATATATATAATAAATAGTCAAGGAGCAGCTCTTTCAATCGAGCCAAAATATACTTTGAAAATACAGATCTATGCGAATAGTATATATATACATATATTTCTTTACTCGTCGCATACATATATACACAGTCGCATACCCGCACGTAATCTAATTTTACTACAGATGTATTGTTACTTGGCAATGAATAAATTTTATAACATATTTATTCTTAAAACGTATGCATTCGTTCCGAAGGCTCTGGTCTTCTTAGTAAATGTTATCATCATGTAGTAAATATTAATGGAATACTCATACACATTCTTGAGGAGGATTTTCTTTCCTTTGCACTCTTGAAATAAATTTTTTTAGGACACGCGAGAGGACACAAGACAAACTGCATTTGCATACTTGTATAAGTACTCGTAGAATACATTTTCTCTACTATTTACATTTCTTATTATCTGAGAGGTTAGGCTCTCTCCAAAGGGAAGATTAGAGCAGCAAATAATTTGGTTACAAATTAGTGTAACTTCAGCTATACAGATTCTCATTACAGGGAATGATATTATTTGCTGTAATTACTCCTACCATGCTTGGCAATAATCTACGCAGGACTCAATTGTGTTCCAATTAGTAAAGAGTTGGAGTTGCTTCGTTGGCCTGTAAAATTGTAAGGAGTTACTGTGGCTGTCAATAGACACTCTCAAATGGACTTCTTCCTCTTGGTATCGGTGCAACCATTAAACCAATGGGCAAACTCTGGATGAGAACTTAAAATCGCCAAAATATCATCTGGAAGAACAATAAGTTGCAAAGTTTCTTCATAAACTGCTTTACTTTATAATTAGCTTATGCGATATCTTAATTACCTAAATATACTGTCTCGGCAGAGTTATCTGTCTGTGCTTGTGAGAAGATCCTGTCCGACTCTTCTGGTTGAAAGTGAAGGGACAGTCTCAATGCTTTTCTTAATTCCCTATTGGTCAGTGATCTCGTTCCATTTGAACTGCATACCTGCAATATTTATTAATTAGTTTCCTTAATCAGTTAGTGCAACATTTTTTGTTGAATTACCTGAAAGGCTATATCTATCATGTCAGGGACTGTGTTCGCGTCAGCTATGACCAATACTGTGAAAATATATTCCTCCAGGTCTACTTTTCCACGTGAATCCTAATAAAAGAAAAGAATAAACTCTAATTACAGATAATTAATTTGCAAAGTCTCGGAAGACACTTGAAAATATTTTGTACTCTGTCGTGAATCCGAAAGAGATGCTGTGTCGATGGTTCCTCAGGATCTAGTCTAAGTATTTTGGTAAATTCCTGGAGATCGACATTCTCACCAAATCTTTCTGTTTTTGTCTGAACCAGACACTCCTCAGTCTTTGCTTTCAGTAATCTGTTGGGCATATATTTTTTTCATTCCTTATTCTTTTTAAGAATATATGCCTTTTTTAGATATAAATCACTAAAGCTTGTTATTTACCCAAGTTTATAACGAAGCTTATGTGCTTCTATGATGGCTGAAGCATGTGACAGATTAAGCTGATGAGCCTTGCTGATGATTCTACAGTCATCGTAAGTGTAGTCTGAGACAGGAATTTTTAGCGCCCTAAATAATCAATTGATGTATGAAAAGTGGAATAAAGTTAAGTAGATTGAGAGAGAAAATTAACTTACTCTGCCATCAGACGACGAACATTATTAGCGTAAAGCTTAGGATCAATTTTCTCAGCTTCGCTGGGTTTGTACACTGGTAGGAACTCAATCTCACAGCTACTGTTCAATTGTGTTAAGGTGAGCCAAAGTAATTTCAATCTAAAATATATCATTTTCTATGATTAATTGAATATTTTAGAGAATCCATGCGAGATATGGATATCCACTTACGCTCCAGGACCTTCCCAAGTCCATGTGACAGTATCCAGCTTATTAGGATACCTAATACAAACAGGCTGAACTGGAACTCCCGGGTAGAATGCTCCAGATTTAAATGTAATTAAACATGAACGATTGGTACAGGTTCCCTCAGGGAATATCATCACCTGTCACATAAAAAGAATCATTCAAACTTAATACAATCAATAATAACATTTGGAATTTTCAAATAATTACCTGTGGCCAATCTTCCTTGGAAGTGGCTCTTTCAATGATCTCTTTTATAGTATTTTGCCTGGAATTAGGATCCTCTCTCCATACGTAAACTGGTTGTGTATAGTTGATGAGTTCTAGCAATGGAAAATAATGTCATTAGAATTAAAGTATTCAATTTTGACTATGATTGATATGTCTTATGCCAGTTGGTGCTGAGATGTGAATCTTGTCAGACAGATTTAATTATCTGCTTTTGTTTTAATGGCCCAGAGAATCTATGGTGAATGGGATTGTAGTTATGAGAATCTTTTTTACAGACTGTTTATACTGTTACTACAGTCTACAAATTAGACGGAACTGGTCTGAACGTACTTCCAATGAAAGGATTCAATCCTGATTCTCGTCTTACGATGATCGAGGGGAATCCTGTTACATAGACGATGCCACCATCGATGAAAGTGGAGTGTGGGGCCACCACAAGAATAGGAGCTTCCATCCTGGAAGCTTGCTTTCCTCGTACCACAATCCTCATGCCTCCTGCCTGGTAGGTAAGTCTTCCCAGGAAGCACAACCAGGGTATAATTTTTCTGTAGGTTTTTAAAAGTTTACTTAATGCTCTTTTCAGCATTCTTAAATTTGTCTACCAAGAGAAAGAGAGAGAGAGAGAGAGAAAGAATTTGACTAAAAGACTAGGACAAATTTTTACTTAACCAAATACAAGATCTCCTATTTATTTATTTTTATTGGAATTGCTGTAGTTAATAATTGCCTTCAGGAATTATTTTTATATGTTAGATATATTACACAATAATGAATAAATTAATTGTTACCATTATATATCTTTCAATGTACAATTATAGATGGAAATTTAACTTCTTAACGTGGACTGAAGTTGGTGCACCCGATACTTATATTCATTGATTCACCCTCGATCAGTTAATTTCTTGTTAGTTACAGTTAATGATACATCCCATCCACCATATATGTCATAATAAATCTGTATATGTATATAACATTTATTATAAATTTTTGTATTATATACACGTGCGACTCTGTCGATAATGCATCGACATATCGTTTTGATTATACATTTCTAGATGTCGCTATATACGTCGAATAATAGTAACCTAAAATTTTAGTGGATAGAATAAATATTTGTGAGAACAAAATTTATGATCTGTACAAGTTATATTCTTAAACAAATGGACATCAGCATCAAGTAAAACGTGTGGAAATACTGTATTTTTGGAAAAGAAACCAGTAGCTTCAAGGAGGGCAGAGGTGTCTTGTTTTGTATCCAAAAAGATATGAAATTGTTCCTTGACAGTGGTCAATACTGCTATGACAGCTTTCTAAAAATTGCTCAAACAATTCCCTCACTATCTCTGAGAAATAGTTTGAACTAGTATCGTGATGATTTATGGAGCATGATAAAGGAAACTTTTGTGAAAAATTATCTAACGACCATCGCAGTTGCTAAAACTAAACTTGAAGAACTCTTCGTTCTATCCAGAGTTTGCAAAGAAACGCGTGTGAACCCCCTACTTTTAAACACACGTATCATTTGTCTAGTGAAAGCCTCAGCTGCTCCATATTAAAGTATATCAAAATATATGATAGAATATAAATAATAGAAAACACAAAGTAAGAATTACCGATGCCAGCAAATAAGTATATGCCAAGTAGCCTAAGCCTGTTTAAGATAAAGGGTATACACACACACGAGAATGCCTTTCTTGAGCAAATGTTGAAGACAGTATGTATAAACTGTGCTACTACAAAATTTTTTAGAGAATTTGGATAATAGTCTTCAACATATGAAATAAATTAAAAATGATAAAGTAATGGTGACTCATACCTTGAGACACTGAAAGTCCATTTTTGTTTAACATTGAGGTTTTAAGATGGATTCCAGCAATATGAGTGAAGAGGACATGGATTCGGTGTTACATGGAAATTTGTCAGGCTTTGAAAAGGGCACAAAGGTCTTTGTGTCAGACAGTGAGTGTAGTGACGAAGACCGCATACTGGAAGTGTCTGAAAATGACAGTGATGCTGAAAATGATATGGGAGTTACTAAAAGTGTAAATCCAAATGAAATCATAATGAAAAGAGAACCAGGAGCAGAGGTATGTAGTCCTGATTCCAATACAACAAGTACTCGTATTACCAAAGGAATTAATACATTGCGTTTACCAGAAGTAAACGTAACATCTCCATTGTGCATTTCCATCCTAGACTCATGGAATCTAATAATTCCAGAAGAGATAATAGACAAAATAGTATTAAATACAAATGAAGAGATCGCCGAGAAGGCAACAAAATACAAAGAAAGAACAAGGTACATCGCTATGACAAGTAGAGCAGAGATAAGGGCGTTCATCGGGCTCCTCTACATGTCCGGAGTGATGAAGGAGAGTCATATCAGTGTCGAGGAACTGTGGTCTGATATGTACGGACCGCCAATATTCCACGCGACCATGACACTCTCGCGATTTCGATTCCTGACTGCGTGTATCCGATTTGACGAAAAATCTAGCAGAACCTCAAGAAAGATGACCGATCAATTCGCAGCGATTCGTGAAATCTGGGAAATCTACGTGAACAGTTGCAGGACGTACTACAATCCTTCAGAATACTGTACCCTGGGTACTAGCCTCCTAGGCTTTAGAGGACGCTGTCCCTTTCGAGTCTACAAACAGAATCATCCTGACAAGTGTGGCATCAACATCCTGATGCTCTGCGATACGAATACTAACTATATGGTCAATGCTATGCCCTACCTAGCGAGTGTCGGCAAGTCCGCAGATGAGGACAAGAGAGTATCTTATGTAAAAGCCTTGACAAAACCCATTCATGGAACCAATAGGAACGTGACCATGGACAAATGGTTCACATCGACATTACTCGCGGATACGCTGCTGACCGAGTGCAAGCTGACGATTGTAGGACCTCTTAAAAGGCGGAACCTAGAATTTCCAATTCCATTTGTCAGTCCAAAGAGTAGGGAAGCAGGCACTTCGTGTTACGCATTCGACAATGAGAAAACGATGGTCTCTTATATCCCAAAGAACAATAAAACCGTTATACTTTTATCGACGATGCATAAGGATGATGCGAGTGACGAGGAAACAGGAAAACCGAAGATTCTGACTTTTTACAATCAAACGAAGGATGGTGCCGAGCACTTTGTCCAGCTCTGTCAGAATTACACCACTGCAAGAAAGACAGGACGTTGGCCATTAAGGGTCTTCTACGGGATGCTGGATCAGAGTGCCATTAATGCCATGATAATCTTCTCCATGGCAAATCACGAGTGGAAAATTGACAGGAGTAATACCAGGCGTATATTCCTCAAAGAATTAGCCCTGAGTTTGGTGAAGCCTTATATGACTGAACGTCAGAAGATACCCACGCTGAGGAAGGATCTCAAGCTAATAATCAACAGTATGATTGGCGAGGATGATACTCCCGTACCGCAGATTATACCCGGTGGTAGTAAAAGAAGATGCGGCCTCTGTCCTCGCAAGAAAGACAAAAAAACTGCACTGCAATGTCAGTCGTGCGCGAAACCCGTGTGCTTAGATCATCGAGCTATGATTTGCATATCTTGTGTTCATATTAACCATATGAACTAGGTTTAGAATAGATATTATAAAGTAGATATTAAACTTCTATTATTATTTCTATCTAGAAATTATATAGAAACTTCTTATGATCTGATCACATGGCTACTGTACAATTCTTTAAAGTGATGCTGATTTCATTTTTTAGTCCTCATGGACGTGGTGTACAATTACGCACATAACGTGCAGCTACGTAGTGAGAGGACCAGATTAAAGGACGCGGTGACGAGTACAGTTTATGTCAAGACGCCATGTAAAGGTGTCTCTAGTCTATGTATAAACTAATAAGAGTTCAGGTAGCAGTGTACAGATTTACTGTTTAAATAATTCATCGGTTAGTCATAGAACCTGCAAAGAGAAATTTCAGAATATAATAGAAGAGTGTCGCAGTGCTTGCTGTGGAATATTTATCTCAGAAGGGTACGTCAATCATGCATAAGAATCCTTGATAAGTAATAAATTCTACAAGATCTATACAAGTGTGACTCTCTATGCCCAGAAAATCCCCAGATATCCCAACAGGTATAACCCACTTTCATTCTAATATTCAAAATCCTCTATGCACACGTTTGCCCAGGCGTCATTTCCTCATTCTTCACATAACACTAAGTCATACATATTACGTATCTAAGCAGGCTGAAATTGGGTGCGAGGACTCCCGCAGAAGACCTACTTCCAAAAAATGGAATGCTCCCAGTTTCCGCTTTGGCGACGATGCTGGGTCCACCGAGGTAGACGACGGGTAGAGCATCGAAGAAACTGGAATGGGGCGCCAGTGCCAAAACCGGAGCGTCCTTCGGCGGTGCCCGTTCGCCTTTCACCTTCAGGTGGTGGAATCCTCCGCAGATGAACAAGGCCCTCATCACCCAGCACACCAGCACCCTCATGTCTCTGTTATTGGGCAAGGACCATGACCATGACCATAACCATAACCACGAGGACGACAATGACAGAGAATTAACAATAATGCTATCATCGCAACCATCATTATCGTCATCGCCGTCATCGCTGTGCATTCGTTAGTTGTTTTTATCTATACATTAGCAAAATAAGCTTAGCTATTCTTATCCGCTCATTAGCAAGGTTATCGATTCCTAAATAGATAAAAACAATCAAATAATTCCTCATATAAAGATAAAATAATTTATTATTCGCATTATTCCAAACGAGCTGAGAACTCGAAATATTATTTTGAACGGGACATTATTTGAAGAAATAAGCTTAGCTTCAAGTGTACCAATGAAATGACTATTGCCTTCAAGCGTTATCGATAGAACTGCTATCAGGAACGATCCTGATGACTCATTTACCAGGTGGTATACATATATCTGCAAGCTCACGCCACTTAAACTTTCGACACGTTCCTCGCCTGCTCGACTAGATAAAACTGCTGCCTTTGCAATTAATGACATAAATTACCAGGAATATATAATATAGCGTATAATCTTGGACAATATCAGCAATAGTGAACTACGTACTAATGCATGCACGCGCTCTATAAATAAAGCAATTAGTATATTTATTGTATATATAATTAGTGTATATATTTGCACGTCTGTACACACATAGGTGCTCATGACATATGTACATATATTGTCAGTATCCCTTGTGGACTTTGTCGAAAGTTTTGGACCGAGTGTACAAGTACTTGCATTAACAAATGAAATGTAAGTAGTTAAAAGCATAGCAGGTCAGTTGAGAAGGAAAGAAGCTGAGGAGCGAGGACATTCACGTGTTAGAGAAGGAAAGTGTAACCCTCATTTCTTTTAGGTCAAAAACTCTTCACGAGAATTCACCTCGTACAATTATCACGCTTGGGGCAAGAGCAAGAGGCTCTCCAAATGAGAAGTCCAAGGGACTCCCAGAAACAAGACTAACAATTTTCAACGTAATACTTACCGACGCCAACCAGTGAGTGGAGCTCGACGTAGATCTTCTTCAGAGAGACCATGAAGACCTAGACAAGCTAGAAGCCAAGCCATAATCACCAGTGCGGTAATGGCTGCCAATCTCAATGGTAGTAAAGCCACAGTGAGGAATGCAGTCTGCAATAGAAGGAAACAAACACTCCTGATTAAAGAAACTTCTTGATATCAACTTCCTGGTAGTTTAAATTCACATTACGTTCTTCCATTGCTCATTCTATCACACAGCATCCTCATATTAGTTTGTGAACGCATTTCTAATTTTTACCTAATCATCATTCAAATACTCGTAGGAGTCAGCTGTACAATTTCTTTTGTGAGCGACAAACTTCCTACTAGGACTCCTAGGTCAATCATGTGTCAGTTTATCTAATGGAATGTATCATTGCCAGCGGCTATCCTGGACCTCGGGTTTCTACTTAGTAACGTGTACCGTTCCTCTAACGTTCCGTTCCAATCCGTTACGCTCTCGGAAAGCATAGTGCAACAGAGAAAGAAGTGGAGACAGACCGATGTAAATATAAAGAAATATTATGACGAATAAGTGGGAGAGAAGATCGAGGTTACGGCCACGTCCGCTTGCCAGCGTTCTCATTTACTCTTGGAGCATCGACACCGGCACGATGTCGATGTCTTCCTCCCATGAATTCAACGCTGAAAGTAGAACAACGCCACACGAGAGAGTAGACGTCGGTGTCGATCAGCACTTCTAAAGGAATGGCCACTTTGTGCAGTCAGATTGTTTATCGATGACAAAATATACATATATATTTCTGAACAAAAGATATTAGCCAGATTTTGGATCGAATATTAATGACCAATGCGGAAACGGCCTACGCCATAATAAATATATGTCTCGCCAAGGTCTTCTGGACGTTTGATCATCGTCTTATAAATATCTTATGTATATGCTATTAGGACTGTCTCTTGCATAAGTTCATGATGTGGGAACTTAAAAAGGGACCCGGAATCAAATATTCATTTGATACAGTAAATATAGTCAGGACTATATTTTGTGATTCATAGACAAACTTTCAGCTGATTCTTGTCTGCTTGTATGTCGTCAGCATGTCAGAGTGGCTGCCTAAAAACTGTGTCAAGGAATTCGGGAAAAAGCAAGGACACTTCCGTTACACTGAAAGCCTCGTTATGACTGAATGATTCAAAAGTTTTACTGAGTACGAGTACATAATCACCAGAAATTTAAAATAGGTAAAACTTCCAGTTTATAAATTTTAATAATTATTTATATAGCGAGTTCAAGAAAATTCGCTAGATATTGCTTGACGAGTGCGTGGATGAGAGATACTACGGCGTCGTTGTCGAGATTAAATAAACAAGTAATTTTCTCTTGTAGGTGCGGAGGAACAGAGGCTACGTTATTTTTGAACGACCTCGACAATGGCACCGAACAGTATTCATCTTACAGTTTGTATATGTCTAACGTAAAAAGTGCCGACCATCGTAGGATTAATCAGCAACTTTGAAATGGCTGGGACGTCGCTTTCGTTTCTTTCTTGGTATCGTTTGCCACCACCTCTCACTGTCCTATGTCTTCAGTAAATCTTAATTCATTAGAAAGGATCGAGGTTTAATACCTTTAGACGACGTCGTTGATTGAACACGTATAAAATGCTTTTTTACAGAATGCAAGACGTTTGCGTGTCAGCAAGTCACGCGCTAATTTTTCTATTTATTTTGTTTTTCTTTATTTATCACTTTTCTACTTTAATGTAACTGCTAAGAAATAATAATACGGCCTGAAGTCTATCTCTCTCTGTCTCTCTGTTAATCTCGTTGAGAAGTGTAGAGAGGGAGAGAGAGAGAGAGAGAGAGAGAGAAAGAAAGAAAGAAAGAAAGAAAGAGAAAGAGAGATGCCGTCAGAGCATCTTAACTGTATTCAGCAAAATCACGCCTTCCTGGAGATTGATGTTAAGATACTTCATTGGTCAATAAAAACTGGTGGCTATGAATTTTATTCAATCAATAATTTTTATTGCATAGAATATATTTATGCTTGACGGAATTTGTAGGTACAAAGAATCAATCACGTAACTCACTGCAGCTAAGGATGCCGTTAAATAGCTAATGATATTAGTGGGATTGGAAAATGAATTACTGAGGCTTCGAAATTCAATTGACAAATATACAGGTTGCCATGTTGTATACACACCTTACAAGAAACAAGTACTGTTAGTGTTTACCTGTATTAATTCTACATTTTATCGGCGTGTTACGTTATGTTCTTTCTGAGAACTAAGTATCTATTATCACCAATTAGTTAATAGCTGTCGATAACTCATGATAATTAGTGCACTATTTTTTTAGGTCGAATTCAGAACAATGAATTAAGAATTGATGACCCATAGGCTTATGGAGACGTTAGATGATTATAGTATTTGTTGCCTTCCCAGGAAAATAGTATATTACGATACGAATGCGGTAAAACTTTTTCTCACAAGTCAAAAATGGTATGAAAATGAGGGTTTTACGCACGGGAAGCGTACGTAAAACTTTGATTTTCGCAACGATATTCTTTTTTTAAATTTTCTTACTAACGTTCCTAATCCATTCTTTTTTACTTCCTATAGTGGCTTCATCTTCACTAAGAACATTTGCCAGTAATGGTCCAAGTCGATTAGGTAATGCTTGTCGAATTGAATGAGAAAACTCGTATAACTCAGTTTGTCGTCCTACATTATCTCAGGATGATTTGAATACATTGGACCACTGGACGTAGGAAGAAGCGGGAAAGAGCAAAGAATGCGAAGTGAGTAGGCCAAAAGATATCATTATTCAAATTAAATTGAATTGAATATTAAATAATAAATACTCAATGAGAACCGAGAAATTGGATGTGGAAAAGAATGTGTATTTTGTCAGCTTGTTTTACGCTGATAATAAAAGAAAGGCCTTTCGAAATAGTATGTACACACGTGCGCATTCCGTACGTAGCAAATTAGCGAAAGAAGGCAATATTACAATTTATAATTTATATTGATAGCAAGCGACAGAAAAAATATTTTCCATCTTTTACCGCATTCGTGATTCTCTTTAAGCACGTTAGGAAACCATATTCTGACCTTGAGCTTGTCGTAGGTCGTGTCAAGCTCGAGCCGGTGTATGAAGGGGTTGAGAATATCTGCAGTAAGAGATGTGTTATCTCCCACGGAAGTTCCCGTTACCTCCTCATGATGCATTCTGCCGTTCATTTCCTGCATTCTCTTGAGACTTCTTCGTAAGCCACACAAATACTAAACCACTGGCACTTGACACTTTACTCTCACGTCAAGTCCTAACACCCAGATGCGGTTTCTTTCTCGAAGTAGAAGTCACTTAAGCTTTTGAAATGTAGCCAGTATTATATCATTAATATATGGCTCGTAGAAGCAGACACATATTGCTTGATAATAACGTGCAAACTCTTTTCTGACAGCTGTCAGTAGGGGGAAAAACAAAATAAACAAGCTAGCGAATACGCACACTACTTGCTCATTTACCCAAGTATGTAAACACGCGTGTACACGGTTCAACTGACGAATACTCAAGACCCGGAAGATAACGCAAAGAGGAAAACGGAAATGTAAGTGGTTCTTCTAGCAGGAACTGTACACGCGTATCAGGAAATGATACACCAGGCTACGTTTAAGGCTCGCAGAATACACGATACGGTTTTACACAGGATAACAAAGGAGAATAAGCTAGAGCGTAGAAGAAGCACGAGTCCACTCGAGTGGAGTCGAGTCGATTCAGGAGCGACACTCCGTACGATTAAGCGTCCTCCTTTCCACTGTCTCCGTTTCAACCCCCACCAGATTCGCTCAGCTGTCTGAATAACCTCTGGTCCCGTTATGTTCCTGGCGGGGGTGGCTTACGGGTAGCTGAGCAGAAACCATTGATCGAAGCGTTAACCGATTCTAAAATTTGTTTGAGCACCCCTGAAATTATATGCATATCCCTCGAGACCTTGCAACCTTCTGCAACTTCCTGACTATTAGTCTAGTAAAGTATGACTTGAAGTATGTTTAATAATTCAAGGATTAACTTAGATGATGTTATCATTTTATTCTTAGCATATGAAAAGATTCTTAGTATTAACAGTTTAAATTTTTTACGAATGGCGGGTAGCAATTATCTGGTCTCAAATTGTTATCTTCTGTAGATAATGACTCTAGACGGCAATCCATAACCTAAAAACTGACTGCAGACATGGCGAAGGCATTGCACGTGTGTTTGATTGGGTACTTCTCCCAGCTTGAGAAATTGGACGTAAAATGGAGAGATTTATTGAGTGTCATTGATAAGCCTGTTAACAGTTTAATTAATTATTCAGAACAGCTCCAATTAGTGACCAGGTATTTAGTTCTTGGAGTTGTTTGGCCTTTGTTTATCTTATCTGTACATAGTATAAGATACTCTAGATTCTTCTTAACGTTACCGACTGAGTTAAATATCTTATTTCACAGTAAAGAGGTTGATAATGCAGAAATCTGCAGCGTGGACGGACTAAGAGAGAAACTCATCTTTAAGATCAACATGGGGATCGAAGATGAAATAGCCCTGGTGCTTGATGTTGTCTCACAACTTAATAACGCTAATCAGTCGTTAAAAAATAAATTAGACACTCTTGAATCAGCGAGGGACAAAGTTTCTTTAGATGATCCATCGTTGCAATATCTGTTGGACGGCTCGCCATTAAGACCACGTTTAAATCTTCTCTTGGAATTTGCCATTGATGGTTACAAATTCTATGACCAACTGTATCCTTATACGCTATTCATTGTGATTCTTAAACAACAAGATTCCGTGAGAATATGTTTCCTTAACTAAAAGTTCAGTTACAGGAACATCAGCACATGCATGAAAACCTTAGATTGCAAATATCCTAGGAGTCTCGAAAATCTTTCAAAATCATTAATTCAAAATAATCAAAGACGAACGACTATAGACAGTACGTAAATTCTAATTAATTATGTATCATTTTATTAAGTCTCCATAAATTAAACTTCGAATAATTAATATTAAACTTTTCTCTTTCAGGAATACTGGCATTCACGCAATACTTGGAACAAGAGAGCATTCCTAATTAACTTTAGCTATCTACACTCAAGTATCCAATTCACTCGTGTATAATGAGGTCTCCAATATATGATGACATAATTTTCTATTTATCTATTCAATAAATCGATCGTAGGAATTCCACGAGTATTTTATAATATTAATAGATTATTATACCTTCATTAGACTATATATACGTCATAGTAACTAGTGATGGATGCATTCAATTACCAAATGCTATTGCATACTACAGATCATAACATTGGTTATGCAAAAAAAAAATTATCGACTCTGCTGATTCGTAACATGCAGATTCGTTCGTTCATTTGGTAGGTCGTCGGGTCGACGAAGGGTTGGCGACGTCGAGCGCCGGCGCCTAATATTGATTCCGGCGTCATCTCCCAAGATCCAAAAGTTACAACTACGAAGTAGAGAGTGCTGCTACAGTAATCAACTGCTCCTCGCACCTCAAGGAGTTCCTTGCGCGTTTCTTCGCATTCCCGACAGGTCAGTCGCGATTTACAATACAATATATTCTGTGATCTACATAAAAGCGCTCTAGACATTCTTGTGACTTTTCATTTAATCAATAACATTTCATGATTTTAATATTACATCTTTGTCCTCATAACGTCCCGACCTCTCGCCGCGCCCTTTACCAATGCATTATAGAAAATATTCTGATCTAGACTAGAAGAGTTTAAAAGCGAAGAGATTTTTTAGCAAAGAATGATCCTCAAATGCCTTATAAATCCTTATATATTGTTTGGTCTCTTAGGATGGAGTCAATGAGCGCGCGTTGTGGATCCCTTATTATCTGATTCCTTGGATAGACCTACAAAAGAATTAAAAAATCAGAAAGAAATTGTTTAAGAATTAGATAAAATGGCAAATACAGCACATCTGGTAAGGCGTCAAAGCTCGCGGGACTTGAAGCCACAGAAAAGCGTCGATCGCTTAGAAATGAAGGAGATGAGGGGCCGATTAGTCGTAGACAATCACAAGAATATATCCAGTGGAAATTATGGGGCCACTAACGCAGCCTTTGACGACTCCAGTCCTAATATGAAGGTAAGACTTTTATGAAACTCAATCAAGAACCTGTAACTATTTGGGATAATGAAAAGATCTACATACTACATACTTGCCCCTTTTTTTAAGAGTAAATCGGGAAATGTTGCGACTAATAAAGGGAACAAACTGGGGAGCAACGAAGAGAAAGCAACGTTTAAACCGGAAGCAGGTGAAGATGATCGTGAAAACTGGGATAGTAAATTGACCTTCCTTTTGGCTACTGTTGGATACGCAGTCGGACTTGGAAATGTCTGGAGATTTCCTTATCTTGCTCAGAAAAATGGTGGTGGTGCTTTTCTTATTCCTTATTTTGTAATGCTGGCTATCGAGGGCATACCGATTTTCTACCTGGAGTTAGCTATTGGGCAACGACTTAGAAAAGGTGCTATTGGTGTATGGAACCAGGTAAGGGAAGACTTTGTTATTGATTTTATATCTATATATAGCTAGTTTCTTTGTTATTTATTGTTAAATTATAACAGGTCTCTCCATACTTGGGTGGAATTGGCGTGAGCAGTGCTGTAGTATCGTTCAACGTGGCACTGTATTACAATACCATTATAGCTTGGTGTCTCTTTTATTTTGTTCAAGTAAGTCGTGCATCCTCCAGGAGGCATCATAACAGTTACTCTTGTAGCCAAGTATTACATATGTTTTATTACTGTTGTGTAACTAGAATGATTGGTTTTCCAGAGTTTCCAGTCGCAACTACCCTGGGCTGAGTGTCCTAACAAGTATTTCCAAAATGGTTCCTACGCACCAGAACCAGAATGTCTTGTGAGTATTGCTTTAAATAAATAGTCAAATCTACAAGAATGGATATACAAAAGTGATTATTCAACAGGCAAGCAGTCCAACACAATACTTTTGGTATCGAACAACCTTGATGATATCAAAAGACATCAACACTCCGGAAGCCCTTAATTGGAAAATTGCTCTAGCTTTGGTGGTAGCCTGGATCCTGGTTTATATGTGCATGATCAAAGGAATTGCGTCCTCGGGAAAAGTTGTTTATGTCACTGCGACTTTCCCTTATATTGTTTTAATAATATTCTTCTTTCGGGGTGTCACTCTACCAGGAATGTCTGACGGTTTGCGTCATCTCTTTACACCAAAGGTAAGTTTTTCTTCTGGGAAAATTACATGAAACAAATCAAGATATGAGATTCTCTTGCTTTCAGTGGTGGACCCTGACTGATCCGGTTGTCTGGCTGGAAGCTGGCACGCAGATATTTTTTTCACTTGGTCTGGCCTTTGGTGGATTAATTGCCTTCTCTTCTTATAATCCAGTTAATAATAATTGTTATCGGGATGCAATAATGGTTAGTCTGACTAATTGTTTCACGTCGATGTTCGCTGGGATTGTTGTTTTTTCCATAATTGGTTTCAAAGCCACTATGGTTTACGAGCAATGTCTAGCTGAGAGAAATGCTACCCTAATCAGTATATTTGGACACGAAATGGAACCTGATAAGATTCCTATAGCTGGAGCCTTGATAAACGTAACTAATGGAAACGGATCATTGGGCAACCTAATAATGCCAGAGTTAATCGAGTGCAACCTGGAGAAGGAACTGGACAATGTAAGCTATTGAAAATATATTTAAAAGTTTCAGGCATTTCGTGTGTTGTTATACATTGAAAATACTGTTTTAGTCAGCTTCCGGTACAGGTTTAGCCTTCATCATTTTCACAGAGGCGATTAATCAGTTTCCTGGTGCTCAGTTCTGGTCGGTTCTCTTTTTCCTGATGCTCTTCACGCTAGGTATCGACTCACAATTTGGCACCCTGGAAGGTGTTGTTACCAGTATCGTTGACATGAAGCTATTTCCAAATCTGCGAAAGGAAATACTCACTGGTGAGTAAGACGATTATATTCATAGTTATCCTAATTAGACAGATCAATCAAGATCATTTCCATCCACGATTCAGGAGTCATCTGCCTCGTTTGCTGCATTATCTCCATGGCCTTCGCCCATGGTGCAGGCAGTTACGTCTTCGTACTTTTTGACAATTTTAGTGGAAACTTTCCGTTGCTCATCATAGCCTTCTTCGAATGTATTGGGGTTTCTTACGTCTACGGTCTCAAGAGGTAGACGAATATGTCGTTCAGGATGCGAATTATCCATTGATTTCTTTAATTAAAATCTATTGACTTTATCATTTCATACGCATTAGGTTCGCCGACGATATTGAACTCATGACCGGTAGTCGCCCTGGACTATACTGGCTCATCTGCTGGAAATATTTGAGCCCCTTAGCAATGTTGAGTATCCTGGTAGCTTCCTTCGTAGAAATTGCCGTCGATGGAAGTGGATATCAAGCTTGGGTATCAAGCAAAGGCATCGCCGAAAGGCAAGACTGGCCATACTGGTCTTTAATACTCATTGCCGTCCTGATCCTTGCCTCTGTACTCTGGATCCCAGCAGTAGCGATATGCAGGTACGATATTCGTCACTGACTTTCTGACCATCTGAAAAAAGCCTACATGCTTCCAATTATTAAAATATAACTTTATCTCACTCTTTTAGATACATGGGTATTCTGATAATCGACGATAATGAAAAGGCTTGGTTCCCTGCGGCTGATCTCAAGGAGTTTCACGGAATCATGCCGCACGAAGTGACACCTGCAGAGACTCTGCTCTTCTGTATACGAAGCGACGGCACGGAAGGACTGTGCTGTCCTACAGGAGGTTCAAGAGATGAGGATGAGGAGGATGAGGATTTAACTTAAACATGAACACCATAAGGATCCTGCTGCGCTAGAATAAACGTAAGCCATCAATATAAGTAAGTAAGATAAGTGAATAAGTCCCTTAAAGCGTACAATATTATCGGAGGAGCTTCCGCCCTGGTCAATATTATCAAGAGAACAAGAAAAAGAAAAAAATAAGATACAAATAATAATTGTAACATGGCGTACATATATTACGCAATGTCAGTCATTGCTAGGTGCTTCATATCATACAGTAACTCATCATAAAATAACTTCTAGATTGATCCCTATTCGACATTCGTGAAGGGCTTTGTTTTATATACCTTTAATTACCGATAGTCCTTCAGTTGATGTATTATCGATTAACGATAAACAATTTGCGATTTGCGAGAAGCTATTAGATTTATGAAGAGAAGTACGTCTATAGAGTAGGTGCCGTCCATTGGCCTTCTAAGAAATCGTCGATCTATCCTTCTATATTATTTTTTCCCCTTCTTTAAATAAGTCAAGTTGCACTATTAACCGTGTCCACGCAATGTCAAATCGTTGCTAAAAAATAATCTGAAGAAATAAGAGAAAAAAATGTAAAAAAAGTGCTGAATAACTAGGTTGAGAACGAGGACATGTCATTAGATGCAACTGAATGACTTACACGATCGGTTTGCCTAACCATCTTGAAAGTATAGGAATAGAACTAGAGAGTTCGATAGGGAATCGATCGGGTTAAATTGGGGAGAAAATATCCGACAATAAATGTGCGAGACTCGTGAATTTCAGACGCTTAGATGCTCAGATATCTTGATAGGAGACTGGTATGTGTCATACGATGACATAATTCATGATTAATGACAATAATATTGTTGTACGATATTCTGACAATAATGAATTCCCAAGCACTTGTTACTGGGAAGCTATGTAAGGACAATAATAACGCGTCATATCTTGATATTTTCTGTTGCACCTGCACTGCACATTTTGCACATTCACAGAGGCCTAGAGAAATCTATGACAAGAGCGCGTATCTTAGTGTGGATATTCGAGAACCCTGCTGACCGTGTGCGAATGTGAGTGCTAGTCGAGAGTGTGAATGAACGTGTGAATGATTGCACATGTGTAATACCTTAGTGAGAAATTAAAGCGAGGTGTGAATGAAGTATAGCCAGTGCGCACATTCATATGCATATCGATCCATCTATTTTGTATGTGCGCTTTGTAGGATGGTTTTAGCTCCATTTTTGGGGTCCTGTATTTATTAGGAATCTGTAATTAAGATTGATTTAGGACGTAGCACATATAGTAAACGGATATCCTATGTAAGGTAGATTCTTGGAGAGAAAGCAAGAAGTTAAATATCTATTGGACAATGAAAATTTAAAATTTAGATTGGATAAGTCAGAAAGGATAGAATCAAATGAAGCAACTTACTAAAGATTTGAATCGATGCCCTTTATGCAGGAGTTAAGGGTAAGAACTTACGTAACATGCTAAGGATACTCTGTCTGAAGTCTTTGGGTTGAAATTTCCCTTCATAAAATATTCAGACACGTTTTGCAAATGTTGCTGAAGTATAATTAAATTGTTGTAACCTTTTGGGTGGTATTGGATTGTTAATGGTTTTCTTATGAGGAATTAATTCTGGCGGTATATTCGAAATACGTGTTACACCTATACAAAGGTATTCGCTAGAGTACTCTCGTTGTTTTTTGAGCGGATTGCTCGCTCTTTGTATGTTGATTAATCAGGTTTTACGAAAGAAAGAAAGAGTAGATTATATCAGATTGGATTAGATGAGGTGGGATTAGACGAGACGATTCTCACGTAACTCGTAAAGATTTCAAATTAAGGGTCGTGGAATTTCTCTGTGCATCTTGTTGGCACAAAGCCTTATGCAAGGTCGACAATAATGAATCATTGGGATTTCGCTTTTGCGAATATAATTAAAGTCATTCTTTGCGACTCACGAAAATGCGATATATCAATATTCCCAGTATTTCAAGTTAATGAATGTTTAAAACATATCGTGATTCATATCAGTGTTCATCGTCATTTATATCTCACTCAAGAGAATAAGTGCAATGGCCGTTTTTAACTTTTTATTTTTCTCTTGTTCTTTAATTTTGATCAATGAAAATTTACTAGTGTGTATCGTGTTTTGTTTATCGATTTTTATTAGTCATCTGTGCCATCTACTCTACATTCTTTTTGATTGAGTCATTAAGATTTTCCAGCGTAAAAGAAAGACGGAATGATGTTCCAGATATCTAGATAAATGGGTATTTGGATATCATATATCTAGATAATCTCTCAATTATTTAATCTTGTTATATGAAGAGTTATCTTACGGTTTTAGATATCGATGTAGCTTGTGCAATAATTATCAATCCATGAGACAGATGATATATCAATGAAATACTCTAGATATATACACTGTAGACTTATATAAAATATATCTGGTTATATTATGTATACGCAAACACACACTGTAAATATATTGTTGTCAGTTGAATGTTGAAATAAATACCGTGCGTGAATGTTCATTAGCTACTTTCCCCCTCCCGTTATTTAATTTTCATATGCAATTAGCTAATTTCCTTTTACATAATTAATTATCTACCGTAGATATACTGTAGACACATATTGGCTCCTTGCTGAGGGGATGCCTTTCGTATGATACAACTATACTTTTTCGGTGATTAAGAAAATCGATAAAATGTCTTGCAAATTCCTTATTATTTTCATGTACTTCAGGATGTTCTGCATACTCATTCAACTATAAAAATCAAGTTTTGTATATTATATGACTGTACAAAATTGAATAAGGTATTTGTGATAAAGTAGAATGAAAAACTTACTTTCATCCAAATACATTCAGAAATTTCTTGATTGCATTTTTGAATTTCAAAAGTCTGTGGAACCATGTATGCTATCATATAAATATCAGAACATCCAAAAGCATACTTGTGACCATGTCTAAAAGTTACGAGACTTTTAAACTCTGCCTGAATTCCAGTTTCTTCGAGTATTTCTCTTACAGCAGCATCCGAAATGTTTTCCCCTACGAGATAAATTGTTTAACCACATACATACCTATAAGGTGATTGTAGTTATTTACCTGGTTCAAGATATCCACCAGGAAGTTTCCACAAGGTAACAATAGGAGAGTGTCTCTCTTTAATAACTAGGACTTCATTGGTATTCTCTCTATAAACAAAAGCTCCGACACCAAGTAATGTATGTGCATAAGGAGGTACATTACAAAATTCATCATCAGAAAGCCATCGATAGAGAGTGACATGGTGCTCTCTTGCATTATGGAACTTGAATCCATTCTCAGTGAGAATAGGAATCCAAGAAGCATACGGTAAACTGATTCGAAACCATATAGTGCGTTTCTTTTCTTTTTTCCATTGTTCAAGGGATGCTAAATAATTACGAAATGGTATGAAAGTTCGTTATCAGTTCGTGATAATTAAGGTGTCTAGTCATCTGACTATGGTTCTCTGAATCCTAATATCTAATCTTTACCTTGGAGACGTTTTAGAAATGCAGGTAGTTGACATGGTTCCACATCAGAATCGACTGTTATTCCGTCATAACGATCGCCATGCCCTTTAAAAGTTATATCTACCATTCTGTTTGAAATTGTTGTCAAGCAAATGCGACTATCTTTTAGAATAACAATATGCTTAGTTGATAATTTAGAAAGTCGAAGGAAAAGTGAAGTTGATGTGTTTAACATTGAAATTTTCTAAAATTCTGGGTCACAAGAGTGTTTCTAATGAGTTGTACTGTCATGTTCTTATGAACTCTGTACCATATTTACGCATCAAACTTATATAATTATATGACTAAGCATTATCGATTGAGTTCTTATCAACTTATCGCTAACGAATGAAAACGATTATACTTGATGAAGATAACTGATGATAGCTATTATAATAATTAATATGCATAAATATTTGTTGAACGGTTTGTCGCTTGCATTGTTGGAGGGCAGCATCTACTTGAGACTAGTGCTGCCACTACGAGGAAATATCTAAAGGTGGATGAAAAATTGTAGAAAATCAACTTTATGCATAAATTTTACCAAAAATTATATAAAACGAGACAAAAGGAAGTACAGTTGAAATATTTATTCTTTTACTGTGAATATTCCACTGTCATAAATATCTTATTGTGTAAGAATCATGTACACCAGTATTAAATACTTACAAATCTAATTAACATCCATATACTAGGAATCTTGTGATTATAAATCTAACTAACATGCATATATTAGGAGATTATTAACTTATTGTATTTCGTTTAAATTTTCTATAAAAATACGTGATTCATTCAGTCACCTTACTTTAGGTAGCATCATTATCTATTCCAAGCCACTAAGGTACAATCCTTTTCCTTGGACCAAAACTGTTCCAAGTTTTGATACGTCTTCGCCTTTGGTGAGTTGTAATGAAGTGCTTCACAGAGACGACAGTAGTGTTTAGACGCGCTACCAAAATACCCATGCTCGTTTATCACTTTGTAGTGTCTTCTCCATTGGTGGAACGTAAAATATTCATCATCATGCCTATGGAGGTAGAGTAGATACGTAGCTAATACTGCAGGAGATGCAAAATCCTCAACATGAAGATAAGATTTTGGTGGTAAGAGTTTCTCGCATTCACTTTGTGCAGCTCCCATTATTATTGGTACTGCCCATTTATGATAACCATGCCAAAAGGTTTTCTCTGTTAGATATTCTTTACAATTGGAATTTTCAAAGGCTAAATAAAATTTGTATGATTCTAGAACAGTGCAGTCATTGTCAAAGTGGCCAGGACAAGCATTGATATTCCCTTGCAGACAGTGGCCATAAATATCAAGATGATCACCAAGTAAGTTTTTTAAATGCTTTACGTAGTTCCATCTTCCATTACTTCCACCACAGTTACTTCCCATTATAGCGACCAGATTGTTTTTCTTTTTAAACATATCATAGAACTCTGTCAAGTCTACATCAACCTGTCTGTCTATCGTCCTACCATATGGTACTGGTACATCACTGTCACTTCTATAACTCATTGACCAGTTAAATAGACCATTGTAATCTGTAAGTTCTTGGTTGCCATAAAGAAAGGTGTGTAATGGTGATTCATCTGTTAAGAAAACCCATCTCTGCAAAAGATGCATTCTTCTTGGCATCTGTTGCCTGTTTTTCATTCGATGCAAGTGAAACAGAACAGCATCAGCTTTTTTTAAATCTCTAGAATTATAACTTAGTTGACATTCCACTGAACAATCTAACCATGGAGAATACCTGCATACACCATATAATTACAAGTATGTTAAGATTTATCATAGAATCAAATACAAACAAGTATGTTTTCGTAGAACTAACATTTTACTACTGAACCTTCTTAGATGTCTTCGTTCCAAATATGAACCGTATTGCCATACAAGAATGAGATATTTATTTGAACGTTGACTAGCTGGAGGATATGTTCCATTGGCAGCCAGAAAGAGCAACTTACCAAGATTAGACATATTTTCAATCTAAAGATAAAAGAGGATTAATGAAAACTTCTAGGAAATATTTCAAAACAGATGAGAAATATTTTAAACATACCTCCTCGTTTGTATACTTTTTTTTTTCTATCTTGTTCAAGTGCTTGCTTAATTCATTGGATGAATTTCCTTTGTGATTTAGTTGAATACTATATTTCAATTTATTAACAGCCGTGTCGTATATTGTAAAATACTCAATGAAAAGTATATAGAGAAGTACAGAAATCACAGAGAGAAGAAGCAGAAGCTTCAACCCCATCGATACATTAACCATGGCTCTCTAACTCACTAATGTTTCGAATTTACATAACGCAACACTAGCCAGTCTATTAGTACAAGCAATTAGTGTTCCTCTAGTTGACGTAACATCGATTACAAACGAACAGTAATATACACTCTGCTCCAAATTCCGTGTTATGTTGGTTTCTATGATATTTACGACCCGATAACATTTTTTTCATTTAATGCGACTTCTTCGCCCGTTACGGTGAGTCTCCCCCAGGAGTTATCAAGAACGTATAATTTATCATAATTTAGTGCGCGGTGGAAGTGATTCTCTAGAAAGAGACGTGGGCGTGTAAGGTGTCGTGAAATGAAGAAATTGAAGGAAGTCGAAAGGTGGATGGTAGACTGTTAAAACGTGTAAGAGAAGGGAGAGAAGAAGGTTGAAATAAGAGAATGAAAATGCTCGTAAAGAGGAGAGAGAAAGGATATCATGCACTAGCCAGCAAGGTCGTTCTTTATAACCGCCAGAGCCGATTGTTAATTTTGTTTCTCTTGGTTAGCCATGCAAAACCGAGTTTGTAGCTCCGTTATTCCTGAACGCCTACATAGATTTACAACGCTTTTTAAGTTCAACCCGATATGGTTGCGTCGATTATACATAAAAAGAGAACATCATTTGTAGAATAAATCTGAGATGAATACTTCTTCAGATGTCCAGTTAAAATTATTCTGTTTTGGGTTTAGTTCCTGTGAATTGTAGCAAGAAAATATTGAGAATAATATTAATCTTTTGGCTCTGCTCTGAGATCTTTACTTTTTTCTTCAGGCGTTTTGTATCTTTAAAATTATTCCCGCTACTTTATCGGATATCCTAATATAACAGTGTTGTCATGTTACCGGAAATGAATTGTTTCTTCTATGATTTCCATTGGACGATTGAGCTGTTTACTCGTGTGAGTTTCTTATCGTGTACTTATCTTCAGAGGTTTTATAATCCCGGGTGTTGTTTGCCGGCTCGCGTAGTTGCCAGTAGTTGCTTTCGGAGTTTTATAATGTTAACAGCTGGAAGAAGAGTATGCGGCGTAGTACTGAAAGGTAATACAGGGTGTTCCGAAATTACCTGACCTACGGGGTACGGGGGTGTTCGGTCCTTTTACCCGTACATTCTCCTGCTCCTCCTGCATATCTACCCGTACATTATCCTGTACGTTTTACTAGATCTGGAAGGAACTAGAAAATTGAAGCATATCCCTATACATCCAAAAACTTGTTATTGCACTTAATAACATATTCAGGTTTAGAACTGAATACAATGAGAGTATTCCTAAAAATATATATATAATGTTTTACTCGTTATTTAATGTTTATAAAATTTAGCTTCTTTCTTCTTTGCAATATTTTTGTTTGTGTTCAGCAATCGTGATTCCTGAGGAAATTGATGCATACGCATTCTGATTGCGCATGCGTATAAACAGGCTCCTCCGATACTAGCGGCTCATATTCCGAACTAAAATCCGGAATCCCAAACGGCACTTCCATTTCCGCTGAGTGCCCAGACTGGCCTAGACCTGAAAATAAGACCATGGAGCCACGTGTTTTGAGAAAGAAGAAAATTAACAAAATAATTAAAAATGTTAAGGACATAAAGTCACCTAAGGATCATGAAGAAGAAGTTAAAAAAGTTGCTATACGGAAACCCGTTGCCGCTAAGAAAAAAAAGAAGCTACAGGTAAGCTAAATTTATACTTTGCAATTGAATCATTAGACGTTATGTGTGAAATGATGAGTATTTGGTTAAAGATTGAAGAAGATGTTGCAGAACCAGTAGTGGCACACAATGAAGATGTAGGAGATATTACTCAACTGAAGTTGGATAAAAAACAAATCCATGATGCAATAAAGGCTGTGTTTGCATTGGTAAAAAAACGTGCTGTAGAGAGTGCAACTTTGTTTAAGGCAGACCATGAACCTATTTTCATGCAAATAAATTGCATACGGATACCACAAGTGGCAACAAGACAACTCAGGATGTATGTAACTATTCTGTAACGATCGAGCTATTAGAGTCCTTGAAATGCTTATTTAATCTTTATCACTGCAATTGGCAGTAATGCTGCTAAATGCAATTCAGCATTCTACTGCAACCAGCAGTTCTGCTGGAATAATAAGAGTCAATCACTGTTCAAATATCCAGGCTAAGTGCCATATGTGCTTAAATTTTTATTATTTAGTACTAGTCATTAAATAACAAAGCATTGTTTAAACATGATTAAATTTACAATACCAATGGATCCTTATGAAGTGTCCATGATTAAAAACTATCGTATGATTATACATACCATAAATATCTGAATTTGTTATGTTAGCCACAGAAACACTGCTCTTCTGCTTTTGTTTCAGATTGTTGCCACATAAATTAATTACAAACATGGATGATGTGGCACTTTTTGTAAAAGATCTTGAAAGAGGTCGTAAAAGGGATTTTGAAACAACAATAAATCACTACAAAGATATGCTTGACGAACATGGATGTAAAACAATTCTGACTGTAATTCCAATGTTACAATTGAAGACAGAATTTCGGCAATTTGAAATGAGAAGGAAACTACTTTCCATGTATGACTATTTCCTCACAGATGGCAGAATTGCCGGGCACGTGGCAAAACTTCTTGGCCGAAAATTCAGCACGAAAGGCAAGCTGCCAACCTCCATAAGAATCGACAGCAAAAATCTTATGGATGAAATTGATTATGCCCTACGAAAAACTTCTATGCAATTGCATTCTTTAGGCAATATGCATATTGTTAAAGTGGGGCACACAGAAATGACTAAGAAACAAGTTTTTGAAAACATTCTGGCTGTTTGCAAGAAATTGGCAAAAAGCTATCCTGGGGGTTGGGATAATATTCGATCTCTAAGTATTAAAACTGGACGTTCTTTGGCAATCCCCATCTATGTTACCCTGAGTGAGTTTTATTATATATTACAACCTTTTTACTAGTTTAGCAACCACTTTTATTTTTAAACAAATTATTCCATCACTTTCAGAAAGTATCAGTCAAGTTGAAGTACCTGTTGTACCTTCGAAGAGGCCAAAGGCCTACAAACCAATTACTGGTGAACTTACGACCTTCACTGGAAAAGTTGCTGTCACATTGGAACCTGATGGTGATATTACTGTCAAGAGAAAACACAGTTCTCTTGAAAAGACTTTAGAGAAGAGTGAAGACGCTAATGAGAATGATGTTATTACGAAAAAGAAAATCAAGAAATAAACACTAATGGCGCAAGATTTTTTTTAATAAAAAGTTTTATTAAATCATTTTGTCAATCATCACTAACCCTGTTTTAGGCATAGTTGAAATATGTTTAATATAAAATTGTTTGATCTTTCTTTGATATACTTTGGTAACTATTTGCTGGAATAATTGCATTTGTAGATTGAACTGGTGTTACATTATTGATATTTGGTGTGTATAGCTCAGTATACAAAGCATCAATAACAAGTTCAATTTCTTGCAAATTTTCAAGGCGTTCAACGTCTTTGTCTCTACGTAATTTTGTATTTGGCAACTTCCTTAATTTATGCACTTGTCCAGGATCCACTGCTAACTCTTCACAAGAAATTTTTAATAAACTTTCCAGAGTCAGATTGTTTTTTGGTAGATCGATTTCAATAAAGTCAGGGTCAGATGTATTTGCGATTCGCACCTTAAGCACCAGTTCTGTATAAAATAATGTATGATAAATTTGAGTACTGTATAGCATTGTAAAATTAAGGATAGTCTTTTACCATCTTGACTTGAATTCCCTGAATGATTATGATAACTTGGTATCTTTTCTGACAAAATAGTTTCAAGACCAATAGTCAATGGAGGATTTTTAATATAATTGGGCACAAATCCTGGTGTGGTGACTTCTTTCACATTTTCTAGTTTATCAGTAGAAGCACCCAGGAGTTCCAGAATTTGCGTATTCGTACAAACAGATTCCGGTGTCTCACCACTAACTGCAGGAATACTCTTATCTGCTCCATTCATTAAAAGCATAACTGCGACATTAAGATGTCCTCTTTTACAAGCCCAATGTAAGGCCGTCCTGGAAAAACAATACCAATTGAATATACAACTACTGGTTATCAGGCGGATTACAAAAACAGAGAAACTAACTACTACATGGAAAAAATATGTGACATACCATCCATTAATTGCATGTTTCGCATTAATATCCACATTCATTCGCAACAGTTCCTGAACAGCGAGTGTATCCCCAACACAAGCTGCTTCTCGTAACCGCTGCTCCAAATCTCTGTTCAGTTCCATATTGAACTGAAGATTGTCAAATAATTGAGAAAACGCATGTCAGCGTTATCTCATTGTTGAAAGGAGTTGCCATTCGTACCATTTAACGGTTACTTGAACCGTTGAAATTGAACTAGCATCTGGCCGTGTCGCGATACTTTCTTGTTGCTATTGTGCTGCGGACAATTTTGGATTTTTATTTTCATTAAAATATGAAACTCTCTGTACTGGACAAATACTTTAGTGACACCATCTATCGTTGTAGCGCGACTGTTCGTACGATTCATGACTCCTTTATGACTTTCCACTCTATGCACTTTACGGTCCCAGACTTAACGCCGTAATTGAGTCCTCCCGAGAGTAGCGGTTGATTGACGTTTTGTTGCATTTTGTCTTCTCACATTCTCTAGGTGAATTTTGAGACTCTTTTGCCTCAACGAGGATCCTCATCAAATCATTGGGAAAGAAACGAACGAGATGGGCGAAGATTTCAACGGAGGTAGGCTTCAGGATATAGTTATTTGCTTACGGTTTATTAACTGGCTGTTCCACGCTCTTTATCGTTACGAATGTCCCCCAAGTATTGTGCCTAGTAGTACAATGGCCGAAGCGTTCGTGCCGAAATCGTTCAAAAACATTAGACGAATAAAGCATTTTTATTCAAATTTAGCTATTCAGTATCATTAAATTAATGTGAATGATGAAATTCTTTGTTTATGGAAAAAACTAATAACTTTTTTCTTAGATTGCATACTGCAAGTTGTAGTACAGAGTGATATTTGTCATGGGTTATGCTGTATGTTGATGCTACAATTTATTGTTATTTGTTTGCAGATCGTGAACGTCAGGATCGTGACAAAGAACGTGATAGGGATAGGGACAGAGACAGAAGACACAGATCTCGTAGTAGGGATCGTAGGAAGCGTTCTAGGTCACGCTCTAAAGAACGCAGAGATCGTAAGCGTAGTACCTCACCCAAAAAGAACCGCAGTTCTAGGAGGAGAAAGCCATCACTCTATTGGGATGTACCACCTCCAGGATTTGAGCACATCACTCCTTTACAGGTTTTTACTTTGATATATGTTTGAGAATAATGAATAATTATTAAATTGTTTATTGCACATATTAGAATCTAACTATGTTTCTTGGTTAAGTACAAAGCGATGCAGGCAGCAGGACAGATTCCAGCTAACATAGTAGCAGATACTCCACAAGCTGCGGTGCCAGTTGTTGGCAGTACAATTACACGACAAGCCAGACGACTTTATGTTGGAAACATACCCTTTGGTGTAACTGAGGAAGAGATGATGGAGTTCTTTAATCAGCAAATGCATCTTTCAGGACTTGCACAAGCTGCAGGCAATCCAGTTCTTGCCTGTCAGATCAATTTGGATAAGAACTTTGCTTTCTTAGAGGTAATACATATTCATGGATATTTGGTTACAAAAAATGTGTTTGTACTCTGTTCATATATTCTCATAAAATTTCATTATGTTTCAGTTCCGTTCTATAGATGAGACTACACAGGCTATGGCTTTCGATGGCATAAACTTCAAAGGACAGAGTTTAAAGATTAGAAGGCCCCATGATTACCAGCCCATGCCTGGAATGACAGACAATCCAAGCATGAATGTACCAGGTATGGTTCCCGGTATGTTACCCGCGTATCTTGGACACATTATTTATGGGCTTTAAATAATCTGAATTTTCTTTTCCTCCTCTGACTCATTCTAGACTCACCTCATAAGATCTTCATTGGCGGTTTACCCAACTACTTGAACGAGGAACAGGTATGAAAGTTGACAGATTCTCTACTTATCCCGTAGAACCCTGAGACCGTTTTCCTGAGTTGCCTATCCCGCTCCACAGCCAGATAGCCCGGGTACGCTTAATCCTCATAACCTCTCATCCTCTCGCAAACTTCCTCTCTGTAAATTCCTTCTACAACGAGGAAGGAACAAGAGGACCTAAATGAGAAGCTTTGCGAGTTGGAGCAGAATCAGTATGAGACTGGCCATTTGTCTGTTTGGCTTGGGATCGCAGTACCCTGAGAGTACGAAGCACATCCTTATCTTTTTCTTCCTCATCAGTGCACTGCGATGACCTAGCCAAGGATTAAATCATGAACCTAGGTATTTAGCAAATCTAGCGGAGGGTACATCAGACACCCTCTTTCGAGAATATCTCCAGACACCTCCCAGAAGATGACGTTCACGAGTTCTCCAGAGGTACGTATTCGGGTATTCATCGGTTTTCAGCGTCGCGTAGGGTATCTAGCTAGCTAGTTAGACCACGATCGAGCCCCTCTAGAACATTATCGTCAAGAAGATGACTATGACAGACGCAATAAGCGAATTTTAGACTACGTATGACCACGGTGACGTTAACCAGGACGTAGCACAACGATTGTTTATGTCGTCACTGACGGTGACGAGTCTAGGGATGATCAGGTTAGCGACGTTACAGCATTTAGGTGGGTGGCGCGACGTCGTGGCAGTCCTTTTTATTCTTTTACAGCCTTTCTAGGCACTCCGGAGACCCATCCCAAGGCCTACCAATATTTACAGTAATCACTTTTATATCCCTCGTGTACTTAGGCGGATATCAAGGATATCAACGCGTTCTTTCAGGGCATTTATATTAAGAGTCCTCTCGAGGAGATGTTACGTCATGTGCCATATTCCGGACGAGTCCAACAACGTGGGGAAGGTAGAATCCTCCCTACCTTCGCGACTCGATTCTTTTTAGGTCTGCCTTTCTTCGTTTGCTTTCTTATTAGCGCGAGAATTTTGGAAAAATACCATGGACATTTTTCAGGCTCAGCCCGAACTTCCAAAAGCTCTATCGGCGATTTATTATACCACACGATTATTGATTATTCGGATATGTCTTATCCCGGTCATTTGATACATTGCATACACTTTCTATACAGCGACTACTCCAACTTTTCAGGAATATACTTTTGTCCATCTTGCAGCTCTTTTCTTTACAGGCTTTTTACAGGCTTTTCCCGAGTTGTCTACGTATTCGAGAGAGTGAAAAAAAAACTCATTACGTGTAGAGGCCGAACAAATGAGAATAAAAGATTATTTTTTTTAGCAGAAAAAAGGATTAAAGTACCGAGGCTGAATGAATGAAACTACATAGTATGATACTCTGAATGAATAAATGAATGTATTGCATTGAAATGAATGATTCAGTGTGTTCGAGAGAGTGATGTATGAAATTCGTGATACAGGGAACAAAAATAAAAAAAAAGGGAAAATCGTTTGGTTAAAAGAAAATATAAAGGAAGAACATGGACTGATACCAGTGCCCTTTCTCCCCATTTCTTAGCTTAGGGTCGCGCCGATCAAAAGCATTCGCTTACCACTACCACTACTTCTACCACTACTACTACTATTACTACTACTACTGAACATGACAAAATACCACACTCTATGGAGAGAGGCTAGTCCGTTTTCTAGAGGCAAGTACCTATCTCATTTATCATGTCTCTTCGTACCTTGGGACAAAACGAATTTGCAGCCCAGCTGGCGAGGCATTTGGAGAATCTGGATCAAAGAATGGCTTCCTAGTTTACGGTGCGTTTCCTAAATTCATTGATTTAATCCTTTTATCCATACATTCATTCATACATCCCATGGTCCACTCATTTATGTATTTATCCATATCATCCATATACCTTATTTCCTGTCTTCCTTGATGCTGGATGATCTTAAGAGTGCGTTATGTCTTTTTCAATGTTAAACTGTTAAAAAATATTGAACTGTGTATACTCTAAAAGTCGTTTAGATCATTGGACATGACCCGCTCTTAGTCACCTGTCGTTAATTTAAAGCTTTCCAGTGTCTGACCGACAAAATTATTAAGGTATCATCCTTCTCGTCCTTGTGTAAGTATAACCTCTTAGAATAATAGAGAATTTTCAGGTGAATTTACAATGTGCAAGAGTCCAATGGAATCTATAAGCTGCGAGGACCATTATCCATGCAACCAGTTGCATTATATTGTCAATTAGCTTTGGACTATGTGATACACTGGACCGCTGTTAGACTGTGTTTAGATTGCTCAAAATTTTTGTAGAAGCTCAAATATGCACTTCCTCAATGAACCTTTTAGAATGTACATTTGATTTTGTAATATTAATAATCTTATAGACAGAATGTCTCAGTCTCTGGTGTATCGTATAGGTCAAGCACAGTTCTAGTAGCTAGAAATTTTAATAAAACTATAAACGAAATTGTTCAATATAATCTAAGCGATTGTTAAACGATACAGGTGAAGGAGCTACTGATGAGCTTTGGGCAGTTGAGAGCTTTCAATCTCGTCAAGGACTCAGCCACTGGTCTCTCAAAAGGTTATGCCTTCTGCGAGTACGTTGACGTCTCGATGACTGATCAAGCAATCGCTGGTCTTAATGGAATGCAACTTGGAGACAAGAAACTAATCGTACAGCGCGCCAGTGTAGGAGCAAAGAATCCAATGATCGGTGCTCAGGCACCGGTGCAAATTCAAGTTCCTGGCCTCTCCATGGTCGGCACCAGTGGACCTGCTACTGAAGTTCTTTGTCTTTTGAATATGGTCACACCTGAGGAGCTTATGGAAGAGGAGGAGTACGAGGATATCCTCGAGGATATTAAAGAAGAGTGTAACAAGTATGGCGTGGTACGTTCCGTCGAAATACCAAGACCCATAGAAGGTGTCGATGTTCCAGGATGCGGCAAGGTAAGCGATCGATACCGTGATTCATTGATACCCATAATGCACGTTTATTTAATTCGATTTCTCTTTCTCATTCTTTATCTTCTCCAGGTCTTCGTTGAATTTAACAGCGTGATCGACTGCCAGAAAGCACAGCAAACCCTGACAGGACGGAAGTTCAATAACAGAGTGGTAGTCACATCGTATTTCGATCCGGACAAATATCACCGTAGAGAATTCTAAATTTGCATAATCCTTCGCTCCCACCCACTTTTCATACCGATTAACGGATAATCGATTATTTGTCTAAAGTCTACTGTTTACTATATGTATGTATACCAGTGAGTAAGTAATTCACGAGTGAGCCATAACGAGAAGTTCGATCAGCCATGAAGATTAATGGAATTCGTGAACTGAAGAACGTTTTATTTTAAATAATAGTGAGCGACACAGTTTGCTATTTCGAATCAAATCTTTTGTTTTATCATTCACACGCATGCTCACTCGTTCGCTCACTCGCTCGCTAACTAACTCACTAACTGGATCGCTTAGTCCAATTTGAAACATAAGTCAAGATTGAGAAGAAAGTGAATAACTACTAAAGGAATGTATGGAAACAGAGAATGAATGATTGCATTATTCGGGCCCTGAACTTATAAGACAATTGTACAATATACGATAGAATTTAGGCGTTATTGCCGCACGACAGAGCCCAATACACTCGCTAATAAATGACACGGTCCACTGCTAGACACAGGGTGCAGCGATTCGGGGCGATTAAGTAATTAAACAGGAACGACACACCGTATTAACGGGCACTAAACTTGAAAAAGGACAGCACTAACTATACGGAAATAAAAAGCCCTCTGTCTTTGTAAAAAACAAAATTAATACGTCATTTATTGTATTGGATAGAACAGATTTCATCTCATACAATTTTGGGAAATGAATCGAATAGAATGATTGATACAAGTATATTAAATAGAATGAGGTCAATTAAACCTCGTCTTGCATGGCAGGTTGATAAGCACGGGCGTCGTTTGAATCCGCTACATCGATGAGGAATTTCTTCAGAAGTGCGTAAAGTACCCCGCCAACTATTAACATTCCTATACCTGCGACAAGAACTATTGCCCATGCAGGGATGGCTGTGCCTCCTGAAATAGATTCTCTAATTATTAATATTCTCTTGCATTGAGGACATTACGTTTTCTTCTGATATTCAGATTTTATGATTCATAAGGACTTACTGTAATAATGTCTGGTGATGGTCTTCCTGCCACGAAGAATCTTACGTCTGGCTTCTGCTTCCTCCATGAAGATGCCCATTATCACTATAGACATTTGACAGGTATTAGGAAATTGGAATGAATATTTGCTTCATAAAAATGACGACGCCTCATAGTGCGATTGAACTTACACAGCCCTATGGCGAGGTAGTACACGATACTTTTTGTTCTCATTTTTGATTCCTTTGTCGTTGATTTAAAAAAAAATAATTCTTGTTTTTTTTAATGGAGTTTTTTAAGAAACACTGGGCCTTGCCGTATGCACGATGGAACGCGTAGTGAATTTGTGATTCAGTACGCTGAGATAACGCGATCGTGATAACGAGTACCGTAGAAACGGACCTTATCTTCTCTGACACATCAGATAAAAAACTAGATTTTAGTAAAGACTGGATGTCGTGCGCAAAAGGATATAGTAGAGGATGTTACGTATTGTTAGTTTATCAGGATTCTCTTTTAGGATAGTTTTTTGATTATACAATCTGTTTCCAGGCTGTTCAATGATTAATCAAGCTATCCAATTGTCGATTATTATTGATAATTAATATAGAGAAAGTAGAACAATCTGTTCCTTATTATACATTATATTGTAAAGCAATGATACGTTAAACATTTTTGCTCGGGGTCTTTATACATATTTTATTGTTAGGATTACATTTGCTACAATCCCTTAAAAGTATACGTACAATATGTAGATTTTTGACGAAAGTTATGAAAATTAGGTTTTGTTGAACGTTAATTTATTAGATAGTGGCACATTTTCGAACTGTTACTCGACATGATATCAGACCCGATTTCTCAAGATTCCACGATTACAGTTTTGTCTCGTGTGAAGTTTCCACGCATTTTCAACATGTAGAAATCATCCACGAGCAGAACCGAGGCTGCATCCACCATAACGGCGAACTTGTCTTTGATTTTGGGAGTTACTAGTAGTAATGTTCCCGGTACTACAGTATCGGTTTCTCTGTCGTTCCTCCTTCCTTTCGTTACTTACGCCAGCAAAGAACGGATTGTTGTTAGTTTTCCGATAGATAAAATAACGGAATTGCGGGTTCGCGATTGGCTGCGTAAGTTACGCGTACTATTCCCTAGCCAAATTTGCTTGATTTCCAATTCCAAGGAAAATATGAACTTTTTCTCGAAAGTAATACACCATCAGTCACCGACAAACGATTTTACAATACATTGATTTATATAAAAGTCAAGTTGAAAATATGACGATGGAGTGGCTATTTAAAAAAGTTCCCTAGCTAAATTTGTTCTTATAAATTTATATAAACAAATAACTGAAGAAAATTAGTTCGATCGGTCGTGATGAGGGGTTAACTATATGGAGCTCTTGTCTGCAATGATTGTAGAGGAACAGTATCTTCTAGTATCTAATAAGCAATACATAAATCTACTATTAGGAAATAGCTCCTCTTGGACAATGTACGTCGCTCCATCTATGAGCGCGCAATTTGAATCAAACGAGTGAGTTGCAATAGCCCCATAAAGATGGCTCTATCAAATTACTTTACGGCGTGGTAATTTTCAAATGTGAATGATCATTACAGCCTAAGCGCTTTTTTTTCCAGTAAATATTTCTTCATCAGAAATACGTATTTTTGTATTCTAGTCTTTTTTTACTTCTGAAGCACAATTACATACAAACAAAATGTATACTTAGGTTATATGATAATAACACGCGTCTGTCATGCAAGAAAAAAATGACTCATGCTGATCTCAAAATCAAATATTCCACTGCGGTATCATAAAGCTCAGATAATTATCATTAAATTTTAATGTGACTTCAAAATGGCAGAGTGGCTAGACCAAACTTTCCGTGAAATCCTGCGAGACATAGGACGCGATATAAAACAATATTCTAATGAAGGTCTGCATTCAGTCATACGGTAACTTCAACACATTACATTTTCAATCGTACAGAGAGAAGAACAGTGGCCGGTTGGCTCAAACAAATCGGCAAGGAAATACAGAATAACGAGGATCGGCAAGCACGGAACGAATATGCTCGTTACATCAGATACATTGTTCAATCGGGTGCGGATTTGCCTGCGGACTTCTCAGCCATTTGTACAAACGATCTTGAGGAGAATCGTAGTAGCTCCACCACCTTGGTATATTCAGTATATTATATTCCTGTTAGACGATGTTAATATTGTTAATGAGCTTGTCTGCCGTTACTAAAGATAATCTGTTTAATTGTGCAAATAGAGAGGTCCTTGCCCGAGAAAGGATGTAATAGCGCAACTTGGCTCACGCGTAAGTAAATTACGTATAACGGTAAAACCAACTTCCCGTCACATTCAAATATATCAAAATCATTACGACCTGACTGCTTTATTATCATCTGAATAAAGACAGATTCCGAAGGTATAAAAGAAGTGTGCGAACAAGTAGCAAATGGCGAGATAACAACAGCTGCAGAATTTATATTTAGTATTACACCGTATGTGTCTGATCGTGCTGGAAATTTTCGGGAGATTCTTGATAAGGATTTAAATTTCTTTCGTGAAATCGTCGAGGATACTGTCGAACGTAGGGTGAGTTTATACGATGTTTACTTTTCATTCCTTGTTGAAATCCTTCGGGGATTCCCCCGGAATCATAGGGAGATCAGTACCTACTTCCGGGTGATGTGATATTTTATTACCGTTTTGGATTTATGGGGACAGGTACAAGATGAGGCTGACGTCATGATGAACACGCAGAATGATATAAAACAAAAGTTTCATAATTTAACCGATGCGATGCTCCAGAGGACTATGCGAATTCGACAGCGATTGTTGGAAGTAGCGCCAAGATTTGATTGGGCAGCTAATGGGAAGAATAAGGCTAAGATAGCCAAACTTATTACAGTTGTAATTAGAATGATGAGATGTTTATAGAATATTTTTAATTCATTTGATAAGGGGCAGAAACAGGTTTTGTAATTTTAGAAACGTAATGAGATGTCTGGAGATCCTCATGTTCTTGATAAACTGATCCATCAAGTATTTATGCGTGGTCAGTGGTTGAAGAAGGAACTGAATCGACTCCAGGAGGAGAATGGAAACCTTCAGAAGTTCCTCAACAAATTCCGCCTACTCGCAGCTGAAAGGAAAGCACAGGAGTCGCACATCCCAAAGTTGTTGTGTAAAGAGAAGAAGATTCTTGAGGACCAGTTGTCGAAGCAGCGTAGGACTTATAAAAGAAATCTAGAGACCATCGATGCTTTGTATGTTGAGCATCACAGATGCATAAAACCATCCACTAGTAAAAGCTCAGTAGAGGAAGAAACACTCGAATAAAGTGAGGAATACAAATATGCAAAACAAAGTGCCAATTTATTTATATTCTATAGATACATATATACAGACAATCTCGCAGAGATAGAACACATGGGGAGGCATACAGGTATACTATGTACACAGATTGATAGGTATACACTCTCATATACCTAGTAAGGCACATCAACAGGAGAAGATTTAAAAAGTATTAAGACTGAAACAGAAAAACTTATTTCTGCTGTCTCAATAAAAATTAGGTCGTATTTTCTGTTCAACATTTGTTCTGTCCAAATTGAGTTAGCAAGGAAGAGTACGTTCAGTGATAATGATTCTGTATACATGCCCTTAGGATGACTTTCTAGTACCAATATCACTGCCTAGGCTACTCGAAGCTTTAGATTTTCTCTCAGGATCCATAGCTATGGAGATAAATTCTTCAGAGATCCTTTTGTCAAGTCCTGTATAGGTGTGAGCAAGGTCAACTTGATCTTCGCCAATGGTTTGGCATTTCTTCTCGTTTTTACTTTGAAGATGTCTTTTCCTGTCATGAATTTGTTCAGGATGATGTTCACCAGGGTGTCTTCTGGGTTTCATACGCATCTAATATGAATAGTAATACATTAATCAACAGTTTCATCTTGCGGTAAACGCATTCACGTTATATTCGTACCATTTGTGATGATGGTTGATTAGGATGCCCGAGGTGTGGAGGAACAGCGAGCTTGTATCCCGGAGTCCCGATTGGTATACTTCCTGGAGGAGAAATCATCCCTGGGGCGGGATAATTTCGCGGTGGAGGAGTCATCGTCGCATACGGCGGCTATGTTGAAATTATGCGGATGAACAACAATTTTCAGACTTTCACGATAAATGCTTTACGGCTTAAATCAATCAATCTTAAGCACATCGAGTTTTTCTTTAAAGGTAATAGACTGCGGGTTGTGCTAACATCATACGAAACTTTCTAATGTGTCACTGAACTCTTGCTACTTACCACTCAATATCGCCGGCGCACAAATAGAAATCGGGATGAGTATACAAGTATACAAATAGACACGTGTACTAATAGATTACTACTACCTAGACAATTTGATTATTCTTACCTGCATCATCGGATGCATTGGCAGTACAGGCTGTAGCACGTATATAGGTTGATTCTTAGGAAGAAGATTCTGAGTGACCACCCATTGATGAACCATATTATGAGTCTTGAGTTTGCCCTCAGGTTCACTAGTTTCACTATTTGACCTGAGACAACTACAGAGTCTAGGGGTCAGAGTGACACAGCTATAACCTGAGATGAGAAGTTCGACGACACTGGCGATGAGCAAACCGATGCTAGCTTGAAGACCACCCCAACCACCTTCTAGTTCGACCAAATCATCTTCTTCATCCTGATATCAGTAAATAATTAAATTGATTTAGTTATATGATACAAGCACCCTGGTTCTATTTTGTTCCTGACAATTCATTAATCTCTTCTCCAGCAGGAGATTTCACGAGATTCCAGAACGCCCTGGCCTTGGCATTGAACTTTCTCTCAGTGATTTTAAAGAGGCAACAGCAGCTTAAGCTTAGTGCTTACTGCCGTGCGATTTGCTCGTTAACTTACTCACTGATCATCTTAATTGGACACGGTCTATGATAGTAATTGGCACGCGGTTATGATTGTGGTTACTGATGCATTCTGTACTAGGTTGTAGAATATATAATAGTATATATATATATGAATTCTTATGAGCAGAAATAGCTGTATATTAATTAGAAATGAACAATCACTCACTGGCAAACTCAGCAGAGTAATTTCGGGCACCCTCTGGGAATCTCTGACGACTGCAGTAAGGGCCGTAATAGCAGCCATGTTGGAAAGGGCCAAGGAAACTAAACTAGAGGCCAGATACGCCGTTGAAAAACCAGAGTTTCCCTTTTGAGACTTCTCCGTGAATGTGGTGATGGTCGCTATGACTCCAAGAGCACCGGCTACGAGAGCACCTGCTCCTGCCCAGAGTCCTGCTCCGGATCCTCCTAAAGAAGCTCCGTGCACCAGGACCAGAACTCCAAAAACCACCAGGATCACACCTATCAGAGATTTTATACTAGGATTAAAAGGGTTGCAAATTCAACGTGGGAATTCCTAAGGAAAAGGTAACTGAATTTTGTTACCTAGAAGAAGATGGCCACATGATATGAACATGTGCAAGTTCGAGTCAGTTTTTGAAACCGTTTCCTCTGTTTTTTTAGGTTCTTGTCCTTCTTGTGCTGCTTCATTCCTATAATGCTGCTGTCTCTGCTTCTCCGTAATGAGAATCTCCTTCGAGCGTTTGGACTCCTGACAACTGTCAGGCTTGGAATCGTTGGAATTTAGACTTCTGACAGTCGAGTCCTTCATCGCGGTCTTTTGCATGTTCACTCAATAAAGTATAAACGATAAGGGCTTGGAGAATGTGCTGCGTGAGCACAATCGACAACAATCAAACTTTTTAATTCATCCTCTGGTACATAATTTAATTAATAATCTCCAATTGGCATCTCCGCGAGTCTTTTTATCATTAAAACAATCGATCCATAAAATTAAAAAATTATATATTTTCAACTAATGATACGTAGCCTTTTAGAATCACTTAAAGTACAGAAAGCTCAAGTACAATTCGCAATATTATATGGTCCAATCACTGATAAGATTGCAGAGCTCCTTGTTAACCGATCCTGAAACACGAAAACAGTTTCATGTTCACCATAACATTTTATTTTTTAAAAGATCACTTCACTTCGATTAAAATAAAAAATCTGTCTCTCGTACAGTCTCTTTAATAACTTTTGTCTTTCTTTTTGTCTAAGGCGCTGCTAATTCATCACATAGTTCAATACTGTCAAGAAGATCGGATCAAGCAACCGAGCGAAGAAGCGAGCGACTAACTGAGCAAGCGAATGTCTGGATCGCGCCGGCACCCGGTAAAAGAGAAAATATCTGAGATCAACAAGAGAGAGGCTACGGTAAAAGAGCGAGTGGGTCGATCGGGGGAGACAGAAAGAGAAAGAACGTAAAGCCAAGATAAAACGTACTAAAGTGTGTCTCGTTGTACGTCTGGTCAGTCGCTGGGTACTTTACACTTTACACCAAGTGATATCTGCGTCCTCTTCTTGATTTTATATAAGTCTATCTCGCTTACTCTCATTATGTCTATCTGTTACAGTGCTCTTTCACTTAAATAAACGTCCATTGCACTCGTACTGCTAACTACTTGGCACATCTCGTGTTAAGTCCTCTTCGTTAGAAGGTGCAATTGCACGTGCAAAGTGCGCTATAGCGCAATGCTTCTACCACTGGAACGTAGTATCACGTAGAAGTAGAAACGCTAGTCTTTACGGTACATTTAGAGAAGATATATACAGTAAGGCGGAGGGCAGCAAGAAGGAAGGAAAGAAAATGAGAAGGGAAAGAAAGAAAGAAAGAAAGAGTGGAGCTGCAGGGAAGAGTAGCAGATAGACTCGCGAGAACATAACAAGCTAAGATGATTCTGCTGGCTCGCTCTCTGAACTTCCAGAGGTTTCTCCGCCTTTCTACTCAACTATTTATCAGAGAAATGCATGGTTACACGTTTTAAACAATTGCATCCAGGATGAAATACACAGCTGGCATTATTTTCACCTGCTGACAGAATTGAAGGGTGATCGTCCTCGATGGCTAATACCAATTCGATGTAAATTAACGCTTTGATATCTGTAGTAATTGATAATTTAATACTCTTACTTTCAGTGCTGATTCAAGTTATCAGATTTCAAGCTAGTTATCGAAAGGTACGCGTGCCGTTACCTCAAAGAATAATCTAGAAGGGTTTAACCAAAGCTGTATGCAGTATTGGTAAATGATACGTGAAGGGAACCGGGCCGATTTACTCAAGCAGAAAAATGGAGTCACAGAATCCAGAGAAAAAGTTCATTCAGGAATCTCGTTTAACAAGGATACCCTGTCAATAGTGCCCAAGAATTTCTGTGGCTGCTCTGGAATTCACGGGGACAACTTATGAGCGGCACGCGGCCGGAAGTTATTGTCGGCCACTTAAATAATTCATTAATTTATCGACCAAGAGAGAAAGTTGACTCTGGAGAAAAAGGAGTGAAAGAACGATGAGAAATATGTAATAAAAAAGAGAAAAGCAGCGAATAGCAACTCTTTTTAAAAAATATTTTTGGTTCACGGACCTTTAAATTCTATTTAACGTATCGATATATTGACACCCTGGATCCCTTTGGACTTCACTATTGCCTTCGCCTCGTAAAAGCCTCACCTTGTTTTCAATCGGCACAGATACTTTGTACTTGCTTGCCTTGGCCGAGCAGGAAAGACTGATCTCATCTCCGAAATATGTCGTATGGTCCATGCAAATCATACTCAGTCAGTCAAAATGATCTTCCTCAGTAAATACATAATAATGGCCATCTTTTACAGGTCTGTCTGAACAAGAGGATGAGGTCAAGGAATGAGGAAACCAAGAGGAGGATGGTATTGCCTGTGAACTAATGAAATAAGATGTGAATGAGAATGAGTGTAATATTCCTCCAAGGAATAACAGCCGGTGGAATATAAACTAGTCGAGGACAAGTTGAATTACAAATAGCCTTGTTACGGCATAGCTAAACGTAATATGGGTCGGTAAAGCTGGATGTATCGCTAACAGTGCTTGGGAACGCATCTTAATGAGCACCTAATATTCCAGACAGTCTGTCGCTTACGCATTAACGAAACGTCAAAGTGAACGGAAGGTGCCTGTTCCTCTATATAAATTGTTTCTCGGTTGTTCTGGATTGCGCAGCAGTCACGGAATGCAAAAGACTTCTGCGACTTTTGCAATCCAACATCACTTATTATTCGTGGGTCAAATTCTACACTGGCAACCTAGAATCCCATTGTTCTGCCTACGTGCAAATAATCAAGTGCCGCGCGTCCTCCTTAAGAATGACGAACAATACACCGTTCACTGGGTACCCATGAATATCAGCATCAGGAAAGGAAGCTGAATGTCCTTAGTAGAAACAATTTTATAGGGAATGTGGCTACCCTTGGGGTCGTAATCGTGGTATAGTATGCTGATGGTTAATTACATTTTAATAGTGGCGGACTAACCTTAGACGTTACAATGATCTCGATCGTTTACCTATATTCTCGATAATCTGGTATTCGAAGCTGTTAAGCAGTTTTCTTATCGATTACTTGTCTTTGACTATTTCAATGACTCATTTGCGAAATACTTGACACACCTGTCTTTCTAAGTGTCAATGATCTATGAACCTATAGCACGAGAGCGAGCTTAGATATTTCTAGATGCGCGAACCGCGAGCAATACTTTATTCTTCCTTTCACCAAAGTGGCTCTCAACCACCGAGTACCGTAGACATTCTACTCTCTACCATTTGTATAATGATACAGTATGTATACGCGCTATGTTTCATTATGGGATACACCACGTGTCTACATCTTTAGTCACGTGGAGGAAGAACTTGCTACATGCAACATTGCTCACAGTGTCTTGTTAATAACAGTTATTCTCGTAAAATTATTCCTAACTTACCGAAACGTGGCTGTTTTTCTTCTAGAAGGATCTCGCCGACCTCGTAACCGCCTGGAGTTGAAAAAGCTAGGCCTATCTCGAAGATGCTTCTCATGGTAGTAGAATATAAACTGTAAGAAGGATAATGGTCCATTTAAAATTATGCTTAAATATAAGGTGGCGATTTTTACCCTCTGTTCCATTGAGTATCTATTTGCTCCACGTCTATGGGTTTGATGCATTTAAGATCCTGGTCGTTGCCTAGGATTAGCATTGGAGCGCTTGTTATTAAATTTCTTGGTACTTGCGTATGCTCTCCGTTATTCCTGTAGATGATGGTTGCTTGTATTCCTCTTGCAAATTCTACGTAGACCAATAGCAGCCTATGTACCAATAAGGAGAGACATTAACTACGATTGTTTTGAAGTGAAAGCGTTTCTTAGTTGACTTGTTACTTCCTAGAGGATAATGGCGAATACTTATAGTATTGCTTCCTGCATTTCTTATTTTAATGGTCATGTCTTACCTGTGATACACTTTAGGATCTACGGTTATAAGCTTTAAGCATCCACCGCCATTATAGGAACACATGTTGTGGAATTCAAAATAATTTTTTTTTGGATTTGTACTTGTTTTCTCTATCGTGATTGATCTACCGTTTATGGTCAGGATCCTTTCTGCGGATTCGTAGATCTTTTTCAGGGGTTTCTCGCTGATTAATTCCTTACGCGTGAATAATAAATTTGGTACAGTCACGGAAAGCTGTACTTTTTGCTTGGATAGATTATAGAACCCATTATATTCGACCTGACGTAAATATGTTAAAGTTAATGTATGTTATATTATATGTAATATTAAAGCTGCGAAAATTGTACCTTGCCGTTGCAGTAATACTTGACTCCAGCGCCACGACAGAAGGATGTCCGGAAGGTTTCATTATCGTACAAAGGTACGTGAATATATAGGTAAGGAATCAGCTGGGCCCAGTATGTATCTTCTATTTCGTAGAATTTTTCTCCATTAAAGTATTCATAAGTCCATGCTGGCGCGAATATCGCAGCCGAGAGGTGACTATCTGCTATCATCTGCATAGCCTGACAAGAAATTATAATGTTATATAAGGAGGAAGGAAAGCAATTATTTACCTTATTCCTGGGAACAAGAAACTCTAACGTTATACAAAATTGTAATTTTCCACCTTGGAAACATTTCGATTTATTACCTCGCTTGAATCGAAACCGCCACCTCCTGGCGATCCTCTTCCATGAACATCCACTCCAACGTAGACATCCTTACTTCTATCGTACAAATCAGCTAAAGATTTACTAGATGCCAATCCTTTTTTTGTAATATTGTAATTGAGGTATATGCCGTCACACGCCAGGAAAAAAGCTCTGAAAGGAAGAAAATATACATAGCGAGTAAATTTTAGTTATAATGCTTATACTTTTCTCAATAATCAAATCTTAAGCATAATAATAGTTTTTTCATATTAGTTATAATCAACGAACAGAAACATACTTGTTTAAATCATTTAGTTCATTTTGCCAATGAAGCTTTCCCTCAATGGTCACACTGTCGTACCAAATTATTTCAGAGATTTCATTTGCTATGTGACTATTACTTGTGAGGTACCGTATAAAATATAAAAGCATCTCAATTGAGTCTGCCTCAATTTTATTCTCAATGTTTAAAAGCCATCCATCAAATCCATAATGTTGTGCAACGTGTATGAGAGCATTGGCAAACTCCCTGCACTTTTCCTCAGATACAAGTACTCGTTTCCACACTTCCTCGCCATTATTATTCTCCGTAATAACAGTGCCCAGTATTTTTACACCATGTCTATGAGCTGTATTAATCCATCCATAAGGCGGTATAGTGATTAAATGATGACTGAAGTATATAAACGTATCGATCAGATTCCAATGATAGAACAAATAAGAATCATAGGCTTGTGATCCATTTATAAATCTGTAAAAAACGAGAACTTATAATTATAATATTACACTAGATACAGGAAAATCAATACCGCCAAAGTAAAATTTACCTATCTTCCAAATAACCACCCATCATATCATGACATAAAATAGTCTTTGGCATAGCATCCCTCGATTCTTTTCTAAGAACTTCTCCATCGACACTTATTTGGGATCCACGAAAAACAAATTCTGCATTTTCTCTCAACTTCACAGTTTCCAGCCATTCAGGCAAACAATTTATATTCTTATAAAGTTCTTCTAAATCGACAATAGGCTTGGAGACTTTTGCATCTTCACTCGTCATTGTGCAGACTGCTCACTGAACATGTATGACAGTACTATTTATACTTAGTCATATCATAAACATAACAATGTAAATGAAACAGGATGAAAATAATATTGGATAATAGGCCTAGACCAGTAAGAGAGTATGATAAGAATACAATGATAATAGAAAACCTTACTGATTAGAAACAGCTAGAAAACAAGGTTATCAATTTTTTAAAATATAAATCACACATTATCAAGTGGAGAATAATGCAGGACATGATTAATGATGTATCTAAAATAAAGAAAACAGGAAATCATGGTAAGGAAGTAATGCAAAAGATAATAGTAATGTCGTGTGATAAAATTATTTTAATGCTGATAATAAAAAAAACAGATGACATACAAAGATTATGATATCTTTTCAATTATCGCTTTAACATATTCTACTACCTCTCCTTCTTCTTTTCCTTTATGTATTTATATTCCTTATAAAATAAAATGTCATATTAATTAACAATACAAAATATACCTTAACAATACATATACGGTACTACAAATGTCATGCGACTCGTGTAACTCGTGTATAGTCGTGCATTTCCGCTACGTTTAAAAATTGAAGATCCAATCAGCGTCTAAAAAAGAATTTGGCGAGTCATGGGTTATTACGAATGAAATTTAAGCCGTAAATGTCAATTTTATTCGATTGTTACAGCCCATTGGAAAAGACATGATATCTCACAAGTATAAGGTATACAGAGACAACTGTAGAATGACTGGAAGACGTACGAGATCGTGACTTAAATTTAAGGACAACGAAAATGCCAAAATTTACGATCCGGTCCTAGTCGCGACGATGGTCCCGTGTTGTGCTAAAACTTCCATGTAATCTAATGACAATTCTTTTAAAATCATTTCTCAAAGATTAAACCCTTGCAATTTTGTTTGCTATTCGTTATTGCATTCAGTCATTTTATTACGCACGCACACATGCACGCGTGCTGTTCTCGATGACACTCGTGCTGAAGGCTACAAATTGTCCTGGTTTATTAATTAACAATGGTATCTCTTAATCAGAGTTTGATGATAATAGGCCTATTCCTATTGAATAGAAAAAGCGGGGCCAGCAAAGGGAAATCAAACATCGCGCAACCCGGTTATCGATTGAATTTCGTTCTATAAATTGTAAACTTTTAGACAAAATTACTCTCTTCGACATTGTATATATCACAATCGAGTCTATTCTTCACGTAAAACTATGATATTGTTTTATTCCTTCTAGAAACCTAGGATTGTTATCAGCTACATTTGCACCGACTATAGAAACTATAATATCAATCACGGTCGATTTTTCATTCTAATCGAACTCACCTATCGTCGCTCTTTCATCAACCATACAGAATCCTTCTATACATCAAATTCTATTAACATTCTCATTTTTGTCTCTACGTACGTATAATGTTTAATACTGTATACAGATACATAACATACCCATTGTATATATCGTAATACTTCCTCCGGCCTATAAATACGTATTATGAGTATCGCGAATATATCTACATATATTTATGTACGTAAGTATATCGTACGTATTGTGCATATCGATTGGTATAGATAATCCCAGGTCGATGTATGTCATTAAAGTTAATCAATTAAAAACTAACAACGCATATCTTCATATCTGTAATAATAATGATAACTGATACGTTCGCATAACGCTGTTCTCCAGGATCACAGAATCTCGCGCGTTCTCATAGAAAACCTAGCTAGACGTGTCTAATTGCTAATCGCTCCGAGATTATCCTTTTCGCACTTTTCTTGAATTTTGTTAATTTTGATTATAACATAAGAAAAAGAGAGAACAACTGTAATGTTCAGAGACGCAAAGACATTTAAGACGAAGGCACGTTCCCGAAAGACGAGACTCGTTGCCTCTGGTTACTTTCTTAGAAGACTCGATACAAAAACCTTTCTTGCTCTTGAATAAGAATAATAAGATGTCATTGTGTTTACACCAGAGGGAGTCTGATATGCGAGGCAGATATTCGTTCGAGTGTCGGATCGAGAAGTGGTCCAGCGATGGATGCTCTAAATGAAGATCTTCTAGAAAGTTTCATCGATTCCTCGGCCCTGCGTCAAATCAAAAACCTCAAAGTCGACGTCGGAATTGTCTGGGGAATCCGGAACGCCAGGTATTTCAAGAGGAACGCCTGAATCCGGAATCCTCAGGGCGATGCAATCTCTTGGTGAACATTCAACACGACCTTCCGAACCGCAGCTGCATTCGACACAATTTCCCGTTGAGTGAGGAAGTCTCTCACCCTGATGATACTCTCTTCCTGAGAAAATAAATATATTAATTAATCAATAACGTTTCTCTAAATGATTAATCATTTAATCTGTACTTAATATAAAGCTAGTATATTACCCATCATTCTGCACGTCTTCGAAGACGTCGATGAGGACGATCCTGATTCAGATTTAGTTATTGATTCCGAAGAGGTCAAGTTTCTCTCTACTTGTTCTGCGGGATCTTCAATATTCTCTTCCGCTTCACCGGAAGCTTCAAAGCTCTCAGGTACTTGTGTACTTCCTGTGACAGATTCCAGCAGATCACGAGCCTCGCTGCTAGTCAGGATACCTGGGGAATCCGTGATCAGGCTATGATACCGCTGCCACCAGCAATAAACTTCACCAGCGACGCAGAGGCAGTGTGAGTTTGGATCTCTGACTGGTATCTACACCCCAAGAAGGTCAAGGTTCAGACAAACTGCAACCATTAAGCCTAGAGCATACCACCAATAGAACCAGACTAACCGTCTGACTATGAGAATAAGTATAGCCGTCGACGAGACACTTAGTCTGAAAGGAATCCTCGGTAGAAGCTTCCACGTCCTCATCCTCGGTGCTTACTCCGGTATCGACTTCCTCCAGAAAAAGAGCAGGCGATTCTTTAAGCGTTGCTGTAAGGAACATCAAAAGATTGAAATATATATTAAGCACACAATAGCGTCCTAAATTACTCTGTATTTCTTGAATGAGTAATAACTTTTCAGCAAGCTTTGTCATCTACTTGAACAAATGGAACTTGCTGATGACAGGAAGCCTATCCACTTCCCAGATTTCATTTACCATGCCAGCCAAGGTTTCTGCTTCGAGGATATGCACTTCTTATTCCTCTTTCTCTATCTCACTCTTTCCTGTTCTAACAGCGTCATCATCAGCGGCACTTGTACCACCACTACCACTACCCTGATACTGGCATCACTAGCTGCATGACTGCTACCACCACGAATGAAAGAGAGCGTGATAGCGTGAGTAAGTACAAGAGCATCGTAGGAGGATTGAAGGGGAGGATTGGTGGAGAGGGCCGTGAGAGGGTGACCGAGTGAGTTCTGGATCGATCCCTGAATTCAGCATGCATTGCACCCTCTGCAAACCAGCCAACGCACAGTATACTCTGTAAGAGGGTAGTTTACATTACATTAGTACATATATGTCATCTTGCCCTGTATAAGACCAAAGCGAATATCAGAGGTGTCAACATGGCTTAATCACTTTGTATAATTATGAAATGATATAATAAACATAATAAATTGGAGTTGCGACAATTTTTGCAAATTTTATCACATACTTTCTGTATCTTCAGCCTCAAATAGATTGGGATATAAGGTCAGGATGTTCACGTAAACCTGACCTCAATTTTCACAAAGTATTCCAAGTCGCAAAACCACCAGAATGCTATGAAATGCCTACTCACAATCATACCTGGTCAACACTCTGGCATATAGCTAGGCATGCTCCTGAAGATACATTTTTAGCTGTGTCCTTAGGCGGAATGTGGAGACACACCTCTTAGACAAGATATATTACACGTGAGAGAGTTGGTAATGGTAGTGGACCTACCTAGAGGCCTAATTAAAAATGCTACTGCTACAAATGAAGACAACAGAGAGTTGTATGAATTACTTTGAGAATCCTTCAGTATGTATTCTTGTGTACGTTACCTCAACCTACTTGGTTCTCGTCGCTCTTATTGCTCTCACTTTCATTTAGTCTTTTTACATCTTCTTTATGGAATATCAATGCAAAAAATAGACTACCTTTTCATCTTTATATGTATATATCCTCTCTTGACTTTCAAATATTTATTTTATTCTGATCCTCGTGCGAACCATCCATTGAGATTGCTTGATTTTATTCAGCATTCACTTCCTCTTTTGCTTGTTCAATATCATTCTGATAACGACACTTATTATTCTCCTGTGCGAAAAGCACAGCGTTCAGAGTGCCAGGCTCAATCGTTATTTATGACGGATAGCGTAGAAGCTATAAGCAAGACGTGGGTAATAATAAGTGAGTTATATCAGCCTCTAGAGAGAAACTCTAATTACTGCACCAATTGTGGCTCCAAAGTGCACCTGAGTTCGTGCACATCCTGTAGCGTGTAAAGGAACAATTCAATTTCAGTATTTTCTTGGTTAAGCTCAACCTGGTACGTATGATTAAATGAGTATGGGTCAGTGTAGGGGTATAGTGTCTATGAGAGAATCGATCCATGAAAATTGGATGGAGCTCCGATCGGAAAACAAATGAACGTTGCTCAGGGTTCTTTGTGATTAGTTATATCGACGTATACGAAGCTCTGATATTGGAGAGTTAAGCTGTGGTTTACACAGGACATCGTTTCGCCTAAGATTTGTTATCAAGATGACGAAACGTTCATTCTGATAAGACTAGTCCTGTACATTCCCTGTTGTACAGTTTGTCCAAGTGTCTTCAGAGTGATCATCTTAGAGTACTGTAAACTTCAGTTTGGCCTAGTAAAATGATTTAACAAGCTGTTCTTTCCCGCCCGTCCAAGTATTCGTTAACATCCCCAGGTGCTTCAAGCCTTCTGACGTGAACGAGGCTAACAGCTTCGCGCTCTACACAGCGTCAATTTAATTACGAGATTGGATCGTTTCGTTACCACATACTGCCGGCATTAATTTCCCTCGACGAATTTAATTAATGTCCATTGAAAAGTCAAGCTGGTATTAGCGTGGAATCATCGATCGGCTCGAGCTCCTCTCTTATTATTTTGTGTTCTCAGCCTTCGTTCAAGTGGCATAGGGATACAACGAAGAGAAGAGTACCTGGGAAAAATTTGTCATGAAAGCTCTTTTGCTACTTTGATGAGAATTTTCCATTTTTTTTCTTCTCTTTTGATTGAAATCCTTCAACCGGGAACGAGCCATCAATTTCGTACGTGCTTAATACAATAAATATGACCAGGTCGATATCCGATTTCTCAGCGAAAAGGGACCAACCGTTATTTCCCTCTGTGTTCAGTAATCCAATATGTATTAATATATTCCTGTATACCCACAGGACCGTAAACCTATATTGCTATTCAGTCACATATATATATATACACATATATTTATAAGCAAGTCCTAGAATTTCAAAATATGAGATACATCGAACTAGCAATACTGTAAATTATTATTTTTTTTTAGGTTCCCGTGATTTATGAGCAACTTTTGAGTACACAAAATTTACGAAAATTTACGTACACAACAGAAATCGAAGCTAAGCTAATCAGTAGACTGTTAAATCCACATTTAACACTAAATCGAGCATAAAATGACTAGTATGTTCCTTTGATAATTGTACGATAATATTTAACTCTAGTGGTCGATTGCTATGAATTCTCATAACTAATGTACCTTTTGATTGACGATAAAAAGAAGGAAAAAACATTTAATACATCAAGCGTGATAACTCGATGATCCTAGACTTACCGGCATAAGCATAACCAAGATGAATGAAAATCGCCAGAGCAAGAAGAAACGAAGCGGCTTTCATCTTTCCAGGATTTTAAATATTTTAACGTCCACTACGTGTAAATCTTGTTCTCCTTTTTCTTCGCCCGCAAGGACTCTTTCTGCAAGTTCAGCAATGTATTTCCAGGGTGAGCTTTACTAACTGTGATACACTTCTGCAAGCTTCTACGCGAGAAAGCTCGTAACAGTCAATTCACACTGGCTGCTGGGATGATCTCCAAGAGATGGTAGACATTATCCTTATCGGGATGTCCGAAGCCGACTGATTCCTCGGCCAATGTAAAAAGCACGGGAAAGCACCTTTCCCAAAGATGTGTGACGGCGAATAGTGCCGAAAAGCTTCAGGGCGCAAGCGCCGGATGGAGCTTTCGGGGATTCGTCCGAGCATCGTTCGAGTACACGCAGCTTTGAGTGTAAAGAGGTGCAGTATAATAATAGAGGAGTAAAAGTGTTTGCTTGAATATTATATGCAGATGCTCGTTATAAAGCCATTTGGTGCAATTATTAATTCAGTTAAATCCAATAGTACGTATTGCTCTGCAAAACAAAAAAGACTATACCAACATTGTAATTGAATTCTATTTGTGCTTTAAGCGAAGAATGCGATTTTGATAAATTCTATGAATATTTATGTTACCTCTTTTATGGTTTATGATGTATACATTTTTTTTTATGTCAGAAAAAATAATTAATTTGCCGAAACCCGGGATTGAACCGGGGACCTTTAGATCTTCAGTCTAACGCTCTCCCAACTGAGCTATTTCGGCGATGGGTATTTTGGTGTTCCCTGAGGACTAACAGCCATAATAAAAAAAATGGTGTTTTTAATTATTTAAAACGTGGACCTTCATTTCATACTAAACTTACTTTGGTTATACTAGTCTGCAGCTTCACTCTGCGTAATAGGATTTAATTTAGTCGACGTCGCGAGGAAACCTTAGAAGTGATAAATTTAATTTTGGCTTAACATTAAATGAAAGGCATCCCTTACCCTTGGCTCGAGCGAAGATAGTCGTAATTTCTGTCAACTGCTCATAACTTTCCCAAGATCGCAATTGCAGCCTCCGAAGAATGTGGATATGAACTTAGGATAATATATGAAAATTAGTCGTGCAATGATAAATACTTGGCAAAGTGTGGTACTGGAAATTATCAGATTATTCAGAAAATCGACAAATTGTATTCTTGGAGTTATCGGTAGTTTTCGGGGATCTTATTAAGGAGAGTCATTTCGGTATTGCAGATCGCTAGAGAACTCAAGTTTCAATGATTCGTAAATTGTATAGCTGATTACTAGTTTGTGGGAGAGATGCTAGATGGCGATGCTATTCTTTTTGTTATTGTCCGGTATAATATGTATGTATGTACAATTGTACACTTTATTAACAGAGTTGTATAGTATGTAAAATATGTCTTTGAAACATAGTATCAATTTTTATTGTTAATATAAATTATGAATTGTATGGGAAACATGAAATATTTAAAAAATAATTTATTTCCTGTGTGGAAACGTTTTTTTGATGTGCAATCTAAAAAGAAGCAGCAGTTGAGATGGATAGAACCTGGTGGATTTAAAACTAATGTTAGTGTATATAATTCTGTTACTAAATGTAAGGTTCCTTTAATTTTAAAAAATGAGAACTCTTGCACTTGGTACATGTGTGGACCAACGGTATATGATTCTGCACATATCGGACATGCTTGGTAAGAATATCATTACTTTTTATGTGTATTGTTTCATATATTAATATTTTACTATATGATTCTTGCAGTACATATGTAAAATTTGATATAATCCAAAGGATATTAACTGAGTATTTTAATATCCATCCTATTGTAATAATGAGTATTACGGATATCGACGATAAAATAATTAAACGGTCAATAGAATCTGGAAAAAGCTGGAAGGAATTAACAAGATTTTATGAAGAAGAATTTTTTGAGGATATGCAAAGTTTAAATGTTTCAAAGCCATATATGTTTTGTAGAGTATCAGAATATATACCACACATAATAAAATTTGTTGACAATATTGTTTCGAAGGATGGTGCTTATGTTACAAAAGATGGTAAGCTGTGTAGAAATTGGCTGTAAATAAGCTGTATATAGTTAAGTGATAAAAATGAAGTAATGTTTTTTTATAGGCAGTGTATATTTTGATACCGCAAAATGGCATACTTATGGTAAGTTAAATAAGCCGATGCCAAATGAATCCCATCCAGAGAAGAAGTCATCATTAGATTTTGCATTATGGAAGGCAGTGAAGGCAGGTGAACCTTCATGGGAATCCCCATGGGGACATGGTAGACCAGGGTGGCATATTGAATGTAGTACCATAGCAAGGTAATTCAATATTCTAAATAAAAATTGTATCTCTGTAAGTTAATGAAAGAGAAAATTGATTAAAAATTCATGTGATTCGTTAGCACGATTTTTGGAAATACCATAGATATTCATAGCGGTGGGATAGACTTAGCATTTCCACACCATGAAAATGAAGAAGCTCAATCCTGTTGCCATTATGATATTGAACAGTGGGTCAATTATTGGCTACACAGTGGACACCTGCATTTACATGGAGACACAAAAATGTCAAAAAGTTTAAAAAATACAGTCAGCATTAGAGAACTGTTTAATAAATATACTGCTAATCAGTTTAGAATGTTCTGTCTTCTGTCACACTATAGAAATGGTAATGGTTTCTTCTAAATTAAAAAATAATTCTTGTATTGTTTCATACTTTTTTTTTCACAGGTGTCGAATTTTCTGACATTACAATGCAAATTGCTGTGTCCACCCTGAAGAAATTCGAATCCTTTATTAGTGACTGTGATAATTTTGTAGCTGATAAACTGTGTACTGGAGACATAGATGAGTCGTTACTACTTCAGGTAACATATTATATAAGGTAATTAATATGTCCATAATAATATTTATAATTTAATTCTATCTATAGTGTTTGAGTGAGACTAAGCACCGTGTCCAGTCAGCAGTTGCTGATGATTTTAATACACCCTCTGCTATTCATGAACTCTTAAATCTTATTAGTCTTGGAAATAAGATGCTTCATTTGCCTAAGGTCAGTGTTGTTAATAATAAAAAATACGATAAAGTTTTAAATTTGAAGACATTATATGTACACCATTTATAGGATCCCTCGAAGTCTCACAGTAAATCGTCTATAGCAGTAGTTTCTAATTACATAATTTTTGTACTTTTAAAATTTGGCATTTCGTATTCTGTGAAATCAGACGCCAATGATCACAAGTTAAAAAGTGTCATAGAGGAGTTAGTAAACTTCAGATCTTCTGTAAGAATCAGAGCATTAGAGCAAGGTGTAAAAGATAAAGTTTTATTGACTGCGTGTGACACAGTAAGAAAAAATTTACTTATCCATGGAATTGAAGTGAAGGTAAGTTGATTTATTTATGACCTGTAACTTGTGTCAGTTTAGCAATTTATAGAATTATTTATTAAATTGCAGATTGTGATCTAATAACATTCTTTTGGAAATTTTTTAGGATTACAAAAAGACGTCCACTTGGAACATACTAAGGGAAGTTAAAATGATGGAGAATTAATGATAACAAAAATTTTATTATTAAATACACAATTGAAAATAATATACAGCTTGGTCATTCTTTAATCTGTAACGTTACCATTGGAGATACGAATTTTTTTTGGACTTGTCGCATCAGCCTCTAGACTCTTTCGCTTGCGTTCAGCTTTTCTTTCTGCTACTGTTTTCTTCAGGCCTTTCATTTTTCTTGTTTGTATACTATTCAATTTTTGCGCTCCTATATGTATACGTCCTAGGGTTGTGCCTAACGTGTTCTTTGATATATTCTTCTTCTTCTTCACCTAAAAATAAGTGAAAGTATGAAGGAATAACCAAAACCACTTATAAATGAAGTTGTACGTAGTAGAAAACATTGTTACTACTTACTTTAAGTTCCTTTGGTTTTTTGCATGCTTGTTTGAAAAGATCATCTGCTGCAAGTTTTGTACGCCTTATTTCAAGATCCATACGAGGTCCAATTTCTTCCAATTCGATTCTAGGAATTCTAGTTCCCGATTTTTTCAGTTGTATTCTGAAATATCACAGATGTTATACTTCCTGTAATAATTTCTTAAATTCTTTATAGATAGTGATTTATGTACCTGTAGCTTCGCAGCAATATCTTATTGTCAACAGCAGTGAAACTTAAAACATGCTCTAAGCCTTGCAGTCTCACTTTCCCCACAACTTCACGTTGAAACATATCGACCAATAAATTTCTTATCCTCCCAAATTCATGATTGTTCTCAAACACTTCTCCATTAAATATTAATATCGGTTTAGTACCCGTAGATATCTTTCCAACCTTGAACTCTTTTAAGCTTTTATAATTTTCAACACCAAATTCAACCATGTCTAACAAAGTATGCTCGAATACTCGACCCATCACAAGATTGTGAGGTCTTTTTTTATTATGTGAAGCAAACATGAAAAGAGGAGAGTTCAACTTTTGACAGAACTGTTCAATACGAGTGACATCTTCAAATGGTCTAATGTCATTCTTCTTTTGCATCATTTGTGCATCTGGCTTTTTTAGATCGTACTAAAACCCACAAGAATTTATTGTAAATCAAAGATACAGTCTATTACATGTATAAAATAAATCAGTGTATCTCATGACAAATGCACTTACAAGATCTTTCATACAATCAGTAACAAGCTGACTAGTCGAAGCACCTTTAATGCACAAAGTTTGCTTAGCATCTTCAAATAATTGTGGTTCCTTTTTCAAAATTGCCCTTTTTCCTCTATGTGAAGTAGGTTTTCTATATGAACAAATATGTGAAATTAAATCATAGAGGTTAACCGTTTGTATACTACTCAAAATTTATAAATAACTTCATTCTTCTACTTACACAATTCTTTGTATAACTGGCATTTTTTAAGAATATTTATTACAGCGTGTCTACTGATGTATTGTAATAGAGGAAACGCAAATACTGTATAATTCACTTGTATAAAAAACCACGTTGAAACCAGTTAAAACTCAATAGAAATGCTCACTTATGAAACTGTACACCGACACGTGCTTGTCTCTTCAGCGGTAAAATGCAGAATGGAGTATGGGCTACATAATAATAATAATGAACCACGCGAATTGCTCTTGCACTGTATTGTTATTGTTTTAGAATTCATACCCAAGTTTTGTATGCAATATATATATTTACTTACAAACAAATACAGTAGCATACTGTAATAGATTTTTCCTAGACACACGAAATTTTGTAGTAGGAGCATTATACTTTTATATTGAACCTCTCAGATCTCAAATGTTAAAAACAATATGTATTTAGCTATTCAATAGGAAATAATAAAGAAATCTATTTGATGCAATAGTTACAAATAGCAGAATTTGGAATGAATTGCGCTAAACATGGATTTATTGCTGTGCATGTTGGTACGTAAATTATGACAATTTTATAAGAATTTATTGTTATTTGTTCATTTAATCCAAATTTTAATAATTGTATTTTGTTTCAGGAGCAGGAAAACATTCAGAAACACTCAAAGATAAATATCAGAAATTATGTCGTGTAGCATGTGAAGCAGTAAGTTATATAAAATTTATTAGAATTTGATATGTATTTGAATATGCATCATCGAATATGAATGGCATGTTATTATTTGGATTTATTCCAGTATATAAAGCATAATGATATTATGTTATTAATTCATTATGCACTAGTGTAAACATAATTTTCATTTAGGCAATTAGTACTTTGAAATCTGGAGGTAGTGCTTTGGATGCAGTTTCTGATGCTACGGTGGTGCTGGAAAACTCGTCATTAACAAATGCTGGATTTGGTTCAAATCTTACAATTGATGGGAGAGTAGAATGTGATGCCAGTGTAATGGATGGCTTGAGTTTACAATTTGGTGCAGTTGGTGCAGTTGGAGGTATAAAAAATCCAGTTTTATTGGCAAAATGTTTGTGTCAACAACAAGCTGTTAGAATTTCATGTGGAAGAGTTCCACCTAGGTAATTTACATAAAGTAACGCATTTCAAATAGCCATCTATTTACTCTCTACAAATTTGTTTGAAATTAGTATTTTAGTTGGAGCTGGCGCACATGATTGGGCAAAAGAAATGGGAATACAAGTTCTCCCACCAGATAATTTGATATCCGGTATGTCTTGATCAAAGCTTAATATTTTAATAGAAGAAAAGTTTTATATAAACCATATTAAATAATCAAACTTTAAAACTATATCTGTATACAAAATGCAATTACGTAGTTGTAACATATTAAAAAATAATAAGTTCTTATTTTAGTAAAGGCCCGAAAGGTATACAAGCACTATAAAAGAAAAGTGGATGATCATGGAGACGAAATGTTAAAGGTATTGGTATACATTTATTTTCCCTAAACGCACGTGACACGTATTAAAAATTGTTCTATTACCCTCAATTTTAACTTTGCAGCAAGTAAAAAAAAGAATGGATACAGTGGGTGCAGTGTGTGTTGATGAATTTGGAAATATTGCATCGGCTTGCTCTAGTGGTGGAATTATCTTAAAATACCCTGGAAGAGTGGGACAGGTAGATAATTATCAACTTGAATTTACATATCAAGAACATTATAAAGGCCTGGTATATAATTTCTATATGATATTAAACCACAAAATTATTACTCAACACAGCATCGAACAAGTCCTTTAATAATAATTTCACTTTCAAGAAACAATATAACAAGAACCTTACTATCAAGTGGGATAAAAACTAATAGTTTACATATAGATTAAACATGTCATATAAATTATATATAATCGTGAGTTCAGGCTGGCGTATGGGGCAGTGGAGTATGGGCACAAAATGCAGATTACTCAGTGGGTTCAAGTTCGACAGGATGCGGCGAACATCTCATCCGCACGACATTAGCTCGTTCAGTTGCAGAAGCTATTTCTAAAACATCATGTCCTACAACAGGATTGCATCAGACCATGAAAAATGATTTTATAGGTAAAACATTTCTACTATATTCAAACAATATATAATCATCAGTGAACCCTCATGTTGAAGCAACACTTCATTGATTTTACTAAAAAAAAAGAAATTATTGTGCTGGTAGATTCAATGTTTTTACGTGGATTGGAACAAAAGCTTGGTGGGGTCATCGTTATCAAGTATTCATCATTGGAAGGATTTGGTGATGTCCTTTGGAGTCATTCGACTAACTCAATGATTATTGGATATATGAATTCTAATGAACGAACCGCCACGGTGAGAATTTTGTAATTACAAGGAGATCATCAAGTATTATCAAATGCTTGAACTCTCTGAACACATCGCGCAGTTGCTAAGTCTTTGACATAAATATTATGTTGATTTACGATGATTAGTGATCGATGATCGTTACTGACAGGAATAAGTGCACTTAATAATTTTTACAGAGCCGCATGTCGGTGTTGCCGCAAGATGAAGTCGGAAAGAAAGCAATAGTAGAAGGAGTTTGCTTCAAAATTACGCGAACGCTTCCTTCTGAAGATGTTAACTGATTGGTATGTTGTATAACCTAAATTTTCAGATTAGATAGATATAAATTAACATTTTTGTTAGATTAAGTTCTAAGAATGATTATTGAAAATTGTACATAAACAGTTCTCTCTTCGAAATTGAAATTTTCAATAAAAAAAAAGTGTTCGAGCTCATAAAAAAATAAAAGACATTTTTAATTATCTTTTTTCTTTTTCATTTGTCAAGGAAATATAAATATAAATTTATTTATCTTATACAGATGTATGCAAACTCGCTATTACTATAATAGTACTAGGAGTTAAGTCGTCACTTCCGCAAAAGACAATAATCACCAACAGTGACGTGTCATTAGTCAAGTCGGAATAGTTATAAAAAATTTCTTACACAGTGATAGCTAGTTTGATTAGAGTCTTTGTAAACATATGTTTTCTTGATAAAAATTTTGTTTGGTATAAATGATAAGAAAAATTCCGATACGCTTAACATTGCTTATACTCCAGAGATACATTGTTATTCTAACTGTACAAGATGCTCCACGTAAATCGATAAATTAATTTTAACTAATAATTAATTATTTATAATAATTTTATTGATTCTAGTTATGTTTTCCAGTAAAACAATCAAGTCTCCTAAGAGTTATTATTTCGACAAGGTTGACACGTATTACGATGATGACGAACTAACAACAAGAAATCATATGTTGCTCAGTAATTAATTCTAATATAATTATCTAGACCTCATCGATCAACCAGCACCTGATAGCAATTCCGTGTCTTTTTTTTGCTGATATATAAAATAATTAATAGTTATGTAAAATAATAATAGGCGCCTCCATAGTACCAAGTGTTGACCGACATAATATTATGATGTTAAATATTAATTGACGTATTCCACAGAAGTCGAGCTGATTCTTGGTATGAAAAAGTAACCCCTTTTCTAAATTTTAATAAAAAATAAATAAATCAACAGCAACGGGTCACACGAGTTTCATAAGTGTTGTCAAGTGTCTCATATATGACCCAAGCAATGGCAAAATAATTCTTTATTAATTCAAGGCAGTCTTCTTTGAGTTTTTGCTAAGATTTAACAGCGGCATAGCTATAATCATTAGCCGAGTAAGTGCTTATATAGCAATGCTCACTCTGTAAGCATTTCTGAATGCACAAGGTTAATAATAATTAAATGAACCGTTCTTAAATTCCCATTGAACGAGGCCATGCCGAAGATATATCGTACATATAATTCAATGATACAGTAATCGAAACGATTCAACTAGAATGCGGAATAATCATCGAAAAGAAAAAAGAGGAAAAACGTGTATTAGCGCCACAGTGACAAGACGTATATTTTATTCAATTTCGAAATGCACCTGTCACCGGAACTGACGTAATATAAACGAGTTTCACGCATTACCGATTATGACACGTGTGAATTTAAATAATACAAACAACAATTTATTCCTCAGGAGCATCGACGTATTCATCGACGGAAGACGGTCGCACGATGGACATCAACGTCTACAGTCAATATGAAGATATTTTAACAACTGGTTGTCAAGGAACGAAAAAAAAATGAATTTTGGCTGTGACGATAAACCCTGGATATATCAAGTCTTAAGTTAATGGATTACGGTGTATCTCTTTACTCCTCCTATGGCTTCTTCCTTAATTTCGAAAGTACATGACGTCACCGTATTACGCCAAGACATTCAGAAATCTTGGAAGTTCCTTTCGAATAAATTATCACAAAATTACATTAACTCTACTACAGAGTTCGCGCGACGTTGTATAAATCAAAATATAAAAAAGACCACAAATTCCGTTGCTAAAATTAGACAACAATAAGAGTATAATTATTTATAACATTATTAAGACTCTATACATTGTATAAAGAGTTTACTTTTGAATTCCGTGCGATAATTAACTATCAATATTAACCGACGAGGATACGTACAAGGAAAAATAGATAAGCGAAGAAAATTTTTCTCTATCAGCTCGATTGGCTTTCCTACGATGTTCCTGATAACGATGACAAATAATACTGCTTCGTTTCTGATAAGAACCGTACAATAAGCTCCCTCAGCGTGCGCACCTAAAATAGTAGAATTCAAAAAATTAACATATATCATTACCGTTCTAAGCAATTTGTTGTGTAACGTTGCTTCGATGTTAGTATGCTTTTTCTGATAAGCGCTATCAGTGTCGTTGTGTCTAGAAACTAGATGACAATTTTCGTTAATAGTTTTCCTGCGAGCCATGTACTCATTCAGGAGCTGATAAAACAGAAAAGACTCCATATGAAAGAAATCATTAATATAAATTTTAATTAAAAGAAAATCAAACCTAATTGTATTATGTCATTGTATTATGTTTTTTTGTGATAAAAGAATCTGTATGCGCAACCAAAGTAGCTTGTATTCGTATGTTTACTATGCATGATTACGCAACGATCACCTGCGAATAAGATTCTCGTGTAATTAAGCACCGTAAAAGCATTGATACCAGACAGAACCTTTTCTAGAGGTATAATGATTGACAAATGACTCGTTAAAAAGTGGAAGCACTAAAGCCTCTATCGTATGTGTACAATGTGTCCCCACACTGTTGTCATATTCGTAGTCTCCTGGTATCTGACGCGTTCTGCCCGTCGTAAAACGACAAAACTATCATCGCCAGCAGTAGAGCGAACGCTTTCCTCGAGTGAGGACTTTAAGCGCGACTGTCGTATATTTGGTTGATATCCAGGACTGTCAAATATTATTGTTGTGCGGTACTTGAGAGATTTTCAAGTATTGTCATTGACTGAAATCGATGAAAAAGTGCGTCGAGGTACAGATGCATCACGATAATAGCACTGCAGACTAGTTGGTATCAGTTGCTACTAGCACTACCAGGGGTACCAAAGCAGAAAGTACATAAAGACATAAGAGTGCCGGTTATACTGTGTAAACATAAGCGACGTAAACTTTGTGATACATACACTTGCGCCATCTGGACATCAGCTGTGTGAAGGATTAGAAATGATTGTTATAGTCAGTCGACTAGAGGGGACGTTGATCTTTTGAGTTCCGGTTTGTTGGATGACTTCCGGTCGGACCATCCCTTGACTATGACGTTATTTAATACATGGTAAATTTTGATTGTCGAGACTTTATAAATATTTATTAGGGTATTTTTCAAAATTGCGTTTATTTCTTTTTGTGGATACCGATTGCTAAATGATTTTTGATCAATTTAAATGACTATGGCGGAAGATGTAATTGGGAAATGTTTGTCTTATGGAATATGGCTGTTTTATACTTATCATGGAAAGCAGATCCTACGTAGCGCTTATACGGCAAGATACTGGAATTATCACGCACTTTCCACATGCAAAAGTGCAGGAACTTTTCCTCTTATATGCGTAGATATCGTTATGGTTGAATGCCCCTGTCAATCGGGAATTTGATGACTGATGAGACAAGATTGAAGTCAGTTTGTTGCTATTTTTGTAAATTTCAAAGCAAGGAATCACGTGAATTGAATGTTTGGTGTAAAACTTGGAAAGTGTAATATTGATAAAGATTATATAAAGATAAATTAGTTAACGCAGCGATAGTCATTGGCAATGTTGAGGAAAATATTTTTGTCAAAATTTGGAAAACTACTCGAATGAGATTATTTTTACTTTTTATCTATTAAACTGCATAAACTGAATGTTCTGGTAAGCATGCAATATTCAAACGAATGTTATGTCTTTGGGTTGTCAGGGTTCAATGACTTTACGATAATCAATAGTTTGCATTCTCGTTAAACGAAAGATTTGACCCTGACCTCTGTCGTTTGCGAATTTGTGCATTAACTGTATTTTCACGGTTAAGTCGAATATGTTTATATTTAATTTTGTTTATTCGATTCGATTAATATTCAATAAAGATTTGCATATGGTCATATTTGTAAATATAGAAATTCATACTGATTAAAATTTTAAGAATTCTTCAACGTTAGCACAATATAGATCGATCATCCTTACATAATGATGAGTCACTTTTGTGATATCTAATTACCTGAATTTTGAACCCGTTATAACTCAAAATCTTGACGCTTCTCAAATCAATGATCGATCGATTAAGTTTATCTGCACCAACAAATTAGTATAGCATTTGTCACAAAAAGTTAACTGGAGGTTATTTTTAACTAAAGAAAACATGTCCGCTGATTAAATCAGGAGGCAAATTAGTAATATGGCAAGAGTGCCACGTATTAAAATTTTTCATGCGATTGGTCGAATCTGAATGACATTTTAAAATAATTTTGACTCGGATAGCCCAATACAAAAATAAAGATGAATAAATCTTTAAAAAAATATGTAAAAAATCATTTTTGCGCGTATGCAATATTAAGAGTATAGTGTAAAGAGTGTGTAATATGTAGTAGATTTCAACAACGAACAGATACTCGTATGCCTTAATTAATGATTCTTCATATTTTCAGCTATTCCTGATCAAAAGGTCATGACAGTGGCGACCTCAGAATGGACGGTCACGATATTCAGGAACTGGTGTCAGTAAAAGAAAGTCTGACTGCCCTTGGAGGACATAACCGAATGTTAATTCATTCTCCATCTATAGAAGGTAAGTCTAACCTAAAGAAAGTTATATCCCTACAACAAATTAAACGATAATACTCTTTCTCTCTTCCTCTCTCTATATGTGATATATAAAATATATATCGCCCTGAAGAATGAATATAATTTTCCTGAAATCGCACTATCAGTCATATCCTGCCATTGTTAACAAATTAAATTATTCGCGAGCGAACATGCTGCTTTTTTTTTATCATCCCAAACAACCTGTTTTTATTATTCCTTTTATTTGGCACGGTCAATATTAATTTAGTGGAAATATTCGATTGATTCCACTCGGATCTCAGTTGGTTCGATTAATAATAATGCTGGAGTATGTGATGAGAGTCAATTATGAATCAAAAACTCATTGAGGAAAGTGGACTTTACGGGCGAAGAATTTCATAAATAAATAAAAGAATATTTGACTTAAGTTGCAAAATCTTTTTTTTTTCTTTCAATTAATAGTTTCTCGAGTATCAATAGTCGCTCGCTTGAATTCACTATATAATTTTGTTTGGTCGATAGTCCTGTAGACTCGATTGTATAAAGTCGAAACTATGAGAATATTTTAGATATTAATGTAAGTTATGCAACTGATACAAGCACGGAGTTTTCACTTGGATCTGCCGTAAAAATCGACGCGGAACGAATTTCAGGTAGAAGAGACACTGCTGGATAACCCAGGGAAGCCCCGTTCACATACATTCAAAATGGCAGAATGTCATTGCGCAGTTACCATAAGAAGTGACGTTCCGCCGTATAATACATGTCTAATTTGTATACATAATCAATGATTGTTTTACCAATTATTATTATTCGTAGTCGTATTTGAACTGTCCCTTTTTTGTTTGTTCAAAAAATAATCCAAAATTTCTTCATCAGTCGATACGTGTGACGCTCGTAGATACATTGTTTCGTATTCCTGATAGCATTGTCATGTGAATACTCATGCGACAGTCAACTAAAATCAATTATCTAATATCGTGACGAAGCCTTGTAGACAATAGATCCAAAGCAAATCAACGTTTCGAACACGTCAGTTGTTAGTCAATATTTCCAAAACGAGAGTTGGGCACGAATCAACTTGCACCGACCGGAATGACGAGAAGTGTGCTTCTATACAGAAAATAAATTCCGAGCACGAAATTACGAAACTGGACTAATACTGGAGTCACAAGTACATAAACTAGTGGTGTTCATTAGATACAGCTATTTGATTCTTATTGGAATAAATCGTTAAGCTTGATACTCGTAGTGTTTATAGGTTAACGGCTGAGCAGCTTTTCAAAAGTTTTAAAAAATGGTATCCATCGATAATCCAATGTATTTAATTGATATAAAAAGAGTTTCCTTGAGAATGATGCGTATTTCAAAAATTTTCTTTTACAATTTCATCTTTATTACGATTATTATTTCCATTTATAACGAATTCGAGGGGAACACGTTTCCAGTGACCGATTGTCTGCGATCAATCAGTTACGCACCTTTTTGTCCGGCTGTCATTATTATAATATTCACAGTATGCATCCTGTATCTCACGTTACTTTTCATAAGTAAAATAGACCAGACGCCATTGACGAATGGTTACACGCATTCGGACGCGCGTCGCGACGTCCAAATGGTTTTCAAGAGTAAAACGCGTTTTGTTCGTGCAACCGGGTAATTCAGCCACTTTGTAAGTTCGTGACGGCTGCCATTTGCAAGACAAATGTTTGTCAACCAATTAACCGCGCGACGCGAAATAAAAATGCGAAACGCGTATAGACTGGTACCTAACTATATTATAGATACATTACATCACCGATAATAATAGAAAATTGCGTATAGATTTATTTTAATTATGCCTTAGGCATAAAGCAAGACTTACATGATCCTGGAAAGTGTCCAGGGATCCCATATCTCAATTTCCGTGTATAACGAACCAGGAGTATAACACGCTAACGCTTATGCATTTGTTTGTATCAAACAAAGTGACATAACGTAACACATTAAAAGCCATAATTCCAAAGAGCTGCGTCATTTTCTAATAAAACAAAAATATCATTTTCATAACCACGCTTAAAATTATGCGATTGCAGTACACGGAACTTCTAACCTACCAATGAGCAAATGGTAATATATTCCAAGAATCTTAAGAAGGGAAAGTTCGGAAATTCAAACAAACCGCCAAAGAATCCCGTGTAAAAAAATCACTAGACACGCGTGCGCACGTGTAGCCAACGTGAAGAAAGAAAAGAACAAGACAAACGAACGTGATGTTGACGCAGTAGTATATCATAATCTGCGAGGATTAATTTTATCTTGACAACGTGTACTTCCAATGTTGAAGAATCCTCTTGTTCAAGACTCACGTAAAGTACGTCTGAATGATTATAACGAGATATTACGGATTACAATAAGAAAAGACAATCCGACATGTCACAGCCAACTTCGTCGTTCCGCGCTCCGTGTTCCACGCTCCAGTAACACGCGAGGTCTCAATTGCATATTGCCACTTGCAATTTCAATTCGTGCCAAGATGCAGCGAACCGTGAGGGAAAATTTTCTTACTAGGCAGAAGTAGCTGTGGTAACGATAATGTCGTAAAGTTTCATTTACTCGTTTCATATGGATCGACATAACCTCCAATGCGTCTCGTTTAACGTGATTAACGATCTTTAAGATACTGGCACGATCATCGTTGTAATCATTCACTGCACGTGGCCTCCTTAGGCAGAAATCTTAGCGGCCTTTTCCACGTCCTTTGATAAGGATTCATCGTCGAAAGAGACTCCTCACTGTTTACCATGACTCCGGGTTTATTATCTACGTACTCCGTAAACATATGTGAATGCGTAGTGTATATATGCCTGCCATATATATGTATAATGATGCCTGGTGGTTTTTCTTTCATGTAAATGGGAAAGTGCAGCCTAGTGCAGGTACGGTTCACGTGATACGTTTTATTGATAACCTGAAAATATTTTTTTTTTTCGAAAAAAAAAATAAAATTTAATGAATCACTTTTGTTTTTCTGTGTTTGGCGTAATAAAATGTCAGAAAATTTCATGCCGTACACGTTCTATCCGCATGACAAATCGAAGGATGCATCTGCGTAGAGGTTGAATTGCCGCTGTATATAAGTTATAATAAACTTACAAGTAGATGCTCAGAAGAGGTCAGATGATAACCCCTCTCGAGCATCCCGGATTGTCCCGGATTGAAAGACACTTGGCGATGTACGAGGACACGAGAATCGGTTAGATCATTATTGGAGGCTGTTTAGATAGCGATGTTTGAAATTTTGATGGCGGGGGGAGAAGAGAGGGGTTATTTATGAATTTTTATTTTTATTATTACTTTGCTTCGGTTAACGTAAAATTATCTTATTTTGTTTTGGCGTGGTATTGCTCATGGAGGCTGGAATAATTTTTCATCATATAAATTTGAAACAGTGCAACGAACATTGTTACTGGTTGATACAACGATTATTTGTGTATCTTTACTATTTCTATTTTGATCTATCAATTTTATTGTGGATTTTGTGCGACAGTCATTGCTTCTAATATTAATTCGACTGATAGTGCATGACGAATGTGATGCTAAAATAGAAAAGTTAAAAGGGTTATGTAATTGATCAGATATAGAGTGATATGCAAAATGATGAAGTTCTATGTGGTCCTGAACTATAGCGTTTGAACATTGTCTAATATATATACACGACTTTTTAGATATGGATGTAAAAGCTGTATGTACGCGCGGTATACAATGGGCAGTAAAAATTGTTAAATATTTTATTAGACTTTGGACTTTCGTATATATCTTGATGCTTTTATTGATATTGATAGGTATCACCGTTTGATGGAAGATGTGTATTAGCTTTATAAGGATTTCGCTAAAGTGAATTATTGCTTTCTTGTGAAATCTCTTCTATCCACTTTCATCACGTGTGCGATGATGTAATCAATGGGAACTTCCGTTCTGGTTGCTCGCTTCATTTATTATAGACTTTGGCAAAGGATACTCAAAGTCACTCTATATTTATTCCCTCGATTACTGATTTCTGATATTGCAATGTGTCGTTCTAAAGTGATTAAATAATTTCGAAACGGTATTTACGAAAAAGAACTTGTTATTTTGCCATTTCGATTTCCTCTATTCATAGTAAAACTTGAAAACGAACTTTTGCAAAATTAACATTCTTCCTCGTGAAAAAACGCTAGTCAAGCGAAGACTTGTTTTTCGAATTGCCACTCATCTCTTAAAGAGTATTAGTAGATTTTATACATACACAGATGGCAGTAAAGAAAAATCTATGTATCACGTTAAAAACAGAGATTAAATCTGATATGGAGAATCATCATAGATTATTTTTCAAGCTGATCTTAACGTATTAATATATCTAAGCGATTGTGCTGATAAGTTGATAAAAGTATGTGTTAATGATCTGACAAGATCTTACCAATTAAAAAAATTAGTATTACCACGTGTGTAGTTAAAATTATTTCCATCTTCTTTTTCTCGTTCGAATCTTATTAGCAGTGCTTGTACATTAGAAATTCACGATAAAATTGCAAGGATGCGTGTACGATAAGAATGTCCATTCACGTAGTGAACATGATATATGACGGAATTTCAATGCTAATTTTCGAGCTAGTTAAGCCAACAAACATAGTTACTGTACCTTATCGTACTATGCTAACTTAGGAAAATGAGAGGCCAGTAACAATAGGTATTACGGTTGCCATTCAACCTGAAAGACAAGTATACAGAGCCAGCAGAAGGACGAAACGCAAAGCTCATAGACAATGTTGAAAAATTATAAATATAAAATAGCAGTCATAACCGAATGTCCTTGCTGCGTATTCATGTATATCTATATCTATACTCTGAATGCATATATCATTATATATTATCGATTTGTTATAAAAAGCCGGTTTACTGCGACCCACATTAAACTTTTGCAAATTAATTGGCAATAATTAATTATTCGTGAGGTTGCTCGTTATTATTCGTCATTCTAAGCGCAGCTATTTTCTTATTGAATTGGATTCAATATCTTTATACCTATAATTTCGAAGCATCGTTGTTCTGTTTCTTTTCTAAATTAATTCGTCAATTTAATTTCGCTGACATAGAGGTAAGTAACTTAACAACCAGTTCACCTTACCTAACAGAGCACAAATCAATTAGCTGTTTTCATGTCTTTGTTTTGTTTCGATCTACACCTATGTGAAGTCAACGATACACGAATATTCTTTCAAACTTGGTCGACCTTGACATATCGTTGTACGTTTCATTTGTCATGTTGCATCCACTACGTTTTCTCGTACCTAATTCCTGAACTCTGTAGCAAAGATAAATTACGAGAACGATTGGAATTCGTCTTGACGTTAAGGATTTGAGAAGATGTAAGAAACAATAAAACAAGCCATTACAATCACGATACGGATATTAATATATTTTTCACGTTGCCACGCTCAACTTTTCCTAATCGCGACGATGTCACAAAGTCGTAGGAACGGATTAAAAGAATCAAACATACATATGTGTTTTCAGACATACTCAGATACTCGTCCTTTAGAGAGTTCCAGATGAGAAACGAGAGCTTCTCGAATTTTTTTAAATCGTTGGCACACAATTCTTGCTTCATAGAATTCTATTTCTGTCCGGGTGAGGTAGTCAAGCATGTTAACGGAAAGAGATTCAGAATCGATCTTTAATCAAGTCGAGATACGAAAATACACTGGCAACCTGTGGACGACAACATGTACATTTACAGACATGTCATATAACCTAAAAATTAGGAAGGTAAGTCTCACGTATGTTTTCTCCTTCTATAGTCAGCCGTTGGTACAAACTATTTCTATTTTCCTACATTAATGAGTCACTAAACATCTGTTGACTGTTGACATCACGTTGCCATGACACTTGGCGGTTGCAACGGAATCTAGTGAAAAGTCTAGTTTACAGATAGCAGCACTGTTCGACCGTTGGGAAAATCAAAAGTGAACCATGTTTCTTATACGAAAGGCAGATACAAATTGTTCCTGCTATTTGATTACATAAGAAAACCTTGTAGCAAAGAAGTGCATTGTAAAGAGTTTTAAAAAAGTTAATACAATACACAATATATTCGTATAGGTATACTCGCAAGAAACAAACGCTACGTAGACATAATAGAAAGACAGTGGTTTAGGCCAGGATCATTAAGTGTCCTATGGTCTTTCTCATCTTCATTTTAATTCTTATGGAGTTGTCAACTTGCTTATTCTCTAAGGTCTCCTTCTCGTCCTCAAGCTTCTTCTCCACTGGTTGGTCACAGCGACGCGCACTTATCGTGTATATATATATCGTAAAGAAGCTTAGAGACTTACAGAGTAGCGAGGCGATTAGATTATCAGTTTAAACTCCCACTACTTTTCCATCTTTCAAAACTGAAACTCCTGAAGGCGGTTGGTTTAGTGTCGAGCAGTATCGACAGAGTTAACGTGGATCGTTGGTCATCCTGGCCAATCATTCCACGCAAGACTATTTTTGAAAACCTGGCTATTTTATTTACTTCGTTTTCGGTTCTGTCGAAGTTTACGAGATTCACTCCGCTGAATTTATTTAATCGTTTCACGGTAACAGTCGTAATTAGTGCTTGCCAATCTTGGCAACGACTGACAGTTTATGAGTGCGGATCGAATTTTAAAATATTTCCAATCGTACTTGGGTGTTCCTAATGCATATTACTGAAACATCCTCTGATCCTTTTTCGACAATGCGTTTCGACGATCAGTTCTTCACTATATTGGGTGAGTCTTATATTTGTTATCATATTATCTTTTTTTCTCGATCTTATAGATTGAAGGCTTTCTTTTACTGTTTATACTTTCTCTTTATGTTATTACTGGTTTATCACTAGAGCCTTCCTATTGTTATGGAATAGTCTCTGTGTATGTTTGAATAGTTTCATTAATTTGTTAATTAAAGAATTCTTATACAGTAAGGAAACACGTTAGAGTCTTTAAATTTCCTAATGGTCATTTCTTTTAATACTTGCCTTGCACTTTGGCAAAAAAGAAACTTAACGACGTAAATAATCTTTATAGTTAAGATTTAAATAGTTTATTACCTTAGGTTTTTGCAAATATTTTAATGCATTGCATTATTTGCATGCACGTTTTTCATACGTGGTGTATTAAATGCACTATACTTATACCAGTAGATACCTATACCTCTATACTTATCCTGGCTACTAACATAAGTCAAGGTCGAAGAAGTCAATTTCCGTGAACTAATTGCACAGATGTATACTTAACGTGACGCAGCATATTTGTCACGTGCATGGAAACTGCTTAATGTTCACAAGACAACCGGAAGTGCATTAAAATTTTTCTGGAATGACCGAGTAAATCGTATCGGCTATATTATAAGTATGCATTTTCGAATGCGAATTTGAAATTACGTACTTTTTAAGCGTCTAATCTTCTCAATCTGATTCGATACCGTAATAGATAAACGCATAGTAACAGCCAACTGCCTTAAGTAAAGTCGACGCCGATATTTTTCTCGCGGTCCAAGTTATCGGTAGCAGTATATTTATCGGTGACTTAAAGATTACAATTTTCGTGTTGACAGGACATTCCGGAGCTACAATATTTCATCTGTTGTGGAAGACAAGTATAATCAAGTAATTGATTAAGACGTAGGAATATAAATTTTGTAATGAAACTTATCGCAATATCCGCCTTGGACTTGTGACGCATTTTATCTTAAACCACGATTACTTATTCGAAGCACAATGCCAATTAGAAAATTTTAAGAAGAAATTGGATAATTTTTAAAAATTTCGTAATGTCATCCTCATCAAATGTAACTTTAGAAAAGAAAATTACGTATATATTAACACTAGATTATTCACAAAAGCTTTGAAAACTAGAGCATTCCTAATCGGACAAGTTATCTCCAAGTAGTTGTCGGATGACATAAACAAGGTTTTCAAATGCATCTGAACGATAAGGGATCCTCCTATTAAGAAAATGAAGAAGGCCCAGCCATGAAATACGTAACGACGATTACAGACTGCCATCTTACATGTTTGTCCCCGGTAAATGTCCGGAATAATATTGGCGGAGGCAAAAAAAGAGGAGAGAAAAGAAGAGAGAAAAAAAATTAGGTAGACAAGAAACTCGTTGCGAAGTCACGCACGTTTTCTTAGGTTAGTTTGCTTGCAGAGTTGAGGTCAGGAAAGTTCAGCATATGGAAACACGTGTTTATGACTATAATACCGAGTTTCCAAGTATCGAAGCTGTAAAATCTGCCATACCTAGTAATGTTGGATTTGATAAGCTGTGCAGTGATTTAAAAGAATTATTGTGAAATCCTCGTCAGGATGTCAAATGGACGTTGAGTTTGCCACGAGGATCCGCGTCATCCTGATTCGTATAGCCTCCACTCATTAAAGGACGTCTAACGTCCGGTAGGAACACTCTGACCACGCAACTTGGCGTCGCCGTCGCCGTCAATGATATACGAACGCTATGTGAATCATTAGCCTTATGTCTCATTGTCCGTCAGCAGTAGTCAGCAGGAACAACAGAATGGGTGCTGTGCTGTTTATCGCTAAACTGACTCATTATCCGACTGCGCTGCTTTGTTACACATCGAACTTGTGCACATTTGCAAACTTCGATTTTCCTTGTTTCCAACGAAAGCAGAATTAACTTTTGTCTTTTCTCGTAAAATCATCATTCCATCTCTTGCACGTGTCATTTCGTATATGTATTTACTGGCTGCTTTGATCTCGTTCAGTTAACTTCATAGATCATGGACTTTATGGATTGGTAAGCACGTAGAGGCTAGTGGCGGCGGGAGCTTCGAAAAATTCTATTCTCTAGAAGTGTTTACGACTGCTGGTAACAGATAAGAACGAGAAGACTTGCACTTCCGGGATGATGGAGTGTCTGTAACAATTGTAATTTATAAAGTACTTATTAGGCCACCGATGATGATATGTTATTTGTTTCTATAAAATTGGTATCTCGTTAATGGAAGGATATTACCTTCGAGCATAGTGATTTATTTGATTTTTTAATTTATTTTCAACATCTTTCACTTTCTGCTGCGAATTGTATTAGGACACTTTGACTTTGGTCCAGCTACTATTTCTGCTCCAGCTTTTTCTTTATTTAAAGTCGCTCAAAAATTTCGGTCAGATACAAGGATCCGGTATTGCAAAACAGTACAAACATTTCTGACAGCATCTGACTCGCCTTTGAAAAGTCGTAGATCTTATTTGCGTAATGTTAAGTTTGTTTTTAACATACAGCATCTTCCCTGTCGTCACACTCTGTCATCGATCGTTTAAAATTCTTCACAATCATGTAAAAAAGAAAACATTGCATTTATACGTATTACCTAATGAGAATGACAATGCTGACTGGCGTAATTTTTTTTTATTATATAAAATAACAACCCCTAGCGATTAAGAACATTAGCCGCTTATTTGTGTCCTTGTGGTTTAATGATACTTTATCGTTTGATGAATACCATTATTACAGTGAATTAAAAAAGTGTCAATTAGAAAAATTCTTTCAATAATACTTAGCTAGAGTCTGCAGTCATCCTTAATATTCCTAGGTAAGATCATGTCACCCGTAGACATTATAAGCCTGAGATTCAGTGAAACAGTGATATTAGGTAACGAAGTAGCAGATATAATTAAAAAATGTCTCTTCTTCGCAAGATAATGGAATCTGAATGGCCGACCCACTTAACCGTCTCTCTTATCATGTTACGTTTCTCTAGATTAGAATTTATCCCTGATGGCACGGAAAAACCTATTATAGATCAGAAGTATTTATTCAATAGAACACGTTGCGTCATTATTAGTCGCTATAAAGTCATACCTAAATCATGAATATTCTCAATACAGATCAATAATCCACAGACTCAGAAGAGTATATAGTAAATGTTAGACATTACCTAAGAAAAATCACGAACCGGGTCACTGTTCTTCTGAGTGAAATTCAAATGTAGTTTTCATCGTTAACCATGAAATTTCGACGTACAGTATCGCTCCTGTAATTGAAAAAAGAATGTATTACAGGTGACTGAAGTTTTCCTTTAACAGTGTGATAGACTTATAATGGTGGCGTACGTTATTATATGGTAGACGTACGAGTATATATTATAATGATACATGTCTGTCTATATGTATGTACGTGCTCAAAGCGTATCCTCTGAAACTTTAGATTGCCAGGTCCCCACTATCAGCAAGCGAGTTTCATTCTGTGGCAAAACGTGTGTGCGTTTACAGCTGTTTCTCAGTTGTCACCGGGCCGTCGTGGGGTCTGGTGAAGGTCGTTAATATGAGATTTCTTTTCGCCGTGAGAAAGCCGGATTCTACAAATCGAGTTGCGTGATTGTTATTAAGGCTGAAAAGTAATTGAGGAGATATAGATAGCAGGGCGTTCGAACAAGACGAAAGCATACAAACAAGTAAACGAAGTCATACGTACACTGGGACATCGAAGAAGCATAGAAAATCGTGGAAGGAGTCGAGTGTATCGAAGCCATGAATAACCCGCGTCCCCGAATAAAAGTTATTTCCGTGGCTTTTGCATAATATAGAGTTTCTAAAATCGCCATTGACCTCGCATCGTCGCTACACGAGTCACGCGACTCTTGCCGAAACAAACAACGGGAAGATTGTCGGAGGGTGACAGGGTTGGAATTACTTAGGCAGTTCGTATTTAATTACGTACGTATATAGGTTACAAGAGGTTTTTCATTGGGTTAACGTAGAATCAAGTGTATCTCAATGTTAACGGTGTCAACATAATTATCATCATCACCACTATTTATCATCGTGTTTTATCAAGACTGTCGCAAGTAGTTCTACGCATTTCTCTCAAGCCGATAGCTTTCTTTGTCGTGACTTCATAACCTCTTTCGGAGATATATCCAGAGAAAAGGATGGGTCTGGCAGGTACGTTTTTGTTTCTTTTTGTCGTTTCTTTTTTTGTCATAGGATCTAATTCGATATGATGCCAATATATTAAAGCGCAATGTTGACGTTGGTGAACGCGGCCAACGACGAATGACGGAAATGCCCGAGCGTCGTCGTAAATACGCGCAGATATGTCGGATGGCGCGCATGCGCAGTAAAGGCCCGTTTTAAACACCAAGTTCTGCTTATTAGTCAACATCTACAACCGATTGCCGCCATTAACCGGCGTCTCGACATATTTAGTCATTATTCGTCATCGTCGCCGATCAGAGACAATCGCACACGAGTAATCATTAAGTAAATCCTGACAGTTTTGTTGGACTGTTTTCTATTTTCTATCCTTTACAATCGTTTTCCTACTCTCTAGTCTCCGCTCTCTTGAACTCCTCCTTTTTTCTCTTTCTTTTTTTTTTCCCCAGTGTCATTAATATCTCCTAACTTTTCCCTGTGTACGCGGACCTCGTCTTGGACGGAAAACAACATAACGGCTACACTTATACTCGTGGTGTTGCGACGCGACGTTCTTCCTCTGTATTTTATATGACCGATGAACACGCTATTTATCGTCGGATTAATGTCACTCTGGGTTCGTTAAATATACTCATTAAGTGCGTATAGTCGAAGGCGGCAAATATGGCGGAATGGTGCACGAATTGCTCGAGGTACATTCTTATTCATTATAATTCCCTACATAAAATTAAATCAGTACGGGAATTACTTTAATTTTTATAATTTGAGTATTTGCTTCAGACGCGTATGTATATTCGAAGATGTTTTTTCTCCTTGTTTTTAGCCACGTACCGTAGGGTTTCTAGGAACGGTCTGTAATTACGCGCTCTACGTATTCGAAACTATTTGATTATGTTAATACTCCGCTAACACATAATGCAAATAGAATGGCTGCCATAGCGTTTACGTTTGCGCGTACAGAGCGTCAATGTCATTCATGAAAATTTATGCGTCTACGAGAACAGGTATAAATAACGCACAACCTACAAATTGACACTTGACTCGTGTGGAATAGTTGAAGAAGTCTCATCAAGTATGTAAATCTCTTTCATTGCTCAGTATCTCGTAGTTCATTTCTCGTATTTAATTATACCTTACAGAATCGTCTTTTTTTTTGTTCGAAATCTGAGTTAAACACGGGAAAGCGTGACTGCGGAAAAATGGTATTGAAACTTCCATTTTCTGCTGTCTGTAATGAGTTTAGAAGTAGAGGGATCTATCGAGGACAAATCGGAAGCTAATTAGTTGAGGACGTCTTAAGGTAACCATTGCGCCATTATTGGCATATAGGTAAAGGCAGTCTTTACTGGAAATGGCAGGTTGGTCGTTAATTATGAAAATGTGCTAATATATGCGAGCAGTGAAGCTGCAAAGGGAGAGAGAGAGAGAGAGAGAGAGAGAGGGAAGGTGAAAAAAAAATGAATGTCTTTTTATTCTTTTCTTTTATAGAGCAACACTGTAAGTTCTACGCTGCAATGTGCGATCGGCAAATGCATGCAGGATATAAGCTATAGAGTCCTCGACCTTTCACCTTCTTATTATCTGAAAGACACGAAGTCCCACTGAGAAAAAAAATACTGGATCGGCCAAATTATCGTCTCGCGGGTGGCGAAGCAAATATTTAATTAAGAGAATTAAGTCTTTGATTACCTTTTGTAGACCGTTGAAGCGAATATCTGTCGATGGAACCAACATTACTTTTTTCAAAATCATACCCGACGACCAATAACACCGATCCTGTCGGTTTTTTATGTTTGTGTAGAAAGAAAAAAAAAACCAACAGCTATACCTACGTGAAGTGTCTGTACTACCGGTTGACACAGATTTCTGCGAAATCTTGTATTCCACTTTAACTTTACGCCTTACTTAACGTATTGACTTCAATTTTGAGCTATGCTTTTTTGTTTTTTGGTTTTTTTTTATTATTCTTGACACTATACGGAAACTTGTTTCGGGGACGGTGCCTGCGTATGAAGCCGAAAAATGACAGGTGGCTGTCCTTGAATTATCCGGATAGTAACAATAATGGTAATAAGGATATCTTCTTCATGGTCGACGTAAAATCTCGCCCAGGTCCTTGACGAACAAAAAGAGATAGACGTACTTGCTATATGTATAGTAGGGACGAGGCTATACTTGGCCCTCTGGCTAAAATCACTTATGTACGTCTATAAACACTGAGCTTCGTGAGCATTCGAAGTTGTGTAACAACCACTGAAGTCAAGTCACTGGTTTTGTAATAGTCGGCATGCCGACGTCGCTTGTGAAAATAAAGAAAAATAATAGTGAAGTCTCTCAGTGGGCCTTGACTCTGACTAACACACTGTGCCTCAAGTCATGGTGAATTTGCATGCACTTATAAATTGTTCGATAATAAAATATCCTCGTGTACCACTACGTTCTGTATATTATATGACAAGTGATAAACTAACGAACTAGATAATCTATATTCACTCGTTCACGCCGAAGGAAAATAACAGCAAACGAATGGACACAAATAACCCTATTTTTATTCTGATATTGTTGATCGCTCAGTTTCCAGACAACACATAACCTCCAAAAGTCGTTCATGACTCGTCTAACGGGCACAGATGTTGTATCCGAGCATCTTAAAGATAACTTCTAAATATATTTTTTATCCGGCTTCCGTCGGTCGCTCATAACCTTAAAATGCTTATTGGCTACTTTCGTACGAACTTACTCGACCACGTCGTTAAGACCACTTAATGGTTTGTCATCAAATTAAGACGTGCTACGAAAAGCACAGCGCGGCCTCCGTTTCGTTTTTACACAGAAGAAAACAATCGATCGATGTCCTGTATAACTGTTTACTGGAACTCGTGTTTCAAAGATTTGCGAGAATTCGAACAATTTTGCTGACGCTCGATGACACGCAAAACCGCGGGTGACGCAATGACGGGTTATGTAGTCCCGTCTAACCATTATTTTTTCTATTATAATCTTTCTAGGAATATACGGAAATGTACATATTCATATATATACATATAATGATTCCCAGACTTATGTCGTCTCGATTTACGATGGATCACGTAGTTCAGGGTAAGTTCAGAAGTTCTCTGCCGGTATACTTATCGTCGCACTCCTATTTATCTGCACGTAATTGAGACGCAATCAATGCTCACAGTACTGGTGCATTTTCGAACGTACTTTTGTTTTTGCCTGTCTCTAACACTTCGTGTCAACGCGCGCTTGACTTACGTCGTTTTGACCAACGTAGTTTATCGGGGAACCAATTAACGACGTAACTTCGAGGTATGATTGCAGATATATTTTATTGAAACTACTTTCAGACATTATTATGCGATCGACGGTCGATACCGACTACGTTTATACGACAGCGTTAAACCGGTTTAGTTAGCACTGATCTAAAGAATATGACAAATCACCGATATTTCTACTTCTAAGGAATATTTGGGATTGATCAATTCTTTCAGACTAGTACTAAATTAATCGGTTTAAAACCGCCGTGTGAATGTAATCAATGATTTTAATGCGAATATCTACGTTAGCGGCGCTTGGCTTTGGCGGGAAATTTAAATTCACCTTTTACAAAATGCCGGGAAATTCAGCTAAATCTACTACTATCTGTTCATTGCCCTCGCTCATGTCTCATGCGCGGAATAATAATATTCTGACGTATTCGGTGGACATTACGCTTATACAGCTAACGTGGATCGAAACGTCGAAGAACTTGCGTCATATCTATTTATATATATATATATATATTATTAGGTATATGAATATAAAGATATATACAAATAGATGCACGGTAGATTAAAATGTAGGTTCGCGCGCGATGAAAGAATAAAGAACGTAAAGTCTCGTGGACTTTATAGACTTTGACATCAATTGCGGTAGGTCTTGTCTGGGTTGCTTGGAAATTCTCACAATACCGTAATAAAGTGATATACTGTGAGAAGTAACGTTTAATGTCGTGTAATGTTATTGTTGAGATACAAAGTCCAAATAAGCGATACGTCACGGCTGGAGTTGCTTCTTAAGCATTTACACATATACATATATATATATATATATATATATATATATATATATATATATATATTAATACGAACGATAGTACACCTACTATCTTCGTACGATCCTCTGGTTTTTCTTTTTTTTTTTTAATCAAGGCTAATCCTTCGGACACAGATTAAACGCGAAGAAATTCTCAATCCACCATTGATTATAGACTGTCGACTATTTGTTAATAAGTTACGAACGATAGTACACCTACTATCTTCGTACGATCCTCTGGTTTTTCTTTTTTTTTTTTAATCAAGGCTAATCCTTCGGACACAGATTAAACGCGAAGAAATTCTCAATCCACCATTGATTATAGACTGTCGACTATTTGTTAATAAGTTAATGAAATTTCATGGACTCTTTGGATTTATTGCTCATACACTTGTGAATACTGTGAAGCACTGTTTTCAAAGTGCCATACGTGTGTTAAAAGTGTTACTCGGGACTGTTGATAATAATGATAATGCGTCAACAGGAAATGAAAATGCATCTTGAGTAAAGCTGAATACTTTTTTTTTGTTACCATTATAAATTTCGTGTCAGTACTGATAACCCTTTGGGATATCTCGAAATAGGTTGGTGTGTCATGGTTCTCATATTTGTGAATGTTTTGGAATCTCCAAAAAATGCGTACGACATTAACACACTCAATATTCGTCTTTTTTTCCAAAATTTAATATTTTTTAAAAATAATTATCCTGTTTGTCCCGACCTGAAAAAAGGGGTAATTATAAAACATTTGTACTTTCTTGCTGCAGTTTGTCTGGACGAGGTAACTTTTTCTTTAAGTTCTTCGCTAAGGCAAACCAATAATTTCCTGATTCTGAAATCATAGTAGTGTCAATATGTCTGACCTACCTCATTACCCGCAATGTAATGTCAAAAAGCACGCATGATTATTCAAAATAATTTGTTTTCATACTTTTTTTTATGTATAGTGGATTTATACATCACGTGCATGCCAAATATTAATTTCCAAGGAAATTATTATGTGTATATATATACATACATATATGCGCAGTGGTATATTAATAAATCAGCTAAATGCAACTGGTTGCGTAACTTGAAATCTGACTAGTCTTGGAAAAAGTCTATGCGAGAACACGCTATCTTCACCTAACTGGTGGAATAGATGATAGGATGAACGTGCATGTGAGTTGGTACATATCTATACATGTTTGTGTGTGTGTATATATATATAGTCTCTTTTTCAAGATAACGTTATCGGGACCCTATGACTTGTACCTTGGCAACAAGAAATGATTAAAAAAAAGACTTATCCCGAGAAATGACCCAGGGCCTATATCACAAATATATATCGATATTTATATCTTCATATATAAGTCACTCGGCGATAAAGTCTTCGAGCCTGGGAAGATCCACTTGAGCTCCTATGGTCGTTTCATAGCGATAGGTATCTAGGATCATTTAGATGATTGTCTGCTAGCCAAGATTATATGTAAAAATAAGCTGTTTATCACATGTGTATGTGTGATCTTCATACAGATCTTCATAGATCAAATCTTTCTTATAGTAAAATGATTTATTGCCATCGAGTGAGAGGGTATCTCGTTTTTCTATAATGTAGGTAAGTCATTGAATTAATATAAATAAAATTTTCTCTTGATCATTACAGATGCTGATCTTAGTATGGGCGGAGGCGGTGCCGGCGGTTCTGTTCTTGGTTTACCGGCTACCGGTGTCGCTGGAGTGTTGTCGCAGCACTGTGCAATTTGCGGTGATCGTGCCACTGGGAAACACTATGGCGCAGCTTCCTGCGACGGCTGCAAAGGCTTCTTTCGACGATCGGTTAGGAAGAATCATCTTTATACCTGCAGGTGGGAATTAGTAATTGTTTAATGCTGTCGTAACGACAAGAATACTTTTTGAGAGATTGCAGTCGATCTCCGTGTAGATTGTGGGTGGGGAATTTAGTAAAAAAAAATACAGATCCGACTGTTTGGTTTTTAATCATGAATCTTGTGTCAGTTAATGGGGATTGATTGAATTAACATTTCTTGTTGTCAGGTTTAGCAGAAATTGCGTAGTCGACAAGGATAAACGCAATCAGTGCAGATACTGCAGACTACGAAAATGCTTCAAGGCTGGTATGAAGAAGGAAGGTGGGTTTATTTTTTAAATTATTTAATAATCGATCAAGCACTATCAGCCAATCGAGTGCAATGTATAAATCGATGCTTACGTTATTCGATCATGTCCTTTTGCAGCTGTGCAGAACGAGAGGGACCGGATAAGCTGCAGAAGACCAAGTTACGAGGAGCAAGGGAACAATGGAGGTGGACTTTCAGTGGTTTCGTTGCTTCAGGCAGAAATGCTCAGTAGAAAGGTCGGCGCGGCCTTAGAGGTCAGTTTAATAATTCATTAACGTGAATATTAATCCGTTAAAATCATTAGGCACTGTGCGTATGGGCTGGTAAACGTAAGCACACGTAATTCATGAAATAAACTGAGTTTAAGTTTTTTCCATAGAATCTCTTCTCAAGACTTTGTAATTCAATCGAAGGGTAACCACGGGACGTAGTATTAATAACGATTTCGTGACGTAAAATTTTTGGAGAATGAAGATTCATGTTCTTGAAAAGAAAAAAATTAGAATCTAATGAAGTACTGATATCTTATACGATTTTAACAGTTGCGCAGTCCGGGTAACGAGGTCGACCTTAGCACCAAGCAAATCGCTAGCATCAACGACGTGTGCGACAGTATGAAGCAGCAGTTACTCATCTTGGTCGAGTGGGCCAAATATATTCCGGCGTTTGGTGAACTCACCCTGGACGATCAGGTAGCTCTTTTGAGGGCGCACGCTGGCGAGCACCTTCTTCTTGGCGTGGCGAGACGCAGTATGCACCTTAAGGACGTTCTTCTGCTTGGAAACAATTGTATCATCACAAAAACCTGTCCTGGTACGTAGATTGTGCTGACCTCCTGGAGCACCGAGTTCGTTGCTGTACAGATGGCAGGAGAAATGTACTCCAAAGTGCTAGTATTAATTAATGTTATTGAACTAGAATGAAGGAGGCCATTATTGCTCGCTAGTGTACTGGCTTGTGAATTCGTAATGACGGGTTCAATTTTAAACATTAGTACAGTAAAAGTGTCCGGCATATATTGGAGCATTGTGTGTTTAATTATCAATTGTAAACTCCATTAAAAATATACATTGCATCTCTGTCGCGGTTATCTTGGTTAGGGATTGCTTCGAAATTGGTTATCGATCAGTTTTCAAACAATTGACATTGCTTGGTTAACGTGCATATCTTTGGGAATTGGCTGCTGCGTCCACGGGTACTGATGGGGGATTTCTTTATTTTTTTTAATACTTTTAATGGGTCAAAGGTTAAGAATGCATGACTGCACGATAGAGACGTGTATAGTTTTGTGCTGTTCTCCCTATGACTGGTGAAATGATTGGTATTAGGAACAGCGCCCACTGTCTTTGATATACATACACAGATATACGATTATTACACAAGTCGAGTATTTTGTAATTTCTGAAAAATTGTATAGATTTAGTTTTTCCTTTCTTTGGGGGGGGATTATATCACTCGTCTGGAAGACATTTATCTTTTTACCGTGAAGCCCGTGCAATGAACTCATTTGTTATTTCGTTCGGGTTGAGGGTATAAATTTTAATTTGAATTAACATACAATTAATTCAGTTCTTCATAAAATTGATAGTCATAGGTCTAACTTGAAAAAAAATATTAATGAAAATGACGCGTGTGTACCAGTAATAAATGCATTTCGAGGAATCTTATTAGAAATTTATATGCGTATGTGCGTAATACATTATGTAAACAATCCGGACAGTCTATAATATACATATATACACGCATATGTACATACATATAGGAATTCATATACTTATCCACTCAAAAGGTATTGTTTAGTATCGAGAGGAAAAAAACAATCGTAAGATACTATCGAATTGCATAATATTGTTGTGATGCGTTACAAAAGGTCATTTAAAAATTGTATAAATTGGTCTGATCGCCAAGTTGTATCCTATTGTTCAGAGAGAATTTTTATCGGTGATGACGCAACGTCACTAGAGTCATTAATCATACGGGATGTTATTGTGCTTTCAATTGGCCGTCGAAGATTTACAAAATGTTTACTGCCACATTATTCGTAATCTTTTAGAGTAAAGAAATATGAATAGTAAAAGCATCTTATAATATATATTTTTTCTTTAATCTCGAAACTAAACCACTGGATTATTCCTGCACGATATATTGGGGAGTAGCTAGTTGACTGAGTCCGGACTATGTGTTTTCTATGTGGCTGATGCAAAACCTGCATGATCTGAAATCCGGTCGAGGATAAATTTGAGATTTCCAGGCTGCCGGACTCAGTCATAAAATTTTAAGTGAACGGTATAACCGTGGTTATCAGTGATATCATTACCCACAGAAGGACGCAGTCAAGACCTGGACATCAGTAGCGTCGGTGTCAGGGTAATGGACGAGCTGGTGAAACCCCTGAACGAGATCCAGATTGACGACACGGAATTCGCCTGTCTCAAAGCCATCGTGTTCTTTGATCCGAGTATGTATTCTTATGCAACTGTATGCAATCATATGTGTAGAGATTATTGATATTTAATATTTGAACAATAGATGCGAAAGGACTGAGCGAACCGGGGAGGATCAAGCAGCTGCGTTACCAAATCCAGATAAATCTTGAAGATTACATAAGCGACAGGCAGTACGACAGTCGCGGACGCTTTGGCGAAATTCTTCTAACGTTACCAGCCCTGCAGTCCATCTCTTGGCAGATGATTGAGCAGATTCAATTTGCAAGACTCTTCGGCGTCGCCCATATTGACAACTTGCTCCAGGAGATGCTCCTGGGTGGTGCTACTGCAGAAGTTAACGGATCCACGTCGCCTGTACCGGCTCCCAATGCGCCCGGTAGTTACGTCAGTAGTAACGGAAGTCCCAGCAGTCCTCTGACACCGGCTAATGCTGGTACCTTAAGTCCCCAGGATCATATGCTAGCTGCTGGTAGTCCGGTGATGATCATGAGAGATCTCACACCTATAAACACCCAAGAAGACACCACGACGGTCGCGGGTTTTAGATTATTTAAGCAGGAGCCCAGCTTGGAACCTGAACCGACCTTCTGACTAGACGGGGAATTTCGGATTTCCTCAGGTGAATTGAGTTGCTGAATTGGTTGATCGGCCGAAAGTCTCGATTTTTTGGGAATTTTTCTGAAATTCTATGGGATCTTGACACGGGAACACGGGGAACACGAAAAAGAAAGATCCTCGGGGTACGTTTAGTGTCGGATATTTACGAAGATCTTCGTATTTCATGGAACTCTGTAATTGCCAATTCGTATCTGTCCGTACGTCCAATAACGTAGATTTCATTTCACTTGACTATGCGGCCAGTACATTTTTTGGCTCCTGAATTTTCCGGGACAAGCATCACTAGTATTAGGGCTAGCCTTGAGAATAAAAAACTGAGGACTTTGCAACAGGGTTACGAGAATCTATTGGATTCGTTTGAGAGACGTGGTGTGTAAAAAAGACGTGGAGCAGGTCGCACTCACGACGATGGTGCTCAAAACAAGAAATATTGCTCAATTTAACGTTTGCGCGCTTAATAAGTACGCGACTTGAGTCGCGAATATCAAATCAAAATGTATGAGTTGATTTAAGTCAACCATTTTTAACGTTATCGTCGAATATTTCAGTCATTCGTCTTTGTTCCAATAAGCAATAACAACTATCGTAATACCAATCAAGTTAGTTTAATACCAATCAAGGGAGGACTGTCCGACAGATATTATATTTCCGCGACGATATTACGTTAGTACAAGTCTGATCTGCTTAACGATCTTCGCTCAAAATCGCCCTTAGAAGCAAACATAAGTAATTGATATGAAAGCGGATATTTCTAAACAATGCAACTATAATGACAATAGTTAGTCGAAAGCGATTGGTTTAATAGATATAATAAGTAGAAAAAAAAAGGAAACAAAATGTTATTGTGCCTCAGTCGTAAATCAAAGGAGGTATATATTAAAAAAAAAAAGAAGAAATAACATCATCGTGTTCTCAACGTCACAAAATTTTTTACTTGATGCAATGCGAATCCACGATCGTTTGTAATATTGAAAATACAAAAAGTTATATTTTTTAAAAAATAAAAATCACTTATTGATTACTCAACGATTGTGCCTGTGACTTTGAGTCGACGATATGCAGATTTTAGTGTTAACGTATTTCACACGTACATGCATACGTGGTGTATACATGGATAGGAGAAAACACGCACCAAGATGCGCGCATGTGCAAATATTAAATTTGTATATTTTCTTAGAAGTTATCATAGCATTCCAAAAATCGTGCGATATTTAATCGTATCCTTTTTATATTGTGAATAGTCTCGATTTGCCAGCAAAAGACGTAAGCTCCAGCGGGTATAGCACGTTTTTTGAAAATGTACGCCATTGCAATGCAATTTACTTTAGTGACACCGTGACAAGTGGTGTGTCGTTTACGTACTTTGGGTTTCATATTTTGCAATACACGTATCTTTTTCATACGGATGTCAATGCAGGAAGATTACGCATATTGTTATACAGTATGAAACGGATAGTACGTGCGACTTGTATACTAATATTAATAATAGTAGCAATAAGTCTTAACGAAAGCTGTCCTTACAATTAACGTAAAAATCGTAGGGCCGGATAACAAGCAATAGTAGAGTAAAGAAAAAGAAAAAAGTTAATCGAAACAAGCATATTTCACGATTAGCAGAAGGATATACTGGGACGATATACTGGGATGAAATTGAATTGCGGATAAGATTAATGCTCTTTGAAAAATTTATTTAATCGAGGTCATTGATCTTCTTATTTTACTGAACCATTTGTAAGGTTTAATATTGCGAATACTGTATCGTGAATCATGTTAGAACGTTATCTCTTAATGAGAACTTTATATAAAGAATATGAATTAATTGCAAAGGTTACTTGAAAAATATTATCAATCAAACTCATGTGTCACGTAATCGATTTCATATAATTCACGTTATAACTTTTAATCAAAAACTTTATCCTTGTAAAGTGCCAATGCTGGACGCGCATCCCTTACGGAAAAAAATGCATTTAATTTAGCCTACTTCTTCTTCTCTATGAATTTACATCCTTCCTCATATTATTTAGTAAAGTTACCGGCTCTCAAGTGCCACTGAGGAAAGATGGTTATTGTTGTTGTTGTTGTTTTTGTTGTTATTATTGTAGATAAATCATATGGAGAAATATAAGGATGATGAAATGCGCGCCAGAAATATAATTTTTTGAAATACAGGAGTGAATTATAATTTTTTGTTTTCAGGTTTGTATAATTCAAAATTACAAGCTGTATAGTGCGTACAGTATATACAGAATGTAGAGTTATGGCTCACATGTTATCACAGTATAAGGCTCATTCGATGATAGCGAACAAATTTTGTATTTTTCTATAAAAATTATTTATAATTTAGTGACGCTCCTGTATGTGTATATGTATACGTAAAGGTGTCATGAGGCAGGGAAAGTCATTGATAATATAATAGAGAATACGTATCTATCAATTTGATAAATCAGCTATGCCATTTTTGCGTATCAATAGGTTATCCTTAACGTTATTCAATCATGGGTTGTGAACTGTAGACGTTATCGTTGTCTGTTATTTGATTTGTTTTTCTTTTTTTTTTAAATACTGTTGATAGTTCTCTTATACGTATTGGTTTCGTTATGGATACGCAAATGCGACGTTTATTATTGGTTATTTAATAATTATAACAGCCGTTTGTAATTTTAAATAAAGGGATATGTGATTTAATATTTACTTCTCGCTCGGGAATTTTATTGTTTATAATTATTTGACTTTGATGTCGGTATAATTTCCTTTCTTTATTCCTGAGTAATTACAGTCGTGTTACTTATTCCACGTTTGACTATTGTGATAACAGATAGAGCTGAGTTATAGTTTGTTGTTTGTCTTTATGTTTCATCTAGGATTGGATATTGTTTTCACATTGATTGTTTGAATTGTCAAGGTGTTTGAAAATGCGATGGGGTTTTGAATATCAGGGAAAACTATTGTTTCTGAATAGTAGATTCTTCTACTGATTATTAATTAACTTTTTGGACACCTAGTGCCTAAGTTTAAAATAATTTTGTAATGTGAATACTGCATAGCAATGTAATGTAGATAAATAATAAGGAAAGAGGAGGAAAATTGTTTACTTGCAGCTGATTCTTCAAATGAGAAAATGTTTTCTAATATTTTTGAAGTGATTTAAATATTGTATTACTATTGAAAATACTTAGTTTTGTATAATCGTACGTTAGTTACTAGAGTACATTAATTGATAAAATGTTTATACAATAGTATAACATAGCTAGAACAGGATGTTCTTATTGAAGTAGAAAATTTAAATGCATGAAATATTGTAAATATTTGTACACTTTGTATGATTGTATAAGTTTTTGAAGACTGGCTTGCACTGTGTCAGTTCGCTCCTTATTACACCCTAAAGAATATTTTACTTACATAGAAAATTTACAATCACTTTGAGCATCTCTAGGAGTTTTTCATTTATCCAAGAGATCATTTTTATGATATAGTGATATCTAGCGCTCATTTTCGATAAATGTAGAACGCTTACGTTTCTTATGATTTGCTATCAACTCTGTTGTTTTAATACCACCACCACCTATCTTAAACCAATATACAAGTTGCTCCTTTGATTTTCTACCAGATAAGAAGATTGTTCTCTCTAGCATAGGCAACTGAGAGGCAATCATAGGATTTGTATCTTGATTTTGTGCCCAGTCCATAACGAGTCTGAATCGCGATTTAAATGTCTGTAATAATATAAGTAATATAAAAGTTATAAAGCACAAGGTACATTTCTCCAAATTGCATGTACTGATGGCAAAGTATTATAAATCCTTACTTTAAGCAACAATTCTGGTAACTTTTCACAGTCCGGATGATCAAACTTGGCTACGTGTAATCCAAACTCATAAAAATAAGTGTTCCACTTACTTAATTCAATAGCGCAAGCATCAGCATTTAAAATTTCTCTAAAAAAGCATACAATATTCATAATGTATGGTGCAATATTAAACTTCCTCTTGTTAGGAATTGTAAGTATTGTTGCATACCTGTAACTTTCTTTATAATATTTTGGTATATCAATACTGGCTATAGGATCTTTTGATTTATTCATTGAATATGCTAGCCAAAAAGAAAGTTCTAGCTTCGTACCTGGTTTTAAATCTTTAGATTCTGATGAGTGGTCCATAAAACCTGTACTCACAATTCAGAGGTTTCGTCAAACGTACAATACAATTGGTTTCATATATTTTTATAATACAACATAAAAATATTTATAATTCAGATTGTAATGGTAAATCAAATTTGACAACACAATCGGGGGGTTAAATGTACGCGGACTCACCGAGTCTTGGCACTTTTTGTAACACTTTACAAGACAGGCGCTCCTCTGTAGCTAAAATATCATCGATTGAGAAATAATTAGGCTTATAACTTGAACACAATGACATGATGAGAGTTTCAAATTGTCGATTTCTATTAAATATGTTTTTATTCCAGTCACCAAGGAGACTCCAATAGATCCAGAACCCCTTTAACCGTTAAAGCCATGAACGAATGAAAATGGTTTACAGTGGCACTGTAATCGCAGACAGAGATGAGTGGGGAGATGCACAACGCTCCGGTTTTAGGCGATACCAAAAGCATGCCGCTAAATCGTAGCGGCGAGTCTGGAAGTAGGATTTTGTGATCATCGCCTCCGTCGACAATGCAAATCCCGTCGTAGTCGAGCTAAACGTGAACACGAACGCATAGCTTGGCGGGCAGAGGTTCTCCGCTACTCACCGCTGGTTCCCAAAGCAACTCTTAGAACGAGACCGGGAAATATAGAACTTCTCAAGAATTATTGAAAAAGCTTATTGTTGAAATATTTTTAAGACATTTTTAAGAAAGTGCCAACTTAACACCCGTGTAGCACCTCAATTTTTACTAAATATTATTGGATCTTGATTTACTTTCAAAATTTATTCAAAATATAAAATTGAAGCTAAATAAAAATTTCGCAGAATATACGGAGTAGATCAAATTTGAATTGAAATTGTAGAATATCGAAAATAAATTACATTCAAATTGAAATATTAATAAATTAAGTGTTTGTAACGATAAAATAATTAATTAAATCAATAAAGTAAAATATTAACACTCAGAAATCGGAAATTCAGGCCAAGCATATTTAGAAATTACTGGAAGGTGCCCAAAATTGTATGCGCGCAAATTCGTCGCGGCAGGACTCTTGGAGTGGGAGATGGCGGAGAGTGGAGGTGAGCGCTGGAGGCAGCGCCCGGACTTCGAACGCTCATTCTTCCTCGAGCCGGTCTCCTATACTGGTCTTTTGGAATCATTACTATTATTCATTTTCAACATTCTTCTCTTTCTATATTTATTTCTTCTTTACATTCATTTTTCTTAATCTGTCATTCTTTACTTTCTGATTTATCTCTTTCTTTATTTCTTTTTTACTTTTATGTTCCTTACTTTTCTACTTCTTAACTTCTTTATTTCTATCTTCCCTTCTGTCTTCTCGTTTCATTCTATTCCCTGTCACTTTCCATTGTGCTTGTTTTACTTGTCCTATTCCTTTGGTCGGGTTGAGCATATTAATTGAAGTAGTCATATAAGAGTAGTCACCCTGTTAGTGCAGCTAGATTTAAGACCATGGTGTCGGGGGTTGCCCTTCCGCCTCATCCGCTGAGCTTGCTCAGTGGGTCGGGCCCTAGTTGTGGCCGCAACGGGACCTTATGGGTCTCCCGACGGGGGCCTTGAGCCCCCTTAGGGTATCTACGGCCATGGTCTTTCGTATAGTGAATCTAACCAGGTGTCTAGCTCTCACGTATTTCGTATATTTTGCTCGCTTTGCTAAAAACGCTCCAACATGTCATTGACCCTTGGGCACTCGTGTGGGTAGAGACGATCCTATGTGTCGGTGGGGAGGTCGGAGGGGTAGTCCGTTGACTCTGGGTAAAGTCCTATTTGTGCTTGTGCTTGGGGGTCTCCTTCACTTGGGGTAGGTGCGGGTGCTATTGAGCACCTGCTAGTATAAAGTCACCCTCCGTCGGAGACATTTTGCGCGGGAATTGATGGCTAACGGGGCCCGCCGCCGGCGGCGGGCGCGGTTCCTTACGTCTAATCCACTGAGCTTGCTCGGTGGGAAGGGACGGAGGTTGTAGCGTTAAATATCGTCCTTCGGGATGCCCTGGCGTGCCCGCAAGGGCGCCGCCGGGTGCTACGCCCGCGGTCTTTCGTTGCGGTGAATCTTGACTAGGGGTAGACCTTTCGCGTTTAACTTCACCTTACCCCCTTGTGCGTGTTTCTTGTCCCTCGACCCGACTTCCTTTCCTTCCTGAGGTTTTTCCCCCCTAGTCCTGTGCGCGAAAGCCGCAGAAACCAAGGCCCCCGTCGGGAGACCCATAAGGTCCTGTTGCGGCCACAACTTGGGCCCAACCCACTGAGCAAGCTCAGCGGATGAGGTGAAAACTCATAATCCATACGAATTGCTACTCTGACAGGGTGACTACCCTCATATGACTGCTCAAATGAATATGCTCAATCCGACCAAGGAAATAGAAAAAGTAAGCGAAGAACAAAGGAGAGCGAGGGGGAACAGAGCGGAAAAAGGAAGCAAAAGGAAAGGGAAATGAAGAAAGGGAGAAAGAAATATATACGTAAAAAAGTAAAGAATGAAAGGATAGAAGTAACACAAGAAAAACGAAGAAATAAAGAAGTAAATATACAAAAAGAAAGGGACGGTAATGAATAATGGATTCGCATCCAAGAGACCAGTGTAGGAGACCGGTTCTCGGAAGAATGAGAGCTTCAAGCTCGGGTACTCTCTTAAGTAGAGCCCCCCCCCAGCGCCCCTCGCGACACGGGCGGTCGTGGGCGGCAAGTCTGCGCCCACACATTTGCAACTTACAGTATTTCTCAGTGTGCCTCACCACAGTTTTTGATTTCTGAGTCTCAGTTTGTAACTTAATAAAATTAATTACTTTAGTATTTTAATAATCGAATTGCAAGTACACTGTCTTCTGCATAACGAATTTTTGTTTGTTTGTCTTCCCGCGGAATATTCAACTAATCATCAATTGCCTAACATGGAACCCTAGTGCCACCAGTGGCGACAATTAACACTACTTACTACTTCCTTAATAATATTTCCTGCCAGTAGCTAAGCTGGTGCGTAACGTAAATTAGGCTATTTATAATAAAAAAAAAAACAGTATAATATATTTTTAATATTAGTTTATTTTGACATTTTAAGATGTATGGACAATTATTACATAATAATTATATATAATGAGAGATTTCTTTTGGTGGTAGTTCATAATGTTCCACATAGTGTTCGCGTTTATCCTTTTCCTATACTTCTTACACAACACTCTTTCACAAAAATCAATCGTCTTTTAACTACGAATGTATCATGAAATACGTGCGCTCTTGGTTATTAATCGTCAATTAAACATTATATATATATTTTTATCATTATCAATATTATAATCATTAATATTACCATTAATTATTATAATTACGATATAACGCTATAATTATTTCTTTTTATTTACTGGTTTATTAATTCATCCATAATGATAGAAAGTACATTACAACGTGTAGCGAATATTGTTCGGTAGAAGGATTTCTTTCTTTTTTCTTTCTTTTTCGTTAATAGGTGTCACCCCAAACAAATAGCGCCACGCACCAGCCAGAATTTTTAGTTCCTAAACGTGCCCAGACTGCTTCTCAGAAGACGCTAAAGACCCGCGACCACTCAAAAACAATTTTCCAGCAATCTGGAATTTTCCCATTTTCGTATCTTACGACAATGTTTCTTCGTAATAAAAATTTGCCTCAACCCATCAGCAACCACATCGTCCAAACGTTACTCTGACAATTCCCTGCCGAAGACGAGTCTTTGAAAAAAAAAAGTAAAAAAAAGCGCGAGCCCCGATCGAACGTATCGTGTCTGCATCTAAAAGTGTAGTGAATCGTTCAAGAGTGAAACGAATGAATAAAACCCCAAGTAAACGAACGAAAGAACGAGCGAGCGAGCAAAAAAGGAGCAATCCTCTCTGCATAAAAATGCCAATAAAATACCCCCAGTATAACATATCCCAATCGTACATAGGAACATCACTTAATAAACGGAACAATTAAGATTCACCGACGTTCCTCTCCATGCTCTCTGTCAACTGAGAAACGTGCCTCGAGCTTTGCTCAAGGGGCAAAGAAAAAAACTATTCTAGCCACCATTTCGCACGCTCGTCGCAAATTGCAAATGCACGTCGTTCCTTCACGTTCTTCGTGTACACCCGCCCATTTTAAAATACCTACGAGCTGCCAGCAAATCTATCCCAAGATTGTGGTAGGATTCGGATCGTAACATCACAGAGTCGCGTCGACATTTTAAAATGTTGTTCCCTACCTGCCTCTCCGCTTCCAAGCGTATACATATATGCGTCGCGTCATATAAATCGCCAAGACGCCAGAAAAGCCCGATGTACGCAATAACATTTTTTAAAAACGAATGATCATCCCCATTACTAACGCATTTACTTGTCACTGAATGTGCATACGTATGGTTGACTGTATCCCTGTGTATTTGCGCCCGCGAGTGTGTATGCGTTCGAGTGTTAAACGTGTACCCGCGTGTTAATCATTGACTATGTGACTAGAAACACGACATACGCAAGACTTAGGTATAATAATTAATGATACATATAACGACAGCCCCATTAATGGGGATCGGCGTTAAATTTTATAATAATATGGCCACCGCAATAGCAATAGTATATAATAACAACAATAATAATAATGATTATAATGATAATAATAATTATTACGGATAATAATGATAAGGTGTATACAAACTATATATCGTAATCAGAATGATACACGTTTACAATCGTGTAATAAAGTGGCGATTACCTATGTGCCTGACGTATGTAAGCGAGAGGTAGATAAGAAGAAAAAAAAATTAAAATAAAGAAAGAACATCAGTGACGAAGAAAGAAAAAAAAGGAGTAAGCAACAACGTGACACGTAATACGTGATACGTGAGGTCAGATCGGTAAAGATTAGATAGATTGAATATATACGCTCGGTTTCACCATTTTTGTTCGTAGGTCTCGTCACTCAATTAGGATTTTGTCCACGGGGACATTTAACACGTGACGAAAATGCTAATGTGGCACGTTGCGATACGAGATTTAACGTGTTACGGCCGACCTTCCAGAGAATGCAATGCATTGAGAGTTGTCTCAGTGTTATCAGCGCGCGAAATTCATCGATCAAAGCCATTAGGAAGGGGTACGAGCTTGTGAACGAATGTCGGTTACGCAATGATTGTTATTAATTATAAATATAAAGAGTTAATGGACTACGTGAAAGTAAGTCTGCGATAAGAAAGACTCCTTGAGGAGCGAGCGAGGATCGATTTGTATTGGGATTGCGCAATTACGCGAGAAAAATCAACGATCGGATTGGTCGCGTATTAGTAAAGTTATTTTGTGTTGCGCGCGCATCCAATGGAAATTCAAATAGTCGAAGTTCGCTGGGGGATAGTTCGTCGACGCGGCCGCGTCAAAATGCTTGGCGCTGCTAACCGTGCGGACAAGTGACGTCGGTAGCCGAGGATCGGAGAATTACCTTAAAGAGAAAAGGCATAAACAAAGAATGACGCACGCTCGAAGCAAGAATCGAAGGACTAGAAGTATTTTCTAAGCTTTAAAATGGCACGATGCAATTTTTGTTTTGTCGTTATGTAACGACGCGAATAAATGCACGAAGAGACATCCATCTTTGTTTTCTTTAGTTAGGACTGCCTCCGTCTCCTGATCCTGGCGCTACTGTCGTTTCTTCTCCTCTCGCCGTTAATATGAGAAATCCTTTTTGCGGACACGGCGCGCTCGCATGGGATTCAGAGAGACTTTTTTAAAATTAACTCTCGATCGCTCAGTCACCCAATCGCACGAACTGCATGTTCGATACATTTAATTCGACGCATTCACACGATTCACGCTTTCGACGGTCATTCGTTCGCGCATACATATATTATTTTCTTACATCGTTTGTTCGTGCATTAATTAACCTCGAAACACCTTTAATAGCAGACAATCATCTTTATATTCATTTGCTAGCGCTCATCTCTCTCTCCTAAATGTTATTGGAATATACCCCAAGTATACACAGAAATATGACTTACCACTTTTAATATTAATTATTTATAAGTAATAACGCAGTAATCGGTAGACTCTTACAAATATACTCCTATCTACGTCATCAATCGTTTATCGTATTTCATTTCTCTTTTATGTGCTCTCTGCTCTGTCTCTCCTCTCTCTCTCTCTCTCTCTCTCTCTCTCTCTTGCTTAACCATACCATTTTCTTAATACGTATAATCCTCTCTATCTGACTGATGTCACCCAGGAGTTATCGCGATGTAAATAAATTTGTACCCTTCTCCCACTCCCTACATTCATTATCATCCTCTGCTACATCATCGAGGACGCGCACGACTTTCTTAATCACGATCAAGCATTGCCAAAGTATCTGATCGATCGAGCAAACAGATATTTTTCGAAGGATCAAACACAAAGTCATTGACACTACTACGACGCCTCATTATCCTTCACTAACTAAAGTTACACTGCATGCACGTTGGCACGTATTATTTGGTACATTTTCCTTATCTTTTTTCTCTTCCTTATACATTGTTCATAATTTCCTTTTTTTTTTAAAACGTTTATTGACACCCTAACTGTTTCGCGCTGAACTAACGTCCATCAGATAAAATCATTTGTCGCGAGGAACCAGAACTAATCATAAGTAAAATCGTTCGTTTGTCTCACGTGTCGTCGATCTTAATATTGTGACTGTCGATATTTGTGATCTTCAAATCACGTAAACGCTCATGGCTACTTCTATGATCTCTCGCTGCTCTCTCCTGCGACCGTCGACAAAACGCTCTTGTAATTTTTCTCAGTATCAATGATACACTGTACTCGCCACGGCGCGTTTCTCGCGAGAACGTCACAGAACGTTTTACTTATAAAAACCGACACTTTACCCAATTACTCTTTTATTACTCTATGGAGATAATGCTCGTTCGCTCGTTTCATTCAGTCGTGATAATTCGCAACGCGCTCATCGATATAAAGCCGTATCGGAGACTGCGTACCGACCTTTACTTAATTTTACGAAAAAATAAAAAATAAAAATGAGATTCTTAACAAAAAAGTGAGAGACGACTCTTCGGAATCGTGGAAATCGCATTAGTCGCAAACAAAAAAAAAGTTACTGTAATTTCATTGACGTTGATACTATCGTTCGCAGCGTTAAATGGGCAGAAAGAAGAGAGACAAACGAATTTTTTGTAATTTAAAAAATTCCTATCTTCACGCGAGATTGCGGGCCAAGCATCTGCGAACTCCGCATCACGGGAAATGCATATCGAACGAACCGTGCGCCGATTGGCTACCTTGAATCTGCTTCCCCTCCCCCCCTCCCCTATTCCGCCAGCCCCAAGCCAAGTCCCTTAATAAAGTACAACTTATGCAAGAATAATAATAATACATAGTGATTTGTGCGCAACAAGATTTGCGTTCATCGAACGTACATTTTGAACTACGATGTCTACTGTGAGGTCCCGTGTGAGCTTGCTTTGCTGGCATTATTATTTTTTAAATCATTTTATCTCATTTCGTCCACTCGTCGTTCGCCTTCATTATTCTCTTGTATATTCCGAACATAACGGTATTGTCAATATACTCGTAGAAAGTTAGAACGAGAGAAAAATAAGGTACTTAGAAAAATACGTTTCCAGGATACCTGACGATCGTCGTTAACGGACGATACGCCGGGTGCGCATGACGCTTGCATTTTTTTCATATTGCGCGCGCGCGATGCTTTGCCTACGCCTGCGTGTTAATAGAGCTATGCGTTATGATTATAAATTTATAATATACATATATATAGTATGTATATGCTCGCCGAATGAAAATAGCGTTATGTGCGCGTACAGAGAGTGGTGTCCAAACAGAGTGACACGCGTCTTGCAAGGAAAAAAAGAAGAAAATTAATACAAAGATTCAATAACCAAGTAGCCAGTAGCCAGTAGTAAAATGAAAAATCGATTGTCAAACGACATAGTTAACCAAAAAGAAATTAGAACAAATTCTAGCCCGCTCGTTTCGTCAGACTCATGTGTAAGCGAGCTTGTACCCTTTGTTGTGTGCTTCTTCGGTGCGTCTTGTGCAGTTGCGCACGCGCGTATTGTACGTACCTATGATTAGTAGCTATAAAATAAGGAACCTAAAGTTACATGATATTTTTGTCAAGCCTCGACTCTTTGTGCTATCGATAACGACTACGCGCGCTTATTGGCGTAATCGAAAAAAGAAATGCATCTTTGGATAAAATTGTAGTCCCACCCACCCTATCCCCCATTCCACTCTGTCCCAATTTTATTCGCTCCCGGGGTATACTTTCACACGTTCAATACGAGCTATATCGTGTTGGCAAGTAAGTGCTTCTACTAGTCCTTTCTCTTTGAATTGAGAACGAAAGGAAAAAAAGAGAAGTGAAGAAATACAAGGAAAAGGAGAAAAATGCAAATATTACTGCAACAGGATTAATGCGTGTGAAATTGTATGTGTGCGTGTGTGTTCGCGGACCTGCGCGTAGTCATATTGTACCTTGGTCAGTGTCGAATTCTATATATGACATGTATCACGTGACATGGACTTATTATTCGCATATATGACAATCCCGTCACGCGTTCCCTCATATGCGTGCAACGTGTATGCATACGTAATGCAGATATAGATGGGGACGCGGGTGAAACTGTCCTCTGCGCCCGCGTATATTATAATGACAATTCGTATATATCAGATATTTCAGAAGGTTGTCCTCACTTTGTATAAGAGTGTGTTATATCGTGCGTGTTTTGCGTATCCAATGATTTCTTTAAAATGTTAATTACCATCAAGGCGGTACTCTCGTCATCGAGAACCTGTTTACGTCACGCTGATTTCAATTCGTAGTACGAAAACTGCGGAGGCTTGTGATCTCGATCAGCAATCGGAATTCAAAACGACCAAACTGGATAAATACTGGCAATAACGATGATGCGTTTACAGGCTGTGCAAATACTATATGATATTTTAGAAACATTTTTTTTATGTAACTCAACATACCGTGTATCGGTTTACGTCGATCCTCGTATCTGTCCTGACACGCATCGTTCTAACGCTAATTCTGATTTGCCGTTAATTTACATATTTTCTATTGTTTCATGAAAATTTGAGCCCCGGAGTCTCTCGGTCAACCGAAACAGACCATCGATTATAAGAGTGATCGCCTTCATGGTTTGATCTCTATTGTTCGCGTTTAAACATAAAGTACAGAATTAATCTAGTAGAGACCGCAGCCGCGCAAATTATTGGCTATAATCACGTCTGTGACTGCGTCGAACACGAATTGAATGTTGTTTGTGTCGGTTGCGCAGGTCATATGGCAGTAGATCTCCTTTGTGGTTGACTTGTTCTTCGCTTCGAATTGTGCCTGAATGTAGGCAGCCGCTTCGCCGTACTCTTGCGCCCCTGGTGGATTGAAATGGCAACAGAAAAAAAAGAAGAGTAGCATGAGTATTTGAAGAAGCCTTTAACAGTTTCAAGAGTTGCAAGAAACACTGGTTTACAATATACATACCGGCGTATTCCGGGAAGCAGATGGTCAGAGGAGACTTGCGAATCTTTTCCTCGAAGAGATCTTTCTTGTTGAGAAAGAGGATGATCGAGGTGTCCGTGAACCACTTGTTGTTGCAAATTGAGTCGAACAACTTCAAGCTCTCCTGCATCCGGTTCTGAAATAAAAATTCGATTATAATCACAGCTCGCTCATATATTTCTATGAATAATAAAAATCTATACTAAATATAATCGATTGAATTATGTATATTTATTTCCTTGGGTCACGTATATATGCATAATTTTCTAATACAATTTGTCACTACGTCTTTACAGCAAGCACGTTCTAATGCCCACGACCACTTGAAAGGCAGTCAATGGAGTATTGCCACTAGGCGACACGGTCAATTGACACTTTGACACGAGACTGAACATTGTCTTTGTATAGAGGCGTGTCAGTATGCAATTGTGCATGTTCGTAAGATATCTGAGAGTTGTGTGAGCCGCGGTTTGCCAGCAACCACCTAGGAATTTAACGACGTCTCCTTCTTCCTCCAATATCCTCCTCTTCATTCCCACGTACACTGACCCAGCCAATTGATCTCTTAATTCTATGAAACCCCAGTCTACTCCCTTTCGCCCAACATTCACTAGCACGTAGCTCCGTTCAGAATTTCTTCGTCATTTCATTCATCATTTCTTTCGTTTGGTAAATTAATTTTTATCCATGACGCGTGACCGGGTTATGTTCTACTTGAGAATTGTGTAATGACTCCTGACACCAGATGGGTACCCCAGATCCACTTTACAATGGCTATCAAAAGTTTGACAAATATTAAATAACACGTTATCTTTTTCTTCCTTTTCGTCTTATCGCATATGTTTTTCTTTGGAGTTTCGTTCGTTTCTTCTTCTAATCTCTTCTTACCGTAGTCTCGTCCTCGTGCAGCACCTGATCGTATTCTGACATTGCAACGCAGAAGATAATCGCTGTTACGTCCTCGAAACAATGTATCCATTTCTTACGTTCGCTTCTTTGGCCACCAACGTCGAATAATCTGAAGAGAAAGGAATTGAGGATCAGTAATGATAAATAGAACATTTTTTAATTATCGACTATCCATATTGACCTGTCTCTTCGTTGAGAGCTGTTTTGGGATACTTACTTGAAATTAAGATTTTTGAAGGAAAAGTGAACTTCAACGATGCCAGTCGTTTTCACTCGAGTCCTTAAAATATCCTGTTCCGTAGGTTGATACTCCCTGGCGCCTAATCGATCTAAGTCATCGAGGAAACTGAAATGAAGAAATCAAACACAAGTTAGTACGACAAAAATTCAAAGTATTCATTCGCTTAAATATTGGGTAGGGTGTTAAATAAAAAAAATTACAAAAAATTTCTTAGACCATCCAGACCTCGATCGTTCAGTTTCCTAAATCGGAAACGTTAAAAAAAAAAAATAAAAATAAATCGCAAAGCACCAAAGAGACTATCTCGATTAAAGAAGAAACTGTACCATCCAAACAAAACTGCATCCAAAGATTAAAGGCGCGTTTCAACGAAAATTCTTTTTCCTCAGCCGTACAGATACCAATGAAAGTCAAAACTAGAATATTGAATTACATATTGAATATTACATATTAATTATTGAATATTCCAAGTAACGTCCAAACACACGTGTCTCCTCCAAGCACATCAGCCACGCTATTATCGTTAACGTCAATCGGTTATCAAAAAAGAAGAAAAGAACAAAAAAGTCAAAATAACTTTTCCCAGCATTATCATCACCCCCTCGTTACTGCGTTTGCAGTTCTGGCACGTGATAGGGCGCGGTTCGCAACAAGTAGGCAACAGCCTGCGCGAAGTTCGAAATAAAAAAAGAAATATCATCGTCCTCGTTATCCTCTACCAGTCTTTACCCAGGTAAAAGAAATTGCCCAAGTCAACCCCCTCGAGTAAAATTCGATTACATGAAAAATTTTCTTTCACATTTTATCATAGGCCTCCCGATACACCATGCTGGAGATAAGATAAGGATACACTAGGTATTGGCTGTACTCGCAAAATGAAAACCCGATAAGAGTACGTGGGTAGGAGTAAAGTGGATAAAAAAATTTTTTCAGGACAAAAATATAGTAAAAGACAGTGTGAAGTATGATTTGAAGAAAAAAAAAATATTGTCCTACTAGCTAAATTTTCCATCGAACTGGACCGACTGTAACCACTGGAATCCTTATCAGGACGTCGGGACGACATTGAAGAGGGCGCGTGAAACTTGAAATCGATATCCGTGGCTCCACCTTGTCGTTTGCGAGTAACTGAACCGCGGGTAAAGTGCATATAACATAAGCGGGCCATTAATATGTCAAACGCATCTGCGTATGGTGGGCAGGTTTAAAAACAGATAACCTGTTGCAACGAGGCGAGAAAAAAAGAATGTGCACAGGTGAACGTGACTGGTAATCCATTCTATACCTTTCAATGAATCTTCTGGAAGAATGATTCCTTTTTTTACACGTCATTCATATGGATATTGTTATCGCGTCTGCATGTACTTTACGTTCGTCATAAAAATTTAACAGTGTCACCCATATGGTTCGGTGTCTATCTTGGATTAAGTAGTACTTTAAATTCCTTTTAGACATGCTGTTAGATAACGAAATGCAAAAAAAAATTTATTTCCATCGTCAATCATTCCATTAAAAAGATGCATCGACAATCTCGAAAAATATAACGAATTTTTCCTAAAAACGGCCAAACCAAAAGTCAACAATAGCCCCAAAAAAAAAAGGACATACAGTTCTTGCACCAAAGTATAAGGCTAACGGCAGATTGTCAAATCGATCTGACACAGAGCGACCATAACCTCAAAACCGTACTGCAAATTAAGAAGCCCCTATTACAAGTCGGAATCTACGAGTGACCCAAGCGAATGAAATATTTCCAGAAACCAAAATAACATATGAAATCTTTGTACAGCAGCAATTTACGAGCTGCGATATAACAGCCAACTAAAACCCCCGAAGTAAACTTCGGCGCGGCCGAGGATTAAGGAAAGCGAATACGAGCGCCATCTTGACAATGTGTACTATCGTGGATCCCCGTTACATGACATAAGGATTTCTCGTATTTTTGAAGGAACGAACGAGCGCAATAATAAGGAATCGCTCAGGGTTCGGTGAGGTGTGAGTCACGGGGGGTGGAGAGACAGGCTATAGATGACTAAATGGTCGGGTGGCTGACGACTACGTAGAGGTGGACAAGCTGCATGCCTGGGTGGCCGACGAATGAGATGAGATAGAAGAGAAAGAGAGAGACAGAGAGAGAGAGAGAGAGAGAGAGAGGGGGG
>NW_014332857.1:1213885-1338526 GCF_000341935.2 Cephus cinctus
GGGGGGGGGGGAGAAAGAGAGAGGAGAGCATTCGGTCCCGATATCTGGGATCTAGATGATGCGGTAGTGGAGCAACCCTCTGGCATTGAGGTTAGGTTAGGTACGAATAGCAAGGGAGGCTTCGAGGGAGCCTGTCGGCCATATTCTTACCACGTGACACGGGCGTGGCGTGACGTCATCCCCGATCAATACCGCACAGAGCTCTCTCACCGCTCTAACGTTCTATACTCTCGTCCTTCTTCTTCTTCCTCCTGCTACCCTGCCTTCCTCGTTTCTCGGTAAACCTGCCTTGCATCTATTTTTCTGCCCTACTCCATTGCCTCCATTGCTTCTCGCGCTCATACACGTATATCCTCTACCGTGTATTATACAGGTACGCGCAATGCGTTTTTTTTAATCGCTTACACGTGCACATCCACTTGAAAAAGTACCACCGGTCGTACGAGTATCTGGAATTAATTTTTACATACTACAAAACGCATAAACACGGCAGCTATTTACCTTGTACCAAAAGACATTACAGCTATGTAAATTTATAAAGGACTCATAAAATTCACGTGGATGGAATTTCTTTCCGCCCTTAAAAATGAAAAAGCTACCATAACGATTCGCCAAGCTCCCAGAATATCTTTCTAGTTAACCTTCCACTGTGCACAGTCAAAGGAAGACGTTACCGCTTGGTGGGAAACCGCTCGTCCGTGATAACCAGGGCCCTCTATAATCTTTACGTATGTGTACCTTGACCGTACGGACGGGCCGAAGTAAAGATTCCGTCTACTCTACATATAAACGGTGGATGCTGCTGCCACGGTTCATGGATTTTTCAGTCTTCCATCTCTATATACCTGCCTCCGTGTATACAATCGTGTATCTATATGGTCGCGCAGTGCTTTCACGCTACCTGGTTTATATACAATCGATCGTCCCTTGTAGACACATTAGAGAGCTCCGGGTGCTCGGGTTACAGGTTTTATCTTATAAATATAACATATAATTATTTTTAGGCGGTAATTGGCAATTTAAAATTACGCTCGCTCGCTATTATTATTATTGAAACAAAGACATATATGCCGATCCTTGCTTAGATTTTTATAAATCCTGGCTCGTAGATCCGTTTGACTTTCCCAGTGTCGTCCTCCAAGAAGCAACTCGCCAAATGAACGACGAATCGATTACAGCGCAAGCTTAACGAGCCACTTGGCTAAGACGCCGTTCAGTCTGCATATCTGATAGCTATTCCCACGGCGATAGAGGCGAGATAGCTTTTGCATATCTAATATGCTGATTTACATAACGTGCTGATATCCTAGGAGAGATAATAAAGGGCATCGGATGCAGCAGGCCGTTGTACCAAGCGGGCATTTTATCAACTGGAATGATCGAGACTGAAGGAGGAGGTCAGAGGTCAATTATTTCTTGTAACGTTAATTGAAAATGATATATCTGCATGGAGTATTGGAATTTCATAAATAAATACTTTTTTTTTCGTGTAGATTAAATAATCAAATACACAATGTATTAATTGATATACGAAGAAATAAAAATTTGTTATCAATGGTCACTGTTGTCGTACGTCACCAAAGTCTTACTTACTATTTGGCGGAGTCGTTCAGCTGATACTCGTTGCTTCTGCCAAAACATTCCTGTACCCCGTTATCAGCCCAGAGCCTCTTCATGGCTGCCAAAAGTTCTTCGCTGAATGGTTCCGTGTCCTCCATTCGCTGAATCACGTCGAATACCATTTTCGCGTCCGTCTGAAAGAAGATCGAGAATTCGTAAACACGTGTCTTCGATGTTTACACGTTTCACACGTACTGAGGCGTTCGGTAAAAGCTTTTTTTTTTGTCCAACAATTTTACTTGCTAAATCACCGTCTTCTTTCTATGCCTCTTTTTGCAAAGTTATATTAACGTTAACCAAATACGCGCACGTGTGACATAGGTTACATACGTGATACATACGTGTGTAATATCAAATCCTACGTATCAAAATGACCAGATGTCATTGCGTGGGTTACAATCGCATTGCGATATTTGTCATTTCTTTTTCTGTTGTAGGTTGGCAACAATGCTCGAGTACGGAAACGCCATATGGAATCGCATTGCATTAGTGCGAAGAATACTTTGACAGAGGTTGTCATGTAAAAAATAAATATCAATAATTTTTTTTACGTTAATTCACCGTATCAGCATCTGTCAAGTGTCCGAGACATTTGACAGACGAGAGTGAGTTAACAGTTTATCAGGAAAGCCGGTCTTGTCATTGAATAATTTTATTGATCGATTAAATTTTTTAATCATTTTCCATCGAACCTCCCAGAAAATCACTTTTCGTGTACAAATTTATGATTCGCAACTTTTTCAATGAGCACGTAGCTTCGCATGATACATTACCGACTGTACCCGTCGTATGCAGGTGAAATTTCACAGCGAGCCTGTAAGACGATACTGGGCGTCGCGACGTCGTACCTGCGTGTAATGACGAATCTCAAGTATCCTTTGAAGCTTTGCCTATTTCTGTGTGAATCAGCGTTGAGAAATCGCATCTCACAGAGGATTCGAATGGCGAGGAAAGCGTGAGTCAAGCAGAGGTTCTCAAATGACTTATTGTCATTATGAATGAAAGGAGCGAGAAATTAATGAATCACGAATTTACAATGATTATACGTATACGTGACGTAACGCGCGTCAAAGCACCGTCGAATGTTTCATTCGCGAGATAATCAAACGCGACAAAAGAAATTCAGTTACATGTACACGGCGTTTCATACATAACGTGTCTCGGACTTTGAAAATGCAGCCTTGAAAAAACTGAATCATCAAAACTTCCACAGATCAAGGTTCGCTCGATGGACATAAATCCGAATAAAAATGTGTGAAAAACGTTATCGTGCAAAAAATCAATTAAAATTTTCACAGGACTTAAAAAGCCAAAGAAAAATGTTGCTTGATAAAGATTCAAAACGACGAATAGAAATTTTGAAAAAAGAAAAGCTCTTGATTATTTTTTGACTATACTACGTGTAAAGGCGAGTCGGCTGTGATGATGATATTTGATTAGACCTTTTTTTTTTTAATTAATGCATCATAAAGGGGATCAAAAGATTTGAGAATAAGGGTGGATGAAAGCCACTGGCCGGCCAAGAGGGATCAATCAGCTCGTATACGATACAAGGGTTCGCCTGGCTTGGCTTGGCTTTCCGTGCCTGTCGTTATTGGTTGCTACATAGATTACATATTACATAGATGGCAGGAGAGTGGAGGGGAGGTTGTTATGTACAAAAACTATTTACCCTCCAATATGTGCTGAAACACTCGGAAGTCTTGCGACCCACCCCCGACACCTGTGCGACGTTAATTATTTTCTCACCTGTTGCAAGTCGTGCAGTTGGCAGCACGTTGGCACGTGACTTGGAGTCAGTGAACGGGAAAAGTATTTTCCTTTTGATCAATTAAACGGAGAAGTTAAAAGGGTTATTGCCTACCTCTCTTTCATTGGTGGAAAAGCTAATACCCAAATTCGGCATCGCTCTCAATATGGCAACCAGCGATTGTATCGTGTTGCTGTAAACGACCGGCCTGTACTGCTTGAAGTCTTCGGGCGTGAAACCGCTCTCGTGAATGATCCTGAAATACGATAATAATGTATTTGAGAAACGGTCGATTTTCAAAGAAAAAAAAAAATCAAAATTTTTTTATCGTGATAATTATAACAGGTCTGGACGTGCCTTAATGGAATATCGAGTGAACGTTGATAATGACATAATTAACGGAACGAGCGATACGGTCAGTTAATGAAATTTCAACGAGCTGCCAGTTAACGTTCTATTGAACGAAGATGAATTTGCATGACTAAAAAAATATATATATTCCTCTAGCCGTACAAAATCAGTAAGGAAAAAAAAAGTCCAGAGACTGGACTTTACCCGTTCCTAATTTCGCTCACAACGAACCCTTTGTTAATGGGGCCCATGAAAGAGGGCCCATTCACGTGAAGTCGCAGAAGGCTAGAAAAAGAAGGAAAAAAAAAAAGAGAATATACAAGAGACTACACACGTCAAACGGATGAAAAATTCTTCCACGCCTGAGAGAAGCTTCTTCTTCAATAAAATTTCATAAAAACCTCAGTCGACCGTTTAACACTGTGTCGCATTCAGTATTGAATTTTATCGCGAAGCTATGATCGAGAAAGTTGGTTCGTGTCCGTACTAAAAGTCTAGTTTCGAACCAATAGACGCTTCTGTACATTGTACGTGATACTCGATATCAAATACGACACGTGTTGGATGACATTTGCCGTGTCAGAAATGTCTGTCAGAAAAAAGTCACCTTTGCAAGGATATTGAAAAATTCTGACACGTATTGAAAATTATTCGCCAAGGCCGTCGACAGATATGGACTTTAGCATGAGATTTTTCATTTGTTTTTCTTTCCCGCAATGTTTTGCATCCGATTGGCATATACCTTGCCATTTGCAAGCACGATGCTTTAAACAGTGGGCTGCAAGCCAAAAATATTACCAAGGAAACTGACTAACGCCAAGGATCTAAGTAACCGAGAAGTCATTTACTCCGCGGACTCCGCGGACACCCGATAGACCCACGTTTCACTGATGAATTTGTTTTCTTTTTCTCTGTCGCCGTAACAAAAATAATACTAAACGAAGTAGAGCCTCTCAGGTACTCGACCCTGAGACTCTTCCCAGCTATAATTAACCGTAACGTGCTATTACGCGAACGTTTGTTTTGATGTAAGCTCGTTCTCGTAACACAAAATTAAATAACGTTGTTTACTTGTTTCCGTCAATCTACTTAAGGATGGTCCAATTTCCTTTCTATTGAAGCCAAACGACACATTGCTTGTCTCCTGCGTCGCGTCGCGTTTTCGTAAAAAAAGGTTTTCTTTTTAAACGACAAAAAGTTATAATTAAAAGTAATAATTTTTTTTTTAATTTCTCCATTCACGTTAGCTTCAATTTCCATAGCACCAAGCAGTGCGAACTTTCGTCACAGACTCGTGAGGAAGTAACTATTTTTATTCCCTCCCGCCTTTTCTGTCTCTCTCAAAAGTGACAGCTGAGCAACTACTGCGTACAACAAAAGACGCGAACCCGACCATTCAGTTTTCGACATGGCCTTTACAAATTGACCTGCACGTACAACGTCGTCTCTCCATGAAATTCTAATAGCGTCTTGCATCTGTAAGTAGCTTAAATAATGCATCTCGTACAAGTTCTTTTTTTCTGTCGCTCCTCTTTCGCCTATGGTAAATACACTAATTGCATTGAACAAACGAAAGATATTCATTGGTCTCTACGTCTCGTTAACAAATAGTGACATATATATATATATATACACATATACATCGAGAACGAACCAACCGTTGCCAAAGAACATAACGGCGGCCATATTTAAATGGCATTATCAACGTCGCACATAGCACACAATGCTTGTACGTGTAAGGAAATAATAAAATGCAAATAATTAATATCCACTCACTTCATTTGTTTGACAATGGTACTTTTGCCGGACTCTCCCGCTCCTGCGAACAGAAAAAATGGCCGACACAGATTAGTATAAGATCGTACAATAATACGAGAGTCTACGTAAATTTTTATTAAAACAAACAAAATTTCGAATAAAGACCAAGTGAGAATAGGGTTATCAGTCCTCGTCGAAATATGCTGTTTTATAACCGGATGTGACGTACCCGGCGGAACTTGCTTTCCTGCTTACCGCAAGCTCTCCCCCTCTTTTAAAAGGTCTTTCAGCTAAGTAACCGCCTATAATGGCTACTCGCAGAGAGCGATCACAGTCATCACCCTATATCGCAATACAGGGTGACTAAAATAATGTAACCAGGGATTGACAATTTTCTTTTTAACAACAATGCTTTCCCTAACGACCAATAAGTTCCGCAAAGTGTTTATCAGGTAAAATAAAAAAAAAATTAATACCCACAAGCACTACCCGTTACGAATATTTACGTTTTGCCGTAAGCATAATTAAATTGTGAAATAATAAAATCGTCATCGTAAATTGACCGACGTCATTCCCTTAAATACCCTCGCCCGTAGCGTAAAATTGACTTTACCTCTAACTTGGGAAAATATCGAGCCTCAGGTCGACATCGAATTAAGCGTAGAAAGCGCATTTCACAAGACGCTGTTTCACGGCGGTCAAGATCGTCACAGATGAGGAGTAACGAGAGCGGCCATTTTTTTTGGGGGCAATTTTTAAATATTCGAAAATATGTAGTCAAAAAATATCTGCTCAAATATCGATAATCCTATCGCCTCGGTAGATCTTTAAATGAGTGAATAAGGTAATACAAAGATGGGGATAAGATTAATGAAAAATAAAAAATTAATATCCTTCAAAAATGCATTTCCAAAAACATTACTGTGGGATAAGAAAGAACACACTGTAGGTATAAATTCCGGGATCGTTTCCAGGGCAGAAATTTAAGATAATTGCAGTTTACGAAGAGCAGATGCACATACGGAAATGAGATAAGTGACGTCACATATACATATATATGTCTGTGTATATATATAGGCACCGTAAAAAGTCATAGGGAAGACATAATATAAAACTGACAAATATTTAAAGCAGAATATTATCGCTCTTTGCCCGAGCATAGGTGAAGCTTGTTCGCGGTCCTGTAATCTGTAGATTGCACGGACCAACAAAAAGGAACCGAGATACCGTTACGAGAAAACGAAAAAGACAATTATTTTTGGCTATACATTTTTTTTCTAAAATTATGTCGAATAAGGTATAGGAAAAAGGAGTATATATATAAAATACTTATATATATATATATATATAGACATAAACTTCGTATTAACACAGCCTCTTGAAATCAATCCTCCAGACATGACGTAGCTTTCCTGAGATCTAAAAGCTTGACTATCGTATTCAATCTCGTAAGTGATCCTTAATAATGATTGATCATGATCGATCAATTTTCTCAATAAATTTCAAGGGTTTGCAAATACCCATCATTACCATACAATACGTGACAGAGTTATTGTTATTATTGTTGTTTTTGTTATCATCCTCGTCATATGACGGCATCGTGTGAGTAATAAGACAATTGGACATAGCTGACGTCATACCAGTAGATAAGGTACGCCTCTTGTCAGCCAGGTGATTATCAGATGCCAAGTGGCGAGGTGAATAATGCGTCAGCCATTCGTGACTATAGTGCAATTTGCATTTAAGAAATTCAATTTTCCTATATATGCAAATGGTCAGTCGTATTTCTCGTGTAGATTTCAAGAAGACAGTGTAGCTACACGTATGGATTAAAGCGAATTTGCTTAGTACATAGAATATATATATATATATATATATATATATGTTTTTTATTCTGCAAAGATGCTGATACTCATCCGCTTGAACGTTGCATGTACCGGTGCATCGAATCTTACGTATTTTCAAGACGGCCTCCATTAAATACGGATAGAAATACTCGGGGCAGTCGGCACGCACAGTGCGGAGAATGACGTAAGTTGCAACAACAATAAACAGGACCCAGATTTTACGAAAATTCAAAATCCCTCGTAGGATCATTAAATTTTTCTAAGCATACATCAAAGACAATGTATCAGACATGGATATCCATAGGACGTTCGCGGGACATCTGTATGAAATCCGTTGTTACCAGTTAAATATCAGTGTCTGATCGATTTTAAAGTGGAAAAAATTATTATTCCGTAACTCCAAAGAAGAAAATTGTATACAAAAGTGAAATAGCGAAGGAATCAATAAATGAATGGTGTAAAAAAATTGATTTTGTTTAATTTACAAAGTACATACATTTCGTCAGTCCTAAAGTTTCCGACGAGCATCAACGATGAAATTAACCAGTCAGGAAGATGCTTGAATTAAAGCTGCTTCGATAAGAATGACGTGTCAATAAAACTAAAAATCAATTCGAACACCCAGAAAATCGATCGGCAATGGTTCGCACGGATGAACTGGACAACGACAAATATTCAATGCTCCTGGGTTGGTGAGGATCGAAGATCAACGAGCGTTTAGCGTTGCCAGGTAATCGCGTACCTAAAAGCCACAGTGAATTAACGCAATCGTAGGTAATGCAGGTGTACGAGTCGTGGTGCACGACGACCTTGATACGAGACTGAAATTTCGCAATGCTTTGTTCCATGAGGGACAAGAGATTACGAGAAAGAAAAAAAAGAGAAATAACGTCGAGAGCAGTAGAAAAGAAGAGGCGAAGTTGGTTCCAGCGGAAATGCACACGTGGGTAAAAACATTTTAACCCAGAGGACGTCAGCCAGCTAAAAACACATGGCAACAGCATGTGTCCCCCCCGGCATCGACGTCGTAACTCGCGTGCATTCGAATTCCCATAGAATACTTGGCATAGATAAAATTTCCAGCATTTCCCGTAGCTAGCAGCGATTTCCATGTGAATTATAAAAAATGAAATTTAAAAAAATCCATACGACACCCCCCATTACCGTATCTCGCGATCGCTCGATAACGTTACGATATAACGATCGAATATCGGATATAAATAAGGAATACAAAAAATTGACGCCATCCCGGCCGAAATTCCCTACCACGCACCGTTAAAACTTTGAATAACGATTTAATCGAACGACAAAGCATAAATATAGTAAAGTCAATAAACTCAAGTTTCATAATGACAAACTATCCACGTAATTAAAGATTGACGTTTGCAGAAGCTGCTACGATTGATCTCAGTAGCCGCGTCGGGTTTACATGACCAAGAAGTGATAAAGGCGTGACGCGCAATATTGTAATACGTTATACCTGGGACGGGTGCCGGATGGTAACCGTAAAGCACGGCTTTTATTTTTAGACCTTCCAGACACGTGTTTAGCGCCAATCGGCACGCCCTGCTGGCATCACCCGTTAAACGCGCGGGGCTTCCCTCAGAACCCTTTTCGAGGGACCAATCGTAATCGCGATTCCGTTGGAACCGTACGAAGAGCTAAAGAAAAAAAAAACTATCAATTTTGTATCAAAAATTAAAAACAAACCTAATAAAAAAGAATTACAAAAAATATCAATTAGAACTTACTCGCCAGTACGTAACGAACAAAGCATTACAGTCACGGACTTTGCGGTACTGTCAATTAAACAGTTCAATTAGGGCTACCCTTTAATTAATACCTAATTAATCGCAATAAAGCCCATGAGCATATATAAATGGGAAGACCAAAATTCTACCGACGCAAATAACGCTGTGGGATGATTTTCGAAAATACCCTCCAAATCGCTACTTGCAATACAAGCGTGAACGGATAATAGGCAAATTCGTTTGGGAGGATAGCCAAACGGAAAGGAGAATCCCTGCCACTTGACTCAGGGTTATCGAGAAGCACTCGATTAAATGATCGCGATGAAAGTAGGTACCCGAAAGTGCATCGTCGATGCACGTGGATATACGATATGGATGAGATGCATCTAACCAGTCGTCAAGTACCTGAGCCACCTGAAAGTCTATTATACACCTGTCGCGCGAGTTCACGATTATCTGTAAAAATTTCTTGAAAGCCGCCGACCCCGTTAACAGGCCGATCAATAGCGATAGAAGTCCTGAAGGGGTCCGAAGGGCTCAAAGGCGGCAGAGACTTCTGGCTACAACGAGGCGGATGGAATTTCAAGATGGTACAAGAAGACGAGCAAGTGCACGAAATTAATGATCCATATGCAAACGAGTGAAATATGAATATTAGTAATAATTAAACAAAACAAAATGTAGGTGAGAAAAACATATATAAACACGGGTCAAGGGGTTAGGGGCAACACCCCTCTCTTCTTGCAAATAGCTGCGACGACAAGGGAGTTCATACGGGTGAGATATAAAAATCTAAAAAAATTGTTGTCTTACATTTTTTGCCCCCCAACTTTTTGGAATGCAGCCAAAAATACGCGACCAACGAAAAGCCAAGAGTTATTGGCGTGCAGATGTCTGGGAGGAATAAAATAATCTTTTCGGGTCGTTTTATAGTTTTTCTTTTTTCTTTCGGAATTGTTATTGTTTGTCGTTTTATATGTACTGTTTGTTGTATATGTGGATACGGTGCGACGAATCGCGTGAATTTTTATTTGCAAATGTGTGTCGGCTGAGTAAGGCGAAAGCTAAGAGATTATTGGTGGTGGATGAAGGGGAGACGAGGTGGGATATCTTTGGTAACCTGGTAAAAGGATAGGATGGTGGGCGAGAGGGAGGAGATGAGGGAGGAGCGGGTGCGTCACTGAAAATAGAATCACGGAAAAATAGCTAACCACCCGCGAACGTATACATGGCATATAGAGATAGCTGGTATAGCAGCTGAAGTGGAACCATTTGGATTATCTGTCTACTATATCGTGCACCGTCAAATCGCACGAGATAGGCCGGAGATCGGTAAAGATTATTGGTGCGTTGTGAATTCCGTGCCATTTTGATTAATGCAATTCTTGGTTTTTAATTTGGTACGGAGTAATTTTTTTTTTGTTTTTCTCAATTTTGAATTTTCGATCGGACCGATGTTACGCGACAAGCTTCTTATATTGAACGACTACGGGAGACGATAAAAGAAATAATAAAGAACAGCGAAAGAGAATCGTTGACCGAGGGTTGGGCATTTTATATTTTTATAACCTTGACAGGAAAAAATAAATGCCTCTTAGCGAAGAAAACACTGGACCGAAGGATATTTGAAAATAAAATGCTTGTTTAGCCGCGACGAGTGTGTCTTGACGTATTTTCTGTCTTTGTCGAAAAAAAAAAAAAAAAAAAAAAAAAAAAAAAAAAAATTAACTTTATTCCCATCTCGTCGGTATAAGAATAAATCGCGAGGATGCTTTATTATGAAATCGGAAATTGGCGTCGTTACAAAAGTGAGGTCTGACACAGAGGTTAACAAAGTTATTCAGTTAATTGAAATTAGTCTGCGCTCATACGAAATTACAAGAATTGAAATGTTGGGAGGAACATCACGCACACGCGTAACTATGAGGTCATGCGTCCCCGCTATTTCCGGTCGTTTGTTTCACGATTGCAACGCCTTGCAATTTCATGGAAGCCGCGTCACTTTCGTTCTTCATTTGGATCTTTGAGCAGGAAGACGCAGGAGTCTCGTTCCGATTGTCAGTTTACGAAGTAAAATGACGACGAGACGATGGCGAAGGGATTTGATTCTAGGAATGTGAAAAAAAAAAGATTATTTGATAAAAAATTAATTTTCACTCACCAAGAAGCAGGAGCTTGATGTCCTTGGCAGCCTGGATACCATCCTCCTTTAAATTCTTCTCAATCTGCTTGCTGCGGGCCAGAGCGGCCCGCTCCTCCGCAGACATGGCACAGCCCATCTTGCTACACGTTGCTTTCACAAACGCCACCCCCGCCTTTTTGTTTTTCCTCCCGTGCGCGGGTTGGCAAAACACACTCCCGCACAAACACCCACCACCTCCACCTCACCACCACCACCGGCACGCAATCACACACCCTCCCGACTACCTCCGCACGCACCACCTCCTGACACCTCCGAGCGCCGCCACCCTTGCGCCGATTTCCTCACGAGTCTCAATCTGGAAAAAAAATATTTAATTCATTAAATTGTTTGATAATTAAATATCAAGAATATTATGGATTTTTAAGGTAACGCTTTATTTATTTTTTTTTTATTTAAATAACTATAGGCATAAGGGATTCAATTTTTATTCTTCTTTCAATTCTCAATCCACATGCGCTCCATTTGGCCGAATGCCAAGTTTTCCGTATCGCTGCGATCAGCTCCAATCGTAATGACCTTCTTCGCGTGCACTTTCGATTCTTATTCGTATTTTTCCCTCCAACAGCCGAACTCGTGTTAACGTTGAAACAAGAAGCAAGTAAGCATACAAGATGCAAGAGAAACTTGACCTCTGTATCTTGCATTGTCTTCTCTGTGTTATCGTTATGCAAGAGACTGACATGCTGTTTGAATCAGTGAACAGAGAGTATTGCATGTATATATATCTTTTTTACTTTTTATTATAGTTGTACGTAATTTTATTATCTACCAGTCTTAAATAATCTGGACTTTAAAAACTGTTGAGAGACACAAAATGGTTACGACCGATCAAACTTATGCAAAGGTTTGACCCCTGAACTCTTCTGTGGATTCAACTGTAATGTGTATGAAGCCACATCTAACAAACGCGTACTGTATATTATTTTTATATATTGCGTATAAATAATGTAGCAGGATGATTCACGCGCGAGGCGGACTTAAGTTTTTAGTTTTCCATTGCTGACATTTTCTCACCTAGCCGCAAGAGCCAAATATATTGGAATTAGAAGGACCGAAGGAAAATCGGAAAAGTTAGCCCTCATGACGTCACACGGCCAGAAGTAAAAAAACAACGTCCAAACATATCGCATCGTCCCGAATTTATAATATCCGAAAATATAGTGCGTGACGGTAATCGAAAATTCAAAAACACTTTCGAAAAAAAAACCTCTACCGAATCAATAGTTCAGTCGAGTCGATCGAACAATTATAATTGAGTCGGATTGTTAGAAGCTAATAAAAATGTTCATACAGAATAAGATCATTACTTTTATAATCTATTAAAACGATTAACAATATCAGAACAAATTGGCATGAATACTGAGTTTAAAAATTGAAAGAATCAATAATTTATATGAAACTAAAAAGGAAATCCAAGAATGGACTGTCCGGTGAGTTCGTGCGTCAATAAAAAAGTAATTTATCACCCAGAAACATTTGCCTAACAATCACCTATTATATCAATAATCAAGCAATAAATAAGGATTTTAAAAAAATCGAAATAATAAACATTTACTAAAACCCATCCAGCGAGAATAAAATTCTCTAAAAGTAACGCGCCACTAGCGCCTCTTTCTCTTTACGTTAAAACAGCCTGAAATTGCCGAATTTACTGGAGAAATTGTCAGGGACTTTTTGAAATAAAAATAATATTTAAAAGATACTAAGTATTATGATTTACTTACTATTGGAAAACCACCCTGTAAAGCCGTCTGCTAGGTGCCAGGGTAGTTTGCTGTATCTCCAGACGCAGACATACACACGTACAATTGACAATGTCGCAACACGAAAGGTTCCCTCTTTCCCAAATCCAACGAGTCCAAAATAGGGATCCCGTACGTAACTCTTGTATATGAAATACACACGTATCACTCGTTAAGTCACTATTTTTTTCCAATAAATATTTGATCGATATCCGTAGGTAAGCTCGAAACCGGCACAGCCCCGAGTTAACGCGGTGCCGTGTTGAGGGAATCTGCAGGGGGTCTTCAAAAAAAAAAGGAAGACAGAGAAAGGGAGAGAGAGAGTCACACACCGCACCCGAGCAAAGGATATCCTTTCCACTTTTCTCGTGTATTCACGTTGAATAATCGAAGCGTCGTATCACTCGCGATAAATACTTGAGCGTGGTACCGAACGCTCTGATAATAAAACGTTTTATATATTTCTATCCGTACACGATGTGTTCGCCTTTACCTGCCTGCGTTTGCTTAAAATTCGACAAACGAGGAGTCGGCACTTTTGACAGCGGCAAGCTGGACGCGTACTGGCGGAGCCCGACGATTAGGGCGCCCTCTCGCCCCGCCCGACGCCGACGCCGTCGCCCTCCAACGTCACAACCACCGTCGCCGTCCTCGTCGTCCACGCGCCGCTGCTGTTCGCCGTCGATCGATCTTTTCTTGGTTTACCCGGCGTCCCGGCTTCTTCTCCCAGACGCCACACATGTTTCATGGACATTAACGTCAGCGCCATCTCTCGACATATTTTCGTACCTTTTGTTGCCGTTAATATTACTTTTTTTAAAAGCTTTTATCTACCGTCGAACATTGATATTCGATATATATTCAATTTTCCTATTCTTTTCTCTATTATTTTACACTACGTGACACATGAGTTTTATTACCTCCTCATCGACTACCGATCATCGTTTCGTTATTTTGAATTTGCTCCTTCTTTCTTCCAATTCTCCAACGTTATTCTCTATTTAATTATTACCGCAGTACTTTTTATACAAATTTAAATGTACCATCAATTTCTTGTTGCTATTGATTTATTAATATTCGATTTTACATGCACGTGACATCCAATCTTTTTATTTCTTTCGAATATGGCGGCTGTCGCACCATATGGATATGCAAGTACGGAAAAATTAAAGAATTTACTGGAAATGCTACAACCAACGATATACATATTACTGAGAACCCAAAATAATGTTTATCTTTTATAGTGGAAGTATTATATTCATCTATATTGGAATAATAGACAATGGAGGAATTAACGAAGCGTCGTGGACAAGTTTTAAACATAAAATTTATTCATTATAATATATTTCGGTATCAAACGTCGTCCATTGTATTGTGTGGGCTGATTAGCAGATATCTGGGCGTAAAGCTATAATCAAAAATACAACTAGTGAACATTTTTCAATAAAACTATAAAGTACACGTTGACAATGAGGTCAAACGCGTGAATGAAAATTTCTAGTGACGTCCCTTCCGATTAAAAGACAAACGGCGAATACTGCTTAAGGCCATACAAATGAACGATAAGCTATTTGTACATTATACAATAAGATTAAAAATTTCATCTGCTTATTATTTCTACGACATATTAAATAGCAAGAAATTATTGCTCATACTTGTCCTTTCCTTTATGAGCTTATTCTGTCACCCCCAGTCTGCAGTATCTCGTAAAATAATCGCTACTGGATTCCCGTTAACTTTAAACTTACCGTAATGGCGGCAATTTTGAAAATTTATTCATATTCATATATATTGATACGTTATAATTCACAATGTATTTCCTACAATGTATTGCAACAGTTTGATTCGTAATAGACTATTAAAGTGTTTAATCACCCGTCAAAGTTTATCGATTTATCACATAATCGCTACTGACGTTGCATCTTTAATCGTCACCGTTTAATTAACGAATGAAGTAGAAGATAATTTCGTTATCAGATATTATTATCGCTTATCGTACAGTTTCTTTTCTATTCCTTTTTTTCTTCTTTCTGTAATAAATTCTACACGTAGACGAATACATAACATGCTCATGTAAACCGTATGGAATTAACTTTTGGTAGCTGCGTATTATTTGAAAATATTACATTACCGCACGTTGCCAGTTGCCGTTATTATTAATTAATAAAATCGTAATACACCTTATGTATTTACACGTGAGATTTCTATCACATAATTACATTTTTGAGTATTCAAAAGTGAGTTGGTCCGAAAGTTTATATATTTCTTTATCATTTATCCATGATATAATAATTCTATTTACCCGTATCGTGCATTCTCTGTTAACAGGGGATTATTTCGTAATTTTGTATATAATAACGCGTAAACATTGTCGTACATTAATTATGCGTAGAAGTCTGGATTCCCTTTTTTGTCCCTCTGTCGTTATATCAGTTGATCTTGTAAAGTGACATTTATCGCAAATAAAAAAAAAATTAATATTCGCGTAGGTAGAAATCGTAAAATTCTAATTTTTCTAATGCGTAACTTTCGGACCACCTTGTATATATCTTGTGTTTATATATATATCTTCATACACCTTGTCGCAGCACTACATGCATACGCTGACGCATTCATACGTACAGACAAGATAAATAATACTAAACATACGTATTAGAAATTCGGTGCATATAACGCAATATTACATTTTCTATTTTTTTTTCTCACTTTTTCATTATCATCAAATCACTGTATCAGTGTTAAGTATAAAAATAACATTGTTTAATCAATTACTTCGTCCGAATATATTCTATATCGTCGCTAATCTAGGTCTAAGTAAGGATCGTGAGTGGTAGTTATGTAAATACGTGAAATTCAAATGGATAAAAGTTTTTCGAGGTTAAACGCAAATTTACATTCATATAATATAAAGTCTTCTCGTAGGTATATATAGTTTTTGTATCTTCGCAAGGAGGCACATCGAGAGACAAGCGATAAAAATAAATAACGTGACGAATGTGCAACGAGAAGATGATACGATGAAATATGCAGCGTCTGCCAACTTAGTAACCTTATGAAGGATTTAAAGAATTAATTAAAAAACTTGATCGTTATCGTTATTAATTCTTTGATCGACACTACCATTGTCTCTAACAAAATTTGATTGGACGATTTTAATAACGGCCAACTCTAATTAATTATCCTTTCCGAAAATGCGATCTAATGCCATCGTATATCGGGCAAGAAGAGGTTAATGGTAAATGAGGTTATAATAATAATAAATATGAAAAAAAAAAATTTTTTGATCGGTATCGCAAATGGGGCCGGTAAAAAACTACACTTGCACAAATCACACTTGACTCGATGTATATGTGTATCCGTATGTTTACCTTGTGTACAGGACGTTCCAAGAATATCTCTCCGCATATAAGATTCTGCTTTCGGTTAAATTCCATTAAAACGGATCATTAAGTCGGATGGAATTTCAAACAGCGAGCAGCGCCATTTCAAATTCTGTTTACGTCACCTTTTTTCCCCTATCTTTTTTTTTTCATAACCGAGATTTATTAATATTGTTTATTAGCTACTACAAAGCGATACTTTTCGAGACACCCTTTGTGTGTCCTCGGAGATATTGGATATGCGAATTCTAGAATATTCCATTCTATTAATTGTCACCTTAATGCAACGACGACTTGACGAAAAAAAAGTACCAAAGGAGAAAGTATTATTGCAAAAATAATTAATCGCCGTGAGTATGATCAATTAACGTTCAGGAACGAATCTGCTGAAAATTATAATTAATAATTACATGAACGCAAATGCCTTAAACCCTATAAACATCATCGGCATTGTATACATGTTTAATAGCATCATTATACGATCGTTGTACAATTTTTGATCACATTATCGTAATTGGCAATATTGGAAAAAAAAAGAATTACAATCGTGTGAAATTTTGTTAATCAAACCTTTCGTGAGGTAAGTCGAGCAGCGTAAAAATTTTGACGGGTAAATAAAATTAATACAAAGTCTAAACAAACGTTATATATACATATATATTCATATATGTATCTATGTATATATTTTTGTAAGTAGCAATGATAAATACAGAAAAACTCAAGTAACGACAGGCTGACGTTTTACGAACTAAGAGTTTCGACGTGTACAAGAGGTACGGAATAATTAAATAATTCAAATTGATTGGAGCAATAAAGTCCAAGGACAGGAGAAAGTGAGGTTATACGAATACACGGCGTAACATGGAAGAGAATTAAAAAAGAAAAGAAAAACAAATCAGAATGTCCTGAGTGATGAATAAGTATTGGGCTTGGTGCACTGGAGGTGATCCAAGAATGGAATGATAACTGAATCATGTTGAATGGATATTTCCGCTTTTCACGAGAGAAGGGCTGATGTAAATTTTGGTTAGAAAAAAAAGAAAACAAAAATCATTGAATCATCTACATACAGCTGATAACAGAAGGTTAAAGGATCCTGAGAGAGTTGTTGTTGAGATGTTGTGCGACTGAAAATTCCAAAAAAAAATTTCAAAATTCTCTGTCTTCCATATCATTATTGTATTCGCTTGTATTCGTATTGTAGCTTTTATCTATAATACATAAAACATAACACTAGAAATTATTCGATTCGAGTAAACCTATTTAATTTATGTTTTTTTTTCTCTTGTATATATAGTAAATTATTGTATTTAAACGCACGCTTACTCCCAGCTGCATACGACTTCCTTTCTTCTTCTTCTTTTTCTTTTTTTTTTAATAATATATAATATAATAATATACTATGTCGCATATAAAAAACAATTACTTAGTATAGAGTACAAGATCGTTCCTTAGTTAAGTTTTTTGTTTTTTTTTTGTTTCTCAATATTATTTGTATAAACGTAAGACCTTGTCTATCTCTAAAAAAAATGTTCCCTCTATCCCAGAGTGACCTGGCGAATAACGAAGTTCTAGAGGACACGAAGAAGCTGGGTGGATGGGATTATTTTTGGTTAACCCTGGGAAATTGATGTCATTGACCCTTAGGCCGACAAAGATCGAAGCTAAAAAGATGTCGTAGTAAACAAAAATTTCCTAAGAACGTATTATCAAAAAAGAAAAGAAAGAAAACGTGATGCACTTTTCAGACTGAATGGTTTCAGAACAAAAAAATGCATTAATGTACTCATTACAATAACAATAGTGTCGACTCTGGTACAATAAGATACAATAATAGAAACCGCTCTCAGAAAGCACTGAGATGAATCTCTAGCGATCGAATTTTTCAAATCATTTTTGGAGACTAGTAATTAAGGTACAGAAACAAGAAACACAACAGCAGAAATATTAATAGAAATTTGCGCTATCGGCAATGACAATAGAAACGAGAGATTTGAAAGTATAACAAAGTAAAGAGACAATCCCAAAAAAAAGGAAAATTGGTAATAGCAAAAAGTGGGACACAAAGGATTCGACAGGCACCTGAGAGCAAAGGGATCAACAATATTGAACAACCGTTCGTCGCCATTATTTATTAATTCCAAAGTGACTGTTCTTCGAAAGTGAAGCTAAAAAAAGGGTCAATAGTCATTTTGGTTGACAGGTCAGACAGATTGTTGACACATCTGCCATGTGGTGTCTGTGATGTGAGATCAAGCCGAGTATCACCGAGAATTTCGGGTTGCTCTAGCTGAAGAGGCACGCGACATCGCGACGTTGCTGCGTCAACAGAATCATCTGCTCCACGTTCCGTCTCCGCATCCTAAAAGATCCTCCAATTGTGAAGATTATCCCGACGATGCGAACAGCCGGTGCGCCTCGCAGAGAGATTTGCAACGGCCCGAGTCAATCAAGAGAACCCTAGCCGTCTCTGATATCGTACCGATCGACGATTCAACTCACCCTGGTGAAAACCAAAGTACGGGAAACTGTATGGTGCCCGTTAGTTGAATCGCTAGTAGCGAATTAATTACAGACTCTACACGGATATGAATTTAATTGGCAAGTTGCCGAATCAAGCGAAGACTGAAGAATTGAAAAAAAAAAAAGAAAAAGGTAAGACTTACCACACTCGGGCAGGTAGAAGGGACGCTCGTGGCAGTAGAGGCAGGCACCGTCAATATTGAATAATGTTGTCTACGACCGCGAAGCCGCAGGCACCGAGTCCAGTACTGGACATCAAGCGCACTAGCTCCCTCGCGTGAGACACTGCGACCTCTAGTGGTGGTCGACGTGGCAGTTTACTCGATTCTATGAAAACAAGGGTTGATATGACATTAGAATTCAATCAAATTAACTTTAAGGATGATTTTTAAAAGCTTACCAAGTATGGCAGAGTTCAGTCGTGCGCAAACGGTTTCTCTTTGCTGCGGGTCAAGTTGCCAGCCGACAGGTGAATTCCAAGGATTCGAATAGGCCAAGAGACTGAAGGCATCCTGTAACATTTTCTTATTCCCTTCGTTCTTGCCGTGCTGCTGTCTCAGGTGTATCGATTGAGAGTAAAGTTGTCTACCGAATTCCAGCATCTTCTCAATAGCTTGCTTATTGCCGCCGCACAATTGCTTTTTACTACCTTTGTTTACGGCACCTTCACTGCTTACGCTACAGTTGCCATTTTGCTGCTGACTTTGATTGGTGTTGTCCACCTCTGCAAAGAAATAGGTTAGAAACTCGTTACTGAAACGACCATAGACATTTCGATGGACGAGGACACTTCAAGTTTAACGGAATTGCACCACTCGCTGCAGCCAATTTAAACGCGTAATTGTGAAATATTTGAACCGTTTAAGATGATCTGCCTGCAAAGTACATTGACGTCTCACCCATATCGACATCTTCGCTATTTTGACACTTGTACCCGTTCGAGCTCGGATTACCATTTTGGCAACCATTGCTGCTTTTTGTCCCGTTGACAACGCCTGTCGTGTTCTCCTCCATCTCCACGTCGTCCTCTATCTGTCCGTTTATTAGTTGCTGATCTCCACTTCCATTCAAAGTGTTGTTAAGGTTCATCTCCTCGACGTTCCCATTGGCTGAGGGCTTTGCGTACGTTTTTGTCGATTGTATAACACTTGTCTGATTTTCATTATTGTTTTGACAGACCTCAGAGTCACTGCCGTTTACCATCTCCACGAATTGCCGGCACTTTAATGCAAACATCAGATTAGGATCCTGCTCGAGGACTCCTGGATATAACCGACTCGTCAGATCTATCGCCTCTCCCATACGACCTGCCAAGACCAACTTTAAAATTTCTGTAAAGGAATGATACAATATAGTTTCTATTGTAATTATAAAATTACAATTTTTGTCCTTGCATGTGTTATAACTTACTTTGCCTATTTTTAATGGAGTTAAAGTCTTCCTCAAAGACCTGTCCTGTGCTACTAGCAAAGGCTTCGGCGGTAGCACAGTAGCCATGATGAACAAGATACGTAGACACCATCCTGTCAAGCACGTGTCTTAGGTTAATTATTAGCCTTTTTAATAAACGTGATTGTGAAAGAGTTCTTGCAAGTAGACTTCTCTACACTGTAGGATAACTAACTACAATGGTATCGGTAGATGGGTAGTGCCAAAGAAACAAGCTTTACCAACCCGAACCAACAACCCAACATGAAGCTTATAGTTAGATACTATATTCGCAAACGTATTCTCTTCAACTAATAAACCTGTATATTAATATTTACTTGTGTAAAACAGCTTGCCACTGGCCCTGACCATGATCCGGTGTCGGATAATTGATAATTTGCAATCTCGTTCGCACACGCAATTCGTTGATCATGTCGCCAATATCAAAGACGAAAGGAGCCTGCCCAAAATTCGCATCTACCACTTCACCAGGTGTTTGAAGTCCCACGGTAGGATAAAGATTTGGCTGAAAGAAGACGATAAAATTCACAAATTAAACAGATAAAAATAATCTAGAAACTCTCATCGAGAACTCTACTCCTCAAGGATCTTCACAAGTATAAGTCTAAGCTATGGATAACAAATTTCCTCAATCTTACAGGTAGATCTGTAAAGGCAATCCCTAGGTGATGTCCATTCTTCGTATAGAAAGCAGTGTTGTCAACAAGATTAACACCACAGCCTATTACGTCCCCAGTGGTGAACGTAGGCCCATAAGGTTGGCCTGTACCCGAAGAGCAGAAGCTATGGCCGTCGTCACCATGATATCCATATGAGTGTTTATCCCATCCAGGAAGTCTATTCACGTTAACGCCATGTGCTGAGAGACCGATCCCCATGTATCCATCACGTCCCTTACTGACGATTTTGACCTCAAAGTAGTACAGACCACAGGCAGCTGGGATGGAGTGTGTTGTGCGAACACTAGCAGCATCTTTATGAGTCTTCCCATATCCTGAGGATAAAAGTAAACATGTAATATAGGATAAATATTCAATAGTCTATAATTTATGTAGGTACAAAGTGAACCTTGAACAAACAATTGAAAAAGATCCACAATAGTTGAGAGCTTAATTATTTAATCAGTAAAACATAAGGCATGACGAGTATGGCCATGATATGTAAACGAGCCGGATGCCATGTTCAATCTTATACTAGGAGTGGCACATCTCAACTGGCAAGACTGAGATGCAATCTTTAGCTAACGTATGGGGTCATGCATTAATGTGTCCACGTAGTATTATCACTGAACAGTTGATTCCTATTTGTCAGTCTTATCCAAGTGCTACAGTCACTTTGTGACTACTGGAATTTGTATGCATTAACACCTCTATTGAGTATATAACGCATTTAAATATATGATAATAGACAGTGTCGTTGTAGAAATTAATATAGTAAATATGTGTTAACTTCCTTTGCGAATCAAGTCTGATGAAACCTTAATTATGATCAACGACATGTGGCACTGTTGCTAATGAACACTTGATTTTTTAACAAGGATCCTCTACTAGTCTTTATGAATTTTAACTTTAATGAGATATTTCAATGATAACATACTGCACAGTTTCCTTTTTAAGACCCTTGAGTTTGAAGGAGTATTACAAATTAGATAAGGGCAGTGGGAGCCCTACGTGAAGCTAGAATGCAACTAGGTCACTAGGTCATCTATCTACCTTTAAACTTGTTCTATGCTTGTGACAAATGAACTTTCCAATAAACCAAACGATACACGATATGCTCAATTAACGCATCAGCCCTGCTAATTGTTCATCGAATAAAACGTTTATCCTTGCTGTTCGCAAGAGCACTGAAAATATTTGAAGCCTCAGGCCATTATCACGATTATATATCTTGACACATGATTCTGAGTAACAAGCTGAGTTAGAATTCTTGGAAACTTGAAACTTCCTTCCAACACCTTGTCAATCTAAAGTGACCTACAATTATTAATCATAACTGTGAACCAAACCCATTATCGAACTTAACAATTTCAACTCTTAAGAATAGCTCAATAACTATTGATACTTCAATCAAAATCAATTCTACTTATAGCTACAAAATTATAATTGAACTGCAATCAACAAAACTATAATACTTCATCAAATCCATTTTTAGATTCATAATCATTATTCTCACAGGTCACTGACCTCCGTCATTCTATAACAAATTCAGTTTTAATAGCAAAGAAAACTTAATAGTGCATCTACACAGTATAACAAAAGCTATCAATCTTGCTATTTAAAACGCTAATCAATATGTAGCACTTAAAAATTTAATCTCTTCCAATTTTCTCAGATTTTGGTGCATCACAGGATGACATTGCATTTGACTGAAGCAGTTACTGTCTGTTACAATCTATAGGACATGTGTCCGCCAATAGAGTATATGTTTGTTGGCACACATGCTTGCAGTTTTCGTAGATGCTATTATTACTCGTCTTCTCAAATGTACACTGGTTATCGGCGAGCATACAGGCGTCCTACGATAAATGATGAAGAATATTGCCCGCAGTGATGTCGGTTGTTAAATCATGGAAATAAAAAGTTTATGCACTGAGTTAATGCTGATTCTTGTAGCTAGAAAGTAAAAGTGATTTTTACTATACAAGCTTGGCTACGGCTTTACATAAAAAATAAGCTTCTATTATCGCGTTTTACTCGCCAAGCATCGTCCTCGGTCAGGATCGATTTTCAATGTCGCAACGACAACTCTGATTAAAATACACTCAGTGCCAACTCCTTCGCTTATTGCTGATTCTTCATTATACATGAACTTATGACGTTGAATCAACACCTACAACATTGATCTGATTTACAATTGAATTACATTATTAAGAGTAGACATATCACTTCAGGGAATTATTTCTTTGTAATTTTCTACACCATCTTCGAGTATTAGGTGTATATATATACAACACTGTTTAAGGATCTCAATTTTGTATTCTTGTATAATAAGATTATACATATACGAGAGAAATGAAATGAACTTTGTTAATTAATTAAATTAGCGATTGTCTTTTGAAAATTATAAGTACATTAATATACTGCTCAGATGATATTAGGTATCTAATCAATGTTTCTAAATATGTACTGTTGTTAAAAATTTCAATTTCTCCCAGAGGTAGAATACAATGATCAAGAATGAAAAAAAAAATATACACGAGCCTTTACCAGTTTATACAATTTTATCCGATAATAGAAAATTACCTATAGTACATGATCAAAAACAACTGAGGGAAAACAATAGTCGCATCGCATTCCATAAATCAAAAAAGACTAACATATTCGGGTACATTCGGCTTTCTTCGATCGAATACCTTGACAAAAATCATCGAGCGTAGAACTTGGTGGAAAAATATGCTAGGCATTGATATAAAAAAATCTACAGATTTCAATTAAACGTAGAAACGGACAGCGGAGTCTTTCTGTGGTAAAAAAGACGAATAAAAATAGCTTGCGCAAATTATAAGCACCGAAGAGTGAAAGAATCAACATTTCAGTAGAAACCAGATACTCTCGAAGCTGTAGTATATTTAATAAAATACAAAATTTCTAAATACTCCCATTGTAATCCGCGAAAAATACTTTAATTGCACGATGCGTTTCTAGCGATGATTATCAAGCCATTGTAAAAAAAATCGGCATGCCGCGACGTTACCACTAGAAAGAGGGAAAGGATGAAAGAACAGAAGTGTAGTCTAAGAAAGAAAGAGAGCGAGAGAGAGAGAGAGAGAGAGCGAGAGAGAGAGAGAGAGAGAGAGAGAGAGAGAGAGAGAGAGAGAGAGGGAGTGAGAGAATGGAGACTTATCGATTGCGCAAATATCCTCTCTTGTAAAGTCCAACGGTGAAAAGTCGTATTGGAGAAAATCCCATGCACAGTGGATAGAGGCGAATAGAGGAATGCGTGTAAAACGATAATACGTTGGAATGAGGAGTGTGGCAGTATTAAAAAAATATATATACATACAATATATATGTGTATATGTTTAAATATAGTTAAGTTTAGAAGAGATATTCAAAAGAAATCATCGATATCTCGGTAAATAAAGCATTATTAAAAATATCGCAGAGCTTCCAGAAACGTGAGGGGAAACGAGTATATATTTACGTCAACGAAACGAACAGCTGTCATTGACATTGTGCGTTTCTCCACGCACTATTTCTTTCTTTTTTTTAAGCATGTTTTCACCTCGTGCGCTCGGCCGATAAAGTTAACATGCTCGCAGCAAGAGCAATGCTAAAATGGAGAAGTTTCGTTGGGCTTTATCGGGCGCAGCTCGATGATAGAACTTGAAAGAAAGAGCGAGAGCGAGAGCACGAGCGAGGGGCAGAGAGAGAATACGAGAAAATAAAAGGAAGAAACTGTCGAGTCGCGAGACGATGAAGAATAAGTCTTGAGCGTATGAAGGAAGGGCCAACATTGGCGCAGGCTACGTAGACCGATCAGCTGATTCCTTTGTTTAGGTCGCTGACACACGCGAAAAAGAGCTCTGCCATTTTCAATCGATATTTAACTCCCGTCCGGGAGATGCCTCAATATTCTATTTAATCGATGCTGTGGATTTTCATGAATTTTCAAAACGATGACATGGAAATGGATGGTTAATATATTGAGGGGAAGGTCAGGTCTTGAGCGCATCGCAGTACTGAGTCGGGAGGGCTTACGTACCTTTGTAATGAACGCGAAGATTATTTTGCGAAAGGCCTATGTAGCTGTACTTGTCCTTTGGGCTCCAGGAACGTGGCAGCGGAGTCTCTTCCTCGTTCACCATTGGATAGAGCATCTTCAAACGATCGACGCCGTGATTTTGCCCAGAATTTAACTTCGAAGGCTCCATAGCACTCCGTTCGTCGCTGGTAGCGGCCATCATTGTCATCCGCAACCCCACTCTGCTTCTCAAATTAATTTATACTGCGCATCTTCTTCGCGCACCACGCTATAGCGCCCTCTATGTGTTTTTTTAAGTAAACTGTACTTTCCGTCATTCTAGACCGACATGAATTATTCGATATCTAGATGTTTGACATTGTAGACTTAGTCAGGTTTAGTTGGCTTTCTGAGAAAGATTTGTAATATACCTTTTCTTCTACCTTATCGATATTACGGTTGAGTTTACAGTGAACGCGACAAGCGACAAATTATCGAAACGACTACCAATCACGAGGGCAATCTTCTGAAAACATATAACTGCATTTTATAAACCTTAACGTATTCTTTGTTGAAGATATTTGAATGATATTTTTGTAAGTGGTTATCATTTATTTTGAATCGTCACATTGAAGGTGAATAAATATTTGTGTGTAAAATTGGATTTATAATTGTTCATTGTCTTTGGCAATTTTTATTAGATCTTTATTGGACAGAAACTGCTGTTAAACAAATGTTGCTGATTTTTTCTTGATCGATTTACGAACTGCGACGAGAGTCACAAAGTTTAGAGCCGGTTATGTTAAACATTTTTTAATTTTTGAAAATTATATGTGTCAAATATTATAACATGCAAATTATTTTGAAGTTCTTCTACGTCTATTCTATAAAATAGTTTTTTTCAATCGATTGAGTAACTTTATTTTGAGCGGGCACTTTTTCCCCCAGAAGCTACAGCATTACTTGTTAGTACTTTGTTCATTTTTAGAGAATGTTTACGTAAAGTTAATAATTGTTTGGTCGTTTATTGAGCAACATGTGTATCTTTGTATATTTCATATATATTCTTTGTAAATACTGAATAAGATTTGAGGAATTCATGTAAACAGTTATTCTATTTCATTTTTCAGGTTAAGTTGACACTTTCTTTGGATTGTAGTCATGATCGAATTGAGATTATTTTGGCTATTTACGCATTAAAAGCATTCTCCAATTTCTTAAAGAAGGACGTAATATTTATTGTCTTTATTATACTTCAGGATCAGAATGGCAATCATCGTAAGTACCTGTGCAATGAAAATACTATCTTAAATTATCATTTATTACTTTTTTAATTTTTTAGATGGATATCTTGAAGGATTAATACTTTGTGGACTTACATATCCCTATTGAACGCTATTATTAGTTATGCATCATTATCTTTTAATTGTCCTTTGAAATAGTCAAACATTTCAATATAATTATATCTTACTATTTAGTTTATTCTTTTTCTTCACACAGGTGGATCTGTATCTTCAAAAGCAGCATTTACTCGTAATATTCTGAATGGATATAAAACAAAATCGGATTTTGAGATTACATCCTGTATCCGCTATTGCAACTAATTATGATGATATTCGATTTTCTGAAGAGAATTTTTGGGTGGGTTGATGAAGGAGGAAGAAAGCGTAAAAGCAGTAGCTCTTCAGGTTCGGAAGAGAGTAGTGTAAGATTAAAGAAGCGTCGTTGTAATCATGACATGGGGCATCGTCAAGAGAGTTTTGTTGAACCTGAGATTGATTCAGACGATGATGATATTGCAATGTTTGTGCATCACACCTGCACACCGACTCCAACCAACAAAATGTTTAACGGTACGCACAGGGATAAAAGCAAATCAAATCCGTTCTCTAACCCAAAATCATTCCTGAAGAATATTAAAATGAGATCGTCACCTCGCCGTAATATGTCCAAAGTGGACCGCAGCATGAGTTGCTCTGCGGAGTCATTTAACAGCAGATTGGACATGCCCTCTGATCACAATTGTTCTACTCTAGAGAAAACTCATCGGTTACGAGAGAAAAGGCAATATCGTGAGATGCTTCAGAGTTTTGTACCAAGTGGAATACAAGTACTAAACGCTACTGTAAACATGCATCATCGTCCTGCACGAGACGTAACAGAAATTATTGATTTGGAGAAGAGCGAACAACCATCATTCCTTCGTAAGGACCATGATTTGTCCAGGATAGCAGGAACATCAACACAGTCTCCCTGGGTGATGCAAAGAAAAAGAATAGAACAGCCTGCTTCACGCAAAGAAACCACTGATGACATGATCGAAAGGCTATTAGCCCAGTCCTTTCGTCGTACCAAAATAACATGGGATGACCGTAACATTTCCAAAGTATCACCAAGTACCAGTACTGAATTTATAACTACAAACACACTGAGAGACAAGCTTGCAGCACGTGCGGTGATGAAACAAGATTTCGTACCGGACGTCGCCAAAAGGTACAATGCACGTATCGAACAGCACTACAAAGAAGCCGAAGAGTTAAAACGTATGACTGGCGTTCTTTCAAAGCATAATCGTCTCGCACGAGAAGCAGCTTGGGAAGAACAGCTTGCAAAGTCAATGCGATATTGTGAAGCTGTTCTAGACGAACGAGAGGAACCTGAAGAACCACCACTTCCTGAATTAACATCTTCTATGCTAGAGGTAGTGAAGAATGCACTATTGCCACGTCCGCCTAACGAAGTTCTGGTGGAAGGTTTTGGTCTGAGAATAACACGAAAAGACATTCACACTTTGTCTGGTCTTAATTGGCTCAACGATGAAGTGATAAACTTTTACATGAACTTATTGATTGTTCGTGGCACGGAGAATGAAAAGCTTCCAAAAGTCCACGCAATGAATACATTTTTCTATCCAAAGTTAATAGCGAATGGACATGCTTCGCTTAAACGTTGGACAAGGAAAATTGACATCTTTGCCCAGGACATCGTTGTAGTGCCAGTACATCTTGGAATACACTGGTGCATGTCTATAATAGACTTTCGAGATAAATCTATTCGTTATTACGACAGTATGGGTGGCGCTAATTTGAAGTGTCTATCCGCCTTAAGGCAATATCTCGAGGAAGAGAGTCTGGACAAGAAAAAGAAACCGTTCGACACGAATGATTGGAAATTGGAGTGCGTCAAAAATATTCCTCAACAAATGAATGGAAGCGACTGTGGCGTTTTTTCGTGTATGTTCGCTGAACACATTTCTGCAAATAGAAAAATTAATTTCACGCAGCAGGAGATGCCTTACTTCAGGAACAAAATGGTTTTTGAAATATTGAAATCTAAACTTTTGTGATTCGGTGATTCATAATCATGGTTTTCTAACGAGTCGATTATGATTGAATATTTTGTGCAACACTCGAATTCCATTCGGTATTAGGACTTTAACGAATCAAGAATTTAATATGTTGCAGTTGTAAAACTCTGACTCGTCTCTCGCTGATTGCTTACATCTTAAGGACAAGGCGTCTAGCTGTTAGTAAAGTTAAATCCTATTTCGCAGTTTCATGAATGTTAGCCTAAGGAATGTATAGAATACGTTTATGTTCAATCATTTTATGTAAGAAAACCGTTTGATGCGTATAAAATTTTTATTATAAGGATAAATAATTTCAGTTCACTAAATAAAATTTGTAAATGTTTAGTTGATAACCTGAACGACCCTATCTATATATTTCAATAATTATCAAGGAAGCAAGGCTTAATCTGTTTTACTTTATTTCTATAAAAAAAAACTTTCCAATCTTCCATCCTTGTTATAATCTATATTTTTTGTTAGATTAGGCTCAAATTGAAATACTAATAAAAGATAAGTGTTTGGAATATTAAAGTAATTAATTAAATCAATAAAGTTAGATATTAACATTTACAAATCAGAAATCCTGGCCAAAAATGTTTAAAAGTACTGGAAGTTGACTTGGGGAGTGGGAGGAGCGCTGAAGGCAGTGCCCGGACTCGGAGAGTTCCTGCTTGCTCGAGACGGTCTCCTATACTGGTCTCTTGGAAGCACCCCTCTCATCCATTTCCAACCTTCTTTTTTATACTTATTTCTTTTTCACTTCCTTATATCTTTATCTTTCATTCTTTACCTTCTTATTTATCACCTTCTTTATTTATTCCGTAGCTTTATATCTCTATTTCTTACTTTTATATTTCTCAATTTCGTTATTTCTATGTTTTTTTTCTGTCAGAGGGGTCGGCTCAAGTTGTGGCTGCAACAGGATCCTTTAGGTATATTGACGATTTATCGGAACTAAGGAAAAACACGAAGAAAAATTTCAATCTCACGGAAAATTTGCTTGGTCATTCCAATTCTACTCAAATGAATATGCTCAATACGACCAAGGAAATAGGAAAAGTAAGACAAGCATAAAGAAGAGCAAGGGGGAACAGAACGGAAAAAGGAAGTAGAAAGAATGATAAAAATAAAGAAATATGGAGGTAGGAAAGTAAGGAAAGAGAGTAGAGAAGTAAACAAAATAAATGAAGAAAGAAATATATAAGACAGTAATGAAATATGTAAGTAAGAAAGTAAGAAATAGAAGTATAGAGGTAAATATATAGAAAGAAAGGGATGGCGACAGATAAGAGTGAAGCTTCCAAGAGACCGGCTATTGGAAGAATAAGCACTTCGTGCTCGGGTACTGTCTTAAATGCCCCCCCGTCATTCGCGGGTCGTGCGCTGCAAGTTTGCGCTTTGGCAAATTTTGCAACTTCCATTACTTCTGTGTTCCTTGTCACGGTTTCTGTCCTCTACGTATTAATACACAAATGTATTAAATTAATTAATTATTATAGTATTTCAATAATTGAATTTACATATTCGACAAGTTCACGAGTGATAGTTTCTTGTACACAGCTAGATACTTCCTTCTTTTTCTCACGGAATGTCCGACCAATTTTCATTCTTTTAACTTAGAACACTAATGTTACGAGTAGTAACAACTGACAGTACGAATTAGGACATAAGATTTGGGCCACTTTTAACTTCCTTCAAATGATGCTGCCATTCTCAGGAACAATTCGCCTGAAAAAAATAAAGGAGACATGACGTAAGGAAATAAGGAAATAAAAGAGTAAAAGAAAAATAGAGGTAAGGAAGTATCGGAATAAAGAATTAAGAGAGAAAATAGGGAAAGAAAGAAGGAAATACATGATTGAGACGGGAGTATTCAAGAATCCGATAGAAAAACTGACACTCGCAAGAATGGGAGCTATCTCAGCCTGTGCGCGTGCTTTTGTAGCTTCTCATTTCCTTTAACTATCCCCCCGAGCACGTAATTGCCTCCACCTTAACGGCAAATTTGTGAATTAGCTATTACTTAAACACAAGTTTTCATAAGACTGATTCTTGTCACTATTATGTCGTCGGTGTACCTGATTATCTGTGGTTTGGATAAGCTGTCCAGCACGACAAAAGTTGAATTTTAAATAAAGTTTCAGCGATCGCAGCTCCGCAGAGTAAGTGAACAAAAGTGGGAATGACTCATGTCAGACCACTTTCCGTGATCGGTAAAGTAGAAAGTTTGTTTTCTCCAGTCTCCTCCCTAATATTTTTTTGACACGATCACCCCATTAGCTCCGATCTGCTCCGATCTGATCATGCATTTTTTTGTGCTTTGTGCTTCTGACAAAACGTAATTCTTATTACTCTTTGTGACATTCTATGCAATTTTGACAGTCCTACGTAATGTTTAATAATTATTCTTTATAATGAATTGCCGGTGTATTATGATATTATTTCATATTTCCATTCTATAAAATCTATTGTACTTGGGGACAGTACAGTTCTAATCAGACTTAATAATAAATTAACTGACTTAACTATTCAACGAACAAGGAACATATTTTATTAATTTTAAATAATGTATAACAAAATAGCATAACATAATTTGTTATTTTTAGTGCTCACATCATCGGTGAATAACTCAGTGGATAGTAAAGCATCTTATAATTGCTCATTATGACTGCACACCTAAAAAGTATAAGATTTGCTTAAGTTAACGAGTATTGAATATAGTGTGTTTAGCAAAGGAAAGTACAATTATCATCAAGATGTTTGAATTTTTTGAACTGATTCTTAATAGTGCTATACTATGGGTATACCTTCAAGCAATAGTGCTTCTTCTTATCAGTGCACTTTATGACTTTGCTGTGCCATGGATTATTTGGGTTTCTTTTGTGCTTATGACAGCATTGTGTTTCGTTAGAAACCCATCGCCTCAGCCTAATATTACTGATAAAATACTTGGGTTGGACCCAATCAGTTTGGGAAAGAAGAATGATGTCAGTGACCTATGCAACAGCGACGGTAACAAGGAAGAGCCGTATTGCATGCGAGCAGTGGCTCACCGTGGTGGAGGATACGATTACCCTGAGAACAGTATATCAGCTTTTCGAAATGTACAATCAAAAATCTATCCCGCTTAGGCTTTTCTTTTATTATCTAAGTTATCATGATTACCTAGCATTTAACAAATTCTTTTTAATCTGACATCGTTCTTACGTGAAGTGATGAATCAAATGCATTGCTGAGAATATATAAATTAAAAAATTGGAAAATACAATATCACTTGTTAACACTAGAGGATAAGTAATTTTTTTTGTAGTGGTTAGGTGCTTAGTGTTAACAAGAATCTAATCTTACAGTTTGTATTGTATTTGAGCCTAATTATAATACATTAATTGGGCAAGCTTTTTTAACAAAATTCATAATCACAGATTATGATATATTAAATTAAAATTCTACCTGAATTATTATTCCTTTTTGTTAAATTGTTAACTCTTGTAAAAACATATTCTTTAACGTTTTTCTAGAGCAAACAAAAAGGATGCACCGCAGTAGAATTTGATGTGGCTTTGACCAAAGATAACATTCCAATAGTATACCATGATGTTACCATTGAAAGACTAACAGGTCAAATAGGAGTCATAAGAGAAATGACATGGGATCAATTAAAAGAACTAGATATTACATACAACCATCCCCTCAGGTATAAACACAGGATACATGCACCAGCAAAACATTAAATATTTCTCATATTTCCTTGTATCTGCAAGGTTTACATGCTATATGCATATTATATTAATATAACAATACTAATAAGATCTCATAATAGAGCATGTTCTACAGGGACAAATTTCGTAGTGGAGAAAAGATCGCTTTATTGGAGGACGTTCTTGAAGAATGCATAAAGAACGACCAGCGGATCTTCATGGACATAAAAGAAAAAAGTTTGGATATCGTGCAAATAATTTTAAATATGTACAAAAAGTATCCAAAACTTTTTGAAAGAGCAATAGTGACATCTTTCAATCCCATCGTCATATACATGGTGCGTTAAAATATATATGTTATGATACTTGAAATTTGTCACAAAAAATGTTATCATTAACTGAAACAATATTGTTTGTTCGTATATGCATGTTATTATTTAATAAGTACGTGAGATCGGTTGTTTAAGTTGTTTTTAGATAAGAAGGAAAGAGCCACGAGTAGTGTGCAGTCTTTCTTGGCGACCTTTCGTCTTCTCAAGAAAATCTTATAGCAGCCTGGATGGACCTGGTGCAGTACGTTTTAATAATCCATTAAAACATATTGCTGCCTGGACCCTTGATGTTATACATAGTTGGGCCTTACCGCGGTTTACCTACTATCTATTGGGCCTGTCCGTTATTTTGCTGCACAAGGATATTGTGAGCGCGTAAGTGAATCAGATTTATTTGGACGAAGATTTAATCCTTTACCTCATCGTAATATTTGTGTTGTCCAGTTTTTGCCGGTGTAGTCAAGGGTTAAATTAAACATATTTCTGTAATGTATATGTTATTTGGAATAATGGAAATATTATTAACATTTCAGTGAAGTGGTACGCCAATGGCACAAACGAGGAGTACGCGTTATAGTCTGGACAATTAATTTACCATCAGAAAAGTTACATTTTTCGCGACTTCTTAAAGTAACTTATCTGACGGATACGTTGTTGACAGAAAGTAATGGACACTTATGATTGAACGAACAATATTAAATATAAAGTATCATTGCACAAGCATGTATATCGTTAGAGAATGAAGAAGTTGGTAGTGAATTATTTATTTATTTGTGATATGCGAGAAAATTGTGAATCTCATATTTGTTTATAAAAATTCGTAACATTGATATGTTAATTGCTGAATGATTTTGATACAGCTATAGATAAATGTTATTAAAGTACAAATATGAAAATATCTCTGCAGGCTTATGTAGTACAACATGCTATAACCAATTTGTTAATCAACAATTTATCTTGGGTATACAGATTGCGTTATGTTGTAATACATACTATAGAAACAAGCTTTATCTTAGAGCAGCTATGAAACTATAATCAAATTTTATATTATTCAAGCGATGCGAAGTACATAGTTTTATTCAGTGATATTTTTTTTCACACTACATTTTATCGATGACTGCAACGAATAATAATTATTTAATCCTTAAAGACGCACTCTGAACATTCTGTTGTACAAAAGTATAAAAGGCCTACGTCAATAACTTACTGTTATAATCTCAAACGTTTACGTTTTAACAGTTAAATTGAACTAATAATTAATAAATTATTCAGAATGCACTCAAAAGAAAGATCATCGGAAGATACTAATTCTATTGACAGAAAAATCTTATAACTTAACGTAGTGGACCCAGTTGTCGACACTATTATTTGTGGACAATATAAGAAATATTTTTCTCTCTCTTGTGGACGTTGTACATCCATAAGAATTTCCACTGCTTGTACAATATTAACAACTAGACCCACTACCTTAAATATTTATTGATTGACAAGAGCAGATTTATTATGATGCATTTAGAATCCGTAATGTTATGACCATCACACTTACCTTTATTTACGCCCGTTAAAATTTTAAAATATCAGGAAAATAAATGTTTTAACAACTTCTTCCATTTATAAAGCTTAGGTGTTGCACTATTGATAATGAATCTAACAAAGGCCAGAGAGAAAGAGAATGTTTCATATGAACTCTCTAGAATACTGCACTTTTCTAATCAATGAAGGCTAATCTGCTTCATTAATGCTTTCTATTAATGGGCCTAATTAAATATAAAAGCGTGAATCGATTCAGTAGGACCAACTGATAAGTTAACTATGATTACCTAATGTAATGTATATTATCAACGTCCATATTCATATATATGTGGAATAGGACCTTTAACATTTCTTACTTCTAATCACACGCGCTGCCATTCTGCTACCAATATAATTTAACAGTCAGTATTATACAGTATCACAATTTAAATGTAATCATACACTGTATTTAATTCACGATTAAATATTTATATGCAATTTTTATTTTGATATTTCCTTCAAATTTTATTGATCGAATATCACTTTGACAATACCAATAAAAAACAAATACAATTATATTGTCTGTGACTAACTCTTAGACAGTTTAGATCACAATTAAACTTTGATAAGTTTGAGTGTGTGTTATGATGAATAAAAAATATTAAAAGTATCACGGTAAAATACGTATGTCGTGTATATTGAACGATTTCAAAGGCTAAATATTTAATCAAAAAAGTTTGTACTTTTTATACAAAATAAATGATATTAAAAAAGCTTTACACGTCCTGGCAGCATCACATGTGCAAGATTGCTCAAACTTTATTTTGCGATTAAACTGCCTTTAATTGATTTGTACTCCATTCGATGTGTAAGACAGTCTTAATCACAATAATGCAATTATTATACATAATTATAATATTATATATACGTCAAAGTTCCATAAGCATTATTTCATTAATCCTCTTAATATAAAAAAAACCGCGTCACAAGTAGATTTAAAAAATCTCAATATAAATCATCGATATTGATAATTTCATTTTTTCGCGCACGAAAATCGTTATAAACTAATTTTCACACAACAGTGGTGAGTTTACTTTTGCGTGATTCCATACCTTCAATCAATCCGGTCAATAGATCCTCCATTTCAGTTGCAGCTCGTTTCAGCTCGCAATTATCATCTGCGCTGAATGATTCTGAAAATGAAATTAATGCACCGCTATACTCACGAGCGAAATGAAAACAAAGAAACAATATCTTATACACGAATGCCAATTATTATGAATATAAAATTGTTATATAAACTTACCCTCAAGTAAACAATCATTGGCAACCATGTTTTGTAATCTATCAAGAATATCGTTGAGATCGCCTTGAATATTCTGAAGGCTGCTGTGTTGTGAATGCTTATCAGGGCGTTGAAGAGAAGAAGGTGTATTTTCTCGCAAAATACCATTAGGAGAATGTGAAACAACAGTTGCCAATGTTGTTGGAGAGTCAGAGTGAGAGCTACTTGTAGCTACAGGTTTTGTTGAATAATCATTGGCATCCCTGTTGTTGCTGCTACCAGATGCTAACCACTGTGAGAATCCACTATCAAAACGACCCAATCCAGTCCTATTGCCACCTACAAAATCAACTTTAATTATAGAAATTCTTGTATATAACAAGGGCTGCGTTTATCAAAAAAATTTGAAGTTTAAGACCAGACTCTTATTACTTTTAATGCCTATACTGATAAATGTATTTAAATTGACTGTAAAAATCTTATTATTCCTTAAAAGTTGTATATTCTTAAAACTTTACCTACCTCCTATCCACGTGCTCAATTCAATTCGAGTAAATTCGGAGACGTTGCTGAGCCTAGAACTAGTGTAAGTTCCATCGGCTTGTGCGTGAATGTCCGTTCGCATATTTTCGCTAACGTCAGAAATTTTCCCATTATTTGGCAATTTGTCCAATGAATATATATGAGTTGCAATTTTCGACTCCAACGTTCTAGAATTCTCTATGGTACCTTGTCTCACAATCGGACTCAATTCAAATTCTACGGGCAATGGAGTAACTCTTGAGTTGACTGGACGAAACATCGGTGTACTTTCCATTCGATTCATAATACGGGATGGCATTTCAGTGGTTTGAGCGAACAGATATTTCTGTTGATATATAAAAAAAAAATCAATTATTTGTATGAAATGATGAATTTTATATTCGAAAAAAGTTATTCTTTAATTTAGTATCTACTTTTTAATTGATTTTTAATGAGCTTCTCTCAGTGCAGGTTGTCACGTTCATTAATTTGTTTAATATATTACAAAATACCTTTAGTAATTTTAATCGTTGAAGCTGTGACTCAATGGTTAATCTGTGTCGTTGTAATCTGTGAGCTTTAGTACCACATATCTCTAATAATTCAGATTGTAACTGTTTGTTTTCTTCCTCGAGATGAGTAATTATGCTCTGTAACTCTTTTTGCGGATCATCAAGTACCTTTCGACGGACGGTACTTCTTAAGGAACCGACACTTGTTGAACCGGCTTCGTCGCTAGAAGAAATTGATTTACTGTATCAGTTAGATATATCATTTTCTCTCATTTTTTTTATCGAAGTATGATAAAAAAAGTGCAAAATCCTTAAAAAAAATTGCATATTGTCAGTCTCTCATTAGCAACTTACTCAATCTCTGCTAATGGTGATGCGTCTTCGAGATTAACAGGAATCGCGCGGGTAGGACATAATCTCAATTTATTTCTTATTAGTTCCACGATTAATTTTGTTATCTCTCTGTTGGATGTCTAAATGAAAAATTATACGTTAATAGAAAATGACGTATTTCATATTATAATAGAAAAGAAGAAAGGGTATTTAAGAATATCAGTAACTGCTGCAATCCAATGATTTTTCTCTATATAAATATTCATTTTGCGTTTGATATTTACCTTGATACAATATTCTCGTACCGGATGTTTACTTTTGTGCTTACGTGAAATTTTACCCAACAAAAAGCACGCTTGACATTGATGATATCCGGCACATCGTAAGCAGGAATAACGCGGTCCTTGCACAGGAGTCACTTTGCACGTTGAACATTTTATATTGTGCGTCACTGAGACAGATGTATTTCTTTGTTATTAGCGTCAATGTTAATTTGTATGTTGTTATATAGAAATCATAAAATCATATATACCATATTCTGCAGCTTGCATTCGATTTAACGTAGACATCCATGCAAGTAAAGGAGGCTCATGAGTGAGCCATGTTGCAAATTGAGTTTCACTGACTCCAAGTCCACCTTGCGACTGAGAAATTTATATGATTGTGCGTCTAACAATTACTTTATAAGAACAGGAAACTGATTCCTTTGAAATATGGATTTGCAGCAATAACATACCTCAATGAAACAACTGTCAACACTTGACTGTATCGCATGACTGCCATACGCCAAACTCTCCCCGAGTGTATCAATGACTTTGCAAATATTAGTTAACAATGTATGTAACGCAGCTCGCGATAAGCATGCATTGTGATCAGCTAATTGTTGATAAAGGTATCCATATTTATCTTGTAAACGATTAGCGCTGATCAACGTTAAGGCTAATTTCATTGCAAAAACTAAAACTTTGCCTTCACGTTTCCTGAAGTATGTAAAAAAGCATATTTAAAGTATATCTTTATATTCGATAATATTATATACATAATAGGAATAAAAGTATTACCTGTCAAATACTTTGAGAATATAATTTACACCGAGTTTCGTTGCAAGATCCACATTGATATTGGTATTAGCTTCTTTGCTTGCTGCAAAATAAATATCAGAAAGAACATCCTCCACTTCGCTTGAATCCAAAGTTACAGAATTTTCTGTAGCTGATAATCTGTGGCGTTCAAATACACCAGCTATCAACTCCAATCGAACATATTGCACTGAAACATATATTACACATACACATATATGCATTCTTATACTTAATTTCATAAAGAATATTAATACCAAAAACTATATGTATTTATAGACATTATTAATAACTATATATGCTTTATTTTGAACAGAAATCTTACTATTTAGTTCTCTGTGTAAAATTTGCATTTTCGCTGCTGTTCTATAAGAGGCATATCGTATTGCATTACATCCCTCAATAGATTGCATTATTTGTTGCATTTTTGGATGATCCCACTCTGTCTGCTTTGTTGTATGACTATAAGAAAAAAGAATATTATGAAATTTCTCAATAAATACCATCCTGCAATGTTATATTTACAATTGTAATTAAAATATCTTTTATGCAACACGAATTATATTTACTTGACATAATAGGGCATGCCCTTCTCCGTGGTTGCTTGTGTCCACCCATTCATATTATCTAAAAATCAGTAAAATTCTTTAAATACAGTAATATTCATGCATCGTAAATTTTATTTAAAAACAAAGATAATTTTATTATTTATTTATAGAAGCATTTATTTGTTTCTACTTGAAAAAAGATGCCTAACGAGAAACCTTTTAATTTAAACTATTATATTCTGTAAACTACTGAAAATATATAGGAAATTAAACTAAAAAATTGCATTGAATTTTTAATCTTGAATAAAGATTATTAAACATTTAGCAATTTTGATACATATTATAAAGTATGTAGAAACAAAATACAATAATGAAACAATAGGTTTGAATAATATATGATATTTGATTACGCAATATTATTAATAAAAAATAAAGTTTATCCATAAAATAACTACACAATTCATTGGTTTGTTAGCGCTAAACAATCATCATGAAATTTCATGACGTGTGCACGCGCATGTCAAAAATCACAAGCATTGAAAAGCAACAGGTGTCAAAAAATGGAAAAAAAAATATTTCTAATACAGTGAAACAAGCAAAATGAAACTCGCTAATTAACTATCAACTGATTTACAAAAAGAGATATTATAAATCATCTATTTAATTTGTCGGTAAATAAACTTCTTGTAGCCGATATTGTTAACACCCGATGCATTCACAGAACAATGCGCTCTGAGTTACTTAAAATATATCTTATAATATAAAAACCAACATAAACAACTATGAAGTCTTGTACCGAAATGCTTAAGATGCTTACCTTCAGTCATGATTAAATTTTACCAAAAATATACATCACCGAATTAAGGAGCACAGCACAACGATCTCCACACAAACAGTAAAACCAAACGTAGGGACGCCCAGTTGTAGGCAAACATATACTTGATACAAATGTTAACTAAAAAATTAAACTATATTATTGTTTTCACAAGATAGTTAATATCACGTTTCCCTAAAAAACTTAAGAATTAAATACGTTGTCTAGAGGAAATAAATGTATTTTTTGTACGATGGTGCGTCTTTTTATACATTTTAAAATACGTTTAGCAACCAACTAAACGTGCACGTTGATTTTTAATGCAGGAAATGTGATTGGCTCGAGTCCGCCATTGTAAACTGATGACGCTGTACTTGCTGTAAAACAATATATGAACAGTTGAAAATAGTTGAGCATAGTCATTCAGTCATCAACAGTCATTGGTTATTTGTTTATAACTGTATACATATAAAAGAGATTAAAGAGAAGAAGTAACAGTTACTTCTGATTTGAAGATCGGCGATATATTGTGTAATATATCTGTATGACTTCGGCTTGTCATAAATAAATCGTATTCATTACGTATTTTGTGTAACAGGTATTAGAGTTCAATTATGGCTGAATACGTTAAAGAAGGCAATAAAGTTCTTATTGTATCAAGTAGCAGTGATGCTGTTAATGATTTGAAAAATTTAGTCGATGAGGTTAAAGAAATCATCAAGGAAACTGGAGTTCTCTTGTTGGAAAATGTTATTATAAAGAAAAAAAGTATGTAATAATTGCTGGTTTTTTTAAATTGTGACTTAAGTTTTGGTATTTACGTGATATGATGTAATATTATTTAAACATCAAGTAATTGGATTAAGTTTGAACGTTTGGGTTTAGGTGATCAGGACACTTCGTCGATAGATGTTATTTATTCTGGTTTTGAACAAGCTTTTGTTCATGATGATTTACTGCTGGCTGAGTTTCTTCGCATTTTAAAACCAGGAGGAAAAGTACTGATACGTGAGCCTGTACAAGGCACACATACCGAAGAGAAGAATAGTCCTGTCACTCTAGCTTCTAAACTGAAATTAAATGGATTTTTAGTGAAAGACACAATAACAAATGACAATGTCCATGAAATTGTTGCTGAAAAACCATTCTTCGAGGTAAGCAAAGATAAGACCTATTTGAAAGTATCTTTGGCATCGTAGTTATTAACAAACATTACATGTTTTCATATATACTATGAACATAGAGTTAGTTTGAGAATTCTTTATGTTTAGATTGGATCGTCCATCACGCTTTCCTTTACAAATCCAAAAGCAAATGTATGGAAATTGGACAGTGCTGTAGATGATGATTTGATAAATGATAGTAATCTATTAGATGAAACAGATATTTTGAAGCCACAACCAGCTTCATTACGAGGTATGTTGACATAGGAGGCGTCATAGCACATAATACATCCCAGTAACAAAACTATGCATTTAGTTTTTAATTATGGATGAAAATATCATTTAAATAAAATTTTCTAGTATGCAGTACAACAGGAAAACGTAAAGCATGTAAAGATTGCTCATGTGGTTTAGCTGAAGAGCTGGCTGGAGATGTGTCAGAACAACGAACAGGAAAATCATCTTGTGGAAATGTATGTACAGTGAACACAAAATTTAGAAGTATATTAAGTATTTGTCCATATCAGTATTGCAAATTTTACTGCTTTCTACTATGTCATAATTTTATTCTGTTTCAGTGTTACTTAGGTGATGCTTTTAGATGTGCCAGCTGTCCTTATCTAGGAATGCCTGCTTTCAAACCTGGAGAGAAGGTTACTCTGCCAGATACCCAACTGACAGCAGATTCCTAAATTGAATTCCAATAAAGTATTAGTTCATATATCTGTAATCAGCTGTGCGTTTACATTTTATAATACATAGATAAATCTTTATTCCATACAATCAATTTCTATTATACAATAACCAGAAACTATAAACATTTATCTTGATCATGTAAAAAATAAAGTTTTCAAATTATGGCAGGAGTGTAAATGGAGTGTATAGACAATTACATAAAGACATTTTATTCTTTTATTACTCGATAATCATTACAATATAAATCGATAGCGTGAAATAGACCATCTGTTGCATTGTATATACACCAAATTCCTTCACGGCAGTTCTGACAAATTTTATAAAATGAAATAGCATACGATGTTTTACATTGCCTGTTTTCTTGAGGAAGTTCTTTATGATTTCCAACAGGATTTATTTCGATGCGTGTAATAGTGATGATAGGTCGATTCCATGATATGAATTGGGCTTCATACAATGCATCAGTACAGTATATAATAATTATTTGGGACCATATCCTTTTCACCATAAATTCACTATCCCATCTCTGGGGATGAGTGTCTGGGAGAGGGCTATTTTCCATTAGTGACTTACAACACTAAATTAATATTATGTAACTGTATAGCACAACTCTTCGCATACAAATTAGCTCTTCATACTATTATATTGAACTTCGATTCTTGTGCTTGTACGCAGCTGGAAAACATAGTTAACACTTACTCGTATCTGCACAAAATAGTAGCAAAGAATGTCTGTTGCGTAATATAAAAAAATATCTTTTACCATAAATTACCAAACACATTAAAAATTTTTCGAATACGTCTGACTAAAAGAAAATTGCATACAACATTGTGATTAAGTACGCCCTTCGTTAACCTTATAATTTTTCTCATTTATAAATTTTCTATCGATCGCCATTCAGGAAGATACCACAGTCCGCAAATATAGTATTCAAATTAAGTATTTTCACAATGCGCAGTGGCTTAAGTAACCAATCTTGTTGCTTGATTCGAGTTATACAAACTCCCAGTATCCTTTGCAATTCTGATATTTGGATTCTTATATATATCAAAGATGAATATATAAAGGATCAATGAAACGCAATAAGACATAACTGGCCACTATGCGTTTTTGGTCAAAAAAAGCAAACTGTTCGATCAAGAGCTTATAATAATTTGTTGTTAATATTACAGATGACGCTTGCATGTATAAAGAAACGCAGAAAAGTAGGTACGTGTAAATCGTACGTTCTTAAATAATATTTTCATTATCGCCTGCTTTCCCCTTTTTTCCACCCGCACTGTCAATAATAGGAACAACATTATCAGAGATATCATATAATGATACAAGCTGTCAATTCGCATTCCTTCAGTAATATATTTACACATGCACACGATTGTTCATTCATATAAGCGCGCAGCTTACCTTGCGTTTCATGGATCTTGTAGAAGAAACCAAAAAAACGTTTACAAGACACGCCCAAAATATCGCGTCCCACTTTACTTCACCTGGCAGCGATTCGGCCTAAATTTCTTTTTAACTATCATCGTTGACAGAACAACGAGAATTTTGTGTCATATTCGTTACATACATATATGTTTTAGCCAATGTACATTCTTCAAAATTGTATGGCCAAGAATGACACAAGGTATTTTTATAATTTTTTAAAAATAAAAATTAATCCACGTGGATAAATATATAAGAAATATTACCATGTTTTACCAATGATGAACTAATGCTTAATTGCTAAACTAATGTGTTCTATTGTTCGACTTGATCCACCGCGTACGAGATGTACAATTGAAGAAAAATTGTACAATTTGTACCTGACACAGGTATTACCGGTTAAATTAAATGTGAGCCTCGAAACTATAAATTTTGCAGCACTCGCGGAGCCCTCTAAGTAGAATAAATATTTTAATGGATGAATAGATAGAATAAATATTTTAGTGGATACTAAAGATTATAGAAATTGTGAAGTCTTCTAAACAATGAAACAATATTGTACAATTCCGCATGTGAACATTCGTTTCGTAATGATTGGATATTTTGACAGTATTGTACTACGAACAAAAAGTATTTACACTGTGCTACTTGAAATACAAATGACATTTCATACTTTTCTTTTTGGATTCTACTAGCAGATACAACGTCAGCACCGGTTTTAGGATACAACTGTATGCAAATTATTTTTTTTGGTTTTATCATAGCGTAACTAAATTTTTGTGATTCGAGTGCAGTTATTAAAACCAGTTCTATAACGGACTGGCTTCTAATACGAGCCACCGTATCTGATAGCTTATTTGTGTTAATGCTACTATCGTTGGTGCCGTTAATTTCTTTTTTAACGTTTGCTATTATTCTTCACATCATTGACGCTATTGTCCACTGTATATCGTGCCACTTTTGCAAGCAGTTCTACATAAGTATTTTATCATAATGTCATGACACCAATGACAATCAAAGTTATTTTTAAAATTCAATCCCTGCGCATTTTCTTGTGATACACCATGTCAATTGGTTACGATACCACTTCCACTTCACTGACAGCGATACCATTTTTAATTGTGAATATAGTGCGTACACTGATAAATCTATCGGATGGATCTTGTTAAATTTTTAAAATAACGCAAAGTGCCGCTTTTCAATGTGCTCATACAAAAATTTGACAATGATGTATAAAAGACATTAAGGGGGTACAGGACTATTGAAATAAAAAAATATATTTTTTTTTTAAATTACTGGATCTGAAAGCCTCGTCCCTTACGAGTATTACAAAAAAATTCGCGGATTGAAAAAAATTAAAAAATTTACGGAAGTGAGTGTTAATCGTAAGTGAGTGCGGAATAGAGTAACAGGCTCCTTGAGTGATATACGGTGTTTACAGGCCTGTGTGTCTTTCGTGAGGAACTTTAAAGTCATTTATCTCAAAGTTACACTTTTCAACATGTGGACATCATAACTCTTGAACGAATAATTATTTTCACTTGAAATTTAATTTTAATTTGCAAAATACCTTTCTCTACAACATGAAACTTCTTCAAGGGCACTGTATAAGTTGAAAAATAACTACAAATAATTGACAAGAATTTTTTTCGTAAAAATGAAAAAAAATTAGATATGTATGGAACTTAAAAAATTATCTTTGAAATTCGCCCAAAGAGTTCCATGTTCTAGTTTTGAGAATATAAATTACTCGTTTCAAAGCATTTTGCTTTCAGATAATTGGTTCACCTGAGATTACGTCCATAGATTGAAGGCTGCGAGCTACGCAGAGCAATATTCAGCACTTAGTAATTTGTATAACTTTGAATATATCAAAAACTTCTTTCTTTCAAAAGACACATGCACAATAAACTGTAAAAAGTACCGGTTCGATAATAATTTAGTTTCTAAGGAATTGAACTTGATGAAAAAGTCTATTTTTTTAAGTTTCATTAGTCCTTTACCCCCTTAAGACAGAGCAGTGATAGCGAGAAAAAGCAAAAAAAATGTTGACTATTCGATAATCTTATCAGTACAGAATTGAAAGTTTTTTGAAAGCCATTCGAACCACAAACATAATTGAGATGTTTGGCACAACCATTTTTTTAAATAACAGTAGATATTCAAACAAGTATTAAGCATTCACGCGTGTCATTGATGTCATTCCTTCAAAAGAATGAGCCTTGATTTTTAAAGTGCCACAACAAAATTCCGTTACGTTTTTTTCAAACGCAACATCATAGAACGGTTTAAAAATATTTTGGAGCAACTTCAAATAAAATATCAATTCCGCAAGTCTATGAATAGCCAAAAAGAAAATCATTGACGAATTAAACAGAACTCTCAATTAAATAATATATAATAATATTAATAAAAGTTTCTGTCATTTACACATCACTTTCAATAATAACGCATGAAAATCTTGGTGATTTCGCCTGCCTATTGTTTCATCAAAGTTGATCTTCCATGATATTAAATTGATTTAAGAGGAGTTGTTAACAGCAACGTATTCTGCTTTTAAAAAATTCTGAAGTGCTTGCACTCCAAAATAAAAAAGAAACAGTTGCAAGAGACAACCCTGAGATAACTCTGTAAAAAATTATACCGTAATAAAAGCTGTTTATCATCAACAGCTGTACGATACATGTATACTATAAGCACAGCCCTACGAGCATAAAATATAAGAATTAAGGCTTCGGTGTGGTGGCCGCCTTGTTTCTCATTCTATGCATTAACTAAAAATGACGGAGTTAAAAACTTTTGGCTCTTGTGCGTCTCCTGGAGACGCCAACATTACAAACTTAACAACAATACTAATGTCTCTCTCAACATGTAAGTATGTGTATTGAGTTTCAAGAACACAGTCTCCTTAAAGGCCCGAAACGGAGTCCGTGCATTCTTTGCACAGTTTATTATCATACGATTGTAGTATGACAATAGCTCGTGCTAGCACGAATCACCTTCCATGCTATCCAGCAAAGAGTTCTTCTCTTCCTTTTTGGTATTGACACTCTTGGTCGGCGCGCTTCGTAATTTTGGTTCAAAACATGGCTGCAACGAATAAACAAACGCTTATTGACAAGATTCCTGTCAAAGTGTCATGCTCAGCACCCCAATGAAAAAGGTAAGTTGCCCCTGAACGATTTACACATTAGCGCAGTCGATTTCTATGTGCTCTTTATCATTGCTTGCTTTTAATACGTAAAATAAGTTTTACAGGAATATAAAAAAAAAGTAATAAATAGCTTATGATTTCCCAGAACATTCACACCTAACTAATGAGTTAATTCACGTGAATTTGTGAGAGAGATTCCAATTAAAATTATCAAGCCACAATTAAAGTTAATGTGCCACAATTAGTTACCAGTGTAATATTTAGGAACGTACTTTCTAATCATTTGAGGACGATTTCATAAAATGTAAAGATTAAATGACATGTAGTGCTTAGAACAAAAAAAAAGATTTGAAGTTCACGGGCAACGTCTACTGACGTATATACGCCTCTAGAGACAGTCAAATACGGAATGAGGTAAAAGCGTTAAGTGGTAGGGTACCGGCATCCTTAATTGCCTGAGATTCCCTATGCGTACAAAATATGCCTTGCTCTTCGTTAACTAATCTCTCAACACCGCAAAATTTTTTCAACAAAAATACTAATAGCGTCTTGCAGTTCAAACAATAATTTAAATTTGTGATATAATATCGTTTTAGTATTTTACTTCCATTTCATGCAATTCGTTAAAAGGCGTTTTATAAAATTGCGGAGCTTGAAATTTGCAATTTGTCATTGCACTTCAAAATTATCCTAAGAGATCTCGTCGTATTTGATACGCAATAGTCGAAATATTATAAATTATTTTTTAGTATCATATTAAAATGCTATGTGAAATATCCATTACATGCAACGACGTGGATGCACGGTGCACAGGCAGATCTGATGCAGACGAAGTAAACTCAACAAATGAAAATTCAATGCCCAGGAAATGGTTCACTCACTGTTTCGCAGATGTTCATATTGCAGCAGTTTTCAATAGTGATCTCGCACTGGTCACTGGCCATTTGCGGTCGCGAAGTAAGTGGTGTCACACCGGTCTTGCTAACGACGAAACGCTTCTTGATGCGTGGACGTCGACGGAGTTTGTTCACGTAGATACTTAGAGTAATTACAAGAATAATAAGTACACCGATAAGAGTACCGAGAATCGGTAGTAATAAGTTGCGCTCCATTTTATATTCCTGAGATATAATAGTATCAGTCTGGTTACTTCGGGTACAACTGTAAAAAAAATGCATTATTTCATATAGCAAAGAACCACAATAATAAGTTTTGCATATCGGTTAATTGCTAGTCACTTACTTGCAAAGACTAGTATCGTAGTTCTTCAAAGCAGGTGGATTACTCTTGCAAAACAAAGTACATATTTCGTAAAAGTCATTGGTGTTTTCACAGCGTGGCCCTCTTGTGTTTTTACACTTGCAAGATGGTGCACCATTTTCTATGGTACAGACACCGTCGTTCAGGCAATAACCATCACAAAGATCCTTTTCACATCTACTCCCACTATAAGAACTTCCGCATTCACACTGAGCTACACCCAACTTGTTTATGGTACATAGTGTCCCATGCAGGCAGTAGTTGTAGCATACAGATGTTTCGCAAAGAGAACCATTAAATCTATAATCACAAATTACAATACTTATATTGTATCGAAACACTAGATTATAATTTAGCAAGTTGGGGTGAGTAATACAAAAAACTAATCACTCCGACATAAGTAAAAGCACTTTCTTGCTTCGTAAAGATTGTATAAGAATAATGTATAAAAATAGAGTCGAAACATCATTATTACCCTGATTTGCAAATGCAACTTCTGCTAAGTGGATTGTAGGTGGAATTGTTGAGGCATGATCCTTCAGACCTCTCAGTTGTCGAATCCATCTCTTCGGTACTGGTAGTAAGGTTGTTGTAAGATCTCGCTACAGTTTCCTGTGTAATTTTTCTTGCTGTGTTTTTCTGCAATGCACTTATCGCCTGGCAATTAATTTGATCAATATTATCGCGCGTTATTATACCAGCAGGGTCCGCGTCTACGCGTGACTCGTATGATTTGAACTTTTCGAATGTCTCGACAGATTTTTTGTCCTTTTTAATCATCCATATCGTCCTGGATACGGTATCCGACCAGTAAATTCGATCATGATCGACGGTAAGATATGTTGGCCGCTGGTGCCTATTGTTAACCAGCAATTCGCGTTCAGTTCCATCACTGTTGCTCCGCTCAATATGAAAGGAAATTCCTTCTACGTCATCGGCCCAGTACAATTTGCCGGTTTCGTGATCGACTGCTATGTCCATTGGTTCGTATAAATTGCGACTTATCACCACGGTTCTGTTGCTACCGTCGACCAGCGATCGTTCAATAGTAGGATTAGTGCGATTGCTGTTTGTCCAATACAAGAACCTGAAATTAAAGAAATGCCATAATAAGAAATTATTGCATACATTTAAAAGTCTTATGGCAGAATATGAGCATCAACGTGTTGCGTTGCTTCTGCGTTGCTTGACAGTACGCAAAATTTACTGGTACAACATCTACTCGCTCATTAATTCAAGGTCTTTTTTTTTTCTTAATTATATGTTTTGTTACATAGTCGTATACCTGTTGCAAATGTCCAAAGCTATGCCGCCTGGTATACTGTATTTTAGGTCGTGAAGTTTTTCTGGTTCTCCAAGATCGCCATTCAATGGTATATGCATTTTCATTATTGTTTGTACTTTAGCGTCTGTCCAAAATAAAGTACGCGATATCGGATCAAAAACCATTCCTACGATGTAAGTTATGTTGTCTGCTGCAATGGAATATTTCGATGTAGACGCTGCATTTATCCATTATCCCGTATTAGAAAACGACAAACTACATTATAATACTACACATGACAATGATTTATTGCTACGTAATATCGATCATTAAATCTTATCAATTAGCGCCTCTCAAAATTACACATATATATTTCTATAATAATTAATAACCAAGATTCTTATAACGGACATTTTAATTGACTGTAATAAATTGCCGTATTGTAAACAGTGCTCAAGTAAATTATAAAAAATTTAAAGTAAAATTAGGAGAAAAGCAATGAACGCTACGTGACACATTACGTGGATCAGAAAATTGGAACCACTTGTTGCCCAGTTATATCTATACGTCTAACATACATATTTACTCGTGAAATTTAGAATAATGTCGACGCAATCTCCTCAATCGAAGTTTCTATCGTCACTATTCTACTATCAATATTTATAATCTGCCGCCCGACAGACTAACCTTATAATACAAAATATTGATTTTTTACAAAAATTTATCGCAAATAAACGGCTAAGATTTCCAGACTAGCCTTGACTAAGGTTTAGAATTGCATTAGATCCTAACCCGTAGATACCCACAGAATTCTTTCAGCTATAAGATAACCGAAGCCCCGGGTCAAAGTCACGAATCGCATCATTCGCCGAAGCTAATCGCAATCGCTCGTTGCGCATTAAACATACACACTCTAAATGATTTTAAAACAGTCGTAAACTTCGTAAAAATAACAATATATGCGTGGTCATACTAACTTTTCAATAGCGACTTCGGTTTGAAATTCTTCACCGTCAGATCGTTACTGTATATCGATACGTTTTTGTTTCTTGTGTCGCTGAGAAACATTGTTCGGGTGGCATTGTCATACGCTAGAGCAGTTAGACTTCTGGCATCGGCAATTTCGGCATGTCCAGTGCGTGAGCCATTGTGTGCAAAAAAGTCGATTTCATGACCGATCGCCACCGCCAAATCTGAAAGTAAAAGAATATTTCTATTATTATCAACTGTCACTTTTCTCAGCGATAAATTATTCTTCTCAATTACTATTGAACCAAACAAACTGACAAATGATTGTCAATCCTGACACAACACACGATAGCATTTGACATTGATTAATAATTGTGAAAATACTTTCACCGTCTCTTGTAAACACGTTAAAAATATTCTAATATCAATAATAAAAAGTCTTAACTAAGTATTACGCAATCACGTTTACATAGACGACCGAGTTATCGCATGCTGTCACTTCGTGTATACATATTGTGTAAGTGCAGTATCTCGCCATCGTTAACCCTTCAACGGTTAGGTGGGGTCACTCTGACCCCAAGATTTTCACGTACACATTTTCCTGTTTACACCAGAGTGAAAAAGAAAACTTTTCAATCTGTCGTTTTATCAACGAAAATACAGATGTCGCCACTTTCTAAGTTGACGTGTCAGAGTGATCAAAAATATATGTACGCAATTTTTGGGTTTTAATCAAAATGATATTTGAGCTCCTTACAGTGGGCGGCTATTTTACCAATCTAATTCGTCAAAGGGTTAAGAAGCTATAATCAATGATTATTTCAGCAGAGCCTAAGACCCTCTAAGTGGTCGATTATTGAAACAATTGCTCCGCATTCATCTAATTCAGTTGGATCAACATGAATCAATGTTGTTTAGTATACATGCATTACTGTAGAATAAATTAAAATGGAAATTTTGTCAATGTAATATATATTTATACAGAATAATAAGAAATCACGTCTAGTTTTGTTAATGATAAAAATACAAATGACCTATATTACTTCCTTATATTGGCTAGGTTGTATCGATTTACAACTCCGTTATCGAACGTCTACTATAAATTGTCTACAAAAAACTTATAAATTTGCATTAAAAGAAAAATCAACTTTTTGTTTTCAAGTATCCTTAAACCTTCCCAAGTATTTAATCTGAAATTACGATTTTTTATTTTGTTGCATACACGTACGACTAACAATTTACTGACATCCAATGACGATGCGCAAATGCACAGACACAATAAATACGTTCAATACAAATATTACGTTCAAGTATTAATTATCAGTTTAATTAGTTGATTCCGATGGCAGAAAATTGATTATCAAGAGTTATCTGGCTTGAACATTTACGGAACGAACGATTGAAGTGCAAAAATTTTAAAAATCATCGAATTACCGATAGGTTACGTAAACTTGTATCGTTAACTACTAGAAGTTCTTTGAGAATTATTATGTCACACGAAATTCCGAACTAAATGTTTTCGGCTCATCTAATAAGATATAATTATTAATTCGTGGCATTTCCAGTTGATAACACGTGACATACAGTTTTTCGATCGATTTTTACCATACATACGTACAACTTACGATATACATATGTAAGGTGATATGCCATTTTGATTATTGTTAATATTCAAATTATAATTATCCGTTATCCCTCACGTCCAATCTGTAGATTATACTGATCAGAAGTTTTTCTTGTATCAGCAAAACTCAACACCCAGAATTACATAAATACATAGCACTGTCAAAGACAATAGATAATGCTTGGTTAAAACGAATTCACGGTAATGAAAACTAGCGAAACAATACTCAGCATACAGAATATGACAAAAGTAATTACATAGTCTTAAACTACAATTCCCTAAATAACTGTACGTACACAGTCTTCAAGAAAGCACATAAAGAATGAATAAAAACCAAACGAAAAAAAGAGCGTAGTCTCACATATCATATATGTCAGCAAAATACGTAATGGTATAATGAAAGCAGTACGTATGTGCAAATGCGTATGTGCGTAGACAATTGTACGTGAATTCGTTCTCATAAATAATTCGAGTCATTATTAAAAACAATATCCCTTTTTTACTCCAGCTGCGGAAACAGAGAGTGTAGCACACGAATAATTGCAATTGAAATATATTGAATGACTTGATAAGAACGAGCGTTTTTACTGACATAAAAGAAGAAGTATGAGTAAAAATGAATCATGTAATTAAAAATCAATTTATTACTGTTTAAATTAGTTTACTTTTATTATTTTTTCATCACCGGTACACAGATTATCTATCACCGTCAGCGATCACCATTGTCCATTGACATTCGTTACGTAAAACCGTACGAAATGAATATGGACCTGATCATTACAGGTCAAAAGGATATCGAGGTCTGTAATATAAAGCGTAACTGGAGATCAGTTACATTCAACTTTCGCAAGGATGATCCTAGTTAAATAGTCGCGCGAACTTCTGGTGTACGTGACGAGCTCTACCTCGTGCATGGAGACGGCGAGTGTATATCGATATCACTCGGGGTTCTATAACGTGCTATACGAGTTGGAGCCGGCACACATTTTTTTATAAATTAACTAAAACTTACCCCACGATCTGCCAGCGCTTGCTGCTGTTACAAATGTAACCATCAACAGCAACGTTATCTCTCGTAATTTATAAAAGGTCATGTTGATTTTTCATTCGAGAATTCCGAGGATCGAAATGTCTAGTATTACGCGAGAGGGCCGTACGGTATTGAATAGCTAAAACAAATGCTAAACCCGTCACAAGACTCCGCTATGTTCAACGGCGTCGGGCCAACTGATCAAACTGAGCTCGTTTCGCTCGAGTACACTTGCCGTCGTGAATGTTCGGTCAAACTCGGCTAAACTCGGATGCGTTCGTGACACGGGACATGAATTCTGCAAATCCGCTTGCCGCCACGAGAGGCGCTAGGTGGTGGGGATATAAGCCATCTTTGTTTATCTCATACGAAACGATTGCTGCTCTTAAATGTAATGACCAGAAAGCGGACGGTGCTTGGATTTAGGGTTCTGTTATCGGAATTTTGACTTTTTTAGACTTTCTTTAATTAAGTTTTGTCGTCCGACTATGCCCGTTTTCTCGGACGTTAATCGAAGTTTAAACTCTGGTTACCCTATCTTAAAACTATAATTAAGAAATCGAACCAGGTTTAAACGACTTCGGAGGAAACGAGCATAATGTGATCAATCTTCGGGTGATTTTCTTTTCGTATCTATTACACATTCATTTCATAACCTAGTTATCCCAAGAGATGTATTCCTGAAATATTTGTTTCATTAATGAGATTTAAATTTGTTGTTGGCTTTAATCGTATTTCATTATATGATACGAAAAGACGCTTTACACGTTGAATGCATGCTCCCCTTGCAACAATTTAAAATGATGTTTTATCCGTTACCTTGTTATCGACATCATCTTTATTTACTTGGTTTATCGTTCCACTTACGTATTTAATTATCCAACTAGTACTTGTACATTGTTTGGAATTATTGAAATAAATTAATTGAGTATCAATATACAATGATGTAGGACGAAAACATTTTATACAGTAAAACATTTCTCGCAGACTATATAACGTATCAGAAATCTATACTACTTTCAATATACACGGTCAACTTTGCGAAATGAGTATTTAATTATTTGATAGAATAAATAATGAACGTCTCTGCTCGTGGCTTCTTCGTAGAAATAGCACGTTGTCAGCTCCGCGTTTGAATCACAGTACTTATTAAAAAATGATATAATATTTGCATATTGGTAATTTTAAAAATTAACCAAAATCAATTTATAAGCAATAAATCACTCGGTGCTTTAGTTATAGAAACTGACAATTTAATTCTGCAATTAATACTTTCCGTATGTCGCACTTAAGGCTCTTGTTGCAATAATGGTATTACATTTGTTGTTTGATGATTTATAATAAGAGTACCTAGTAATTACATAATTTAATTTAATCCTCATTTGCATTATTATTCTTCTGTTCACTTGTAGATTATTATAGGATCATTATAGGATTTGTTTACGTATTTGTTATTATTTCTGTTTACTATATATTCTCATCCGCATTCTTCTTATTTTATATATATATGTACACATATATGTGTATCAATATTCAATAGCTATTAGGGATTTCCTTCTGAATTAACAATATCGACTATGAACCTTGAACGTGAACAGTAGCTCAATCTGGTTCAAGGAACGTGTCCCTTTCTCCATATGGAAATATATATACATTATATGTATATCTCATAACAGAAATATTATACGACTAAGAAGTCCCGATATTTGATTCACAAAGTGATGTTTTGCTAAAGTTACAAATACGGATATAAAGGAAAACGATGATAAATTTATTGAATTCTATTTTCCTTGATACTTGTTGTTGAGAAAGCTTTGACTTAAGTGTTTATCTGCAGTTTCCTGACATTTATCCTAAGTCCTGAAAAAGAATTAGGAAATAAAAATAGGATATTGTGCCTCGGATTCTGTTTTCAGAATAACATTTTCGCGAATATTTCTACGCATTTCTTTTACTTGTATTTCGCCTTTCGAAAGTGGAGAAAGCGATACGTAGATCGGAATCTTTGTTTTTATCAGACAATCGAAAAATCTAATCTCGTTCTTAATTCACTGCTAAAAAATCGGCATAAGGTAATCAGTAGTAACAGAGTTTAACGATTGCAATCAATAAAATCGTATTATATCAGAAAGAAATAATTAGCAGTAACATATATATTATGTGTGAATAAATCCTTTAAATATTTAAAAAGAGAACGAAATTTTAAACAGATAAAAACAAAAATTTATTATAATTTGCCAAGATGAAGTTTTACTTTTTCACATTAATTTATTGTATCCAACGTCTTACCAATGGTGATTAGAGTAGTTAGTCATTAAGATGCGGATGTTCAAAAGGTAACCATGACACAGTTATAGAATAATATTCTTAAAAATGACTTTCAAGGTTTTGTTATAAATCTGAAAGAATGTCCGTTTGAAATTAATTAATCATTCAATAGCTAGTTACGTTTTCTCAAGAATCATTCTGTAAGTCAATGGTACATTGTTCTACTATAATATTGAAATAAAATAATAATTAGTTCAAGCAATAATAATTATCAGGATATCATCTTCTGTCCAAAAAATATACTGAAATTATGTTATTTTTATTAGAGATAAGAATCTCACAAAATATTTACCAAAGAGATTTTTGCCACATTTTTTAATTTTACTTATATTCGATACAGAGCAACTGTCATACATTCTTGCGCAGTCAAATTGTTCCTATTTGCACGAATAGGTTTCTTGCCCGCTACCTGGTTACCTAGATAAAAATCAAATAGTTATTAATAAGTCTGATTCTACAAAAATTTCATATCCAAACCTTAAAAATTTGTATTCGAACTAACGCCACAAATTGCGCATGCTTTCAAGCTTAACACGTGCGTGATTGCGCAACGTAATATCAAAAAATTGTATCACGGGTTGCATAGCAACAGGCGTAACAAAACCATTGCACAATAGTCACGCGCACAAAACTACGTTATTCAAACAATATTAATGAGAGATCGTATGAAATTATGTTAAATTAATGTACATTGAATTTTATAGAGCAACAGTTCTTACATATTTACTACATAACTTACGCATGCTCCATAGCATTATATTAACTATAATCTCATTTATTGTGCAGCATTGAATGAATTTTATACAACACCTCCATATATATGTGTTATACTAAGAGTGCACAACCAAATATACAGAGCGATTCGACATTTTATCTCGTGGTAGTACGAAGGGTTCCCCATTGTTAGACGTTTAGATTTTCTTTCAACTACTAATGAACATTGCTTTTACTGCTCAACTCGGGATATAGCTAGTCCGTGACGTAACGCTTCGGAAGGCATATAGTCTTCATTCGAGGACGAACTATATAAGTGATATCTGTATCGTATTGCCGTGTTTCCCGAGCGACTTGCTGGCTTCCCGTAAGGTGACGAGATAAATATAGACATCGAGCGGAGGCATCTGTCGGTGTTCTCGAGTACGCTTCAAGTCACTTACTGTCAGCGGAATGCCGTTTTCTTCTCAGTATATCGCGTTTCTCCATACTGGCCCTTACTGCACTTCTCGTTCTACGATTAATTCATTATTATCTCTGTTATTCATTTGTTGTATTCACGAATTGTTGTGAGAGTGAATAGATTCTTGAGCGTCATAACGAACGACTGATGTACCGGTAAGTTTCACGGGCAGTTTCGTGTGTATTTTAGTTCGTTTGCTTCCGACGGTTATTCATCCCGTCATTTATATATATTAAGTTATTTTTTCAAAGGTATCAATGCCAACAAACTGTAGTTCTCTTTCGTTTTACGGTATCTGCTGGGGGTGGGGGGCATGTAAAATAACTCTGTTGCTGACGGCGGAGACGGACGCAGTTGAACAATTGAAATTTGTACACGTGAACAAGGAAGGACGAGTAAATTTTTGATTTTTACGGATTCTATTCTCTCTATATGTACTTTTGTGAAATTTAAGTTTTTTGTGGTTGTATTTGAAACGAAGAAGTGTTATGTTTCTTTTTATTCTTGTAATGCTGCTGTTATCGGGTTTAATTCGTCGACTCATTCTAAGCAAGAATTTATGTATTTTTTTCATACAGTTTGTCGTAAAGATGTGTATTAAATCGATGGCAATTGATTCTTGATGAATTTTTATTTTTGATTGGTATATTTTTGCTCAATTTTATTAAGTAATGCTCTATTGTTGTATGCTTGAACTTCCCGCGCTCTGCTGGACAGAAATATAACGTTGCTCCTAAAACGTGACGTCACTAAAGTAAATCAAGTGTTCCAGAATTGTCAGTTGAGTCATTAATAATAAGATCGAGGTTATCGAAGACCTCGGTAAAAGAGTACGTGCAGGATCGTGTTCTTTTTAGTGCCTTTTATATTCTGAGAATGTTAGTGATACATATGTTGTATGCCACTTGTGTATAGTTTTTATGGAAATATATATACTTTAAAGTATGTGGTATTTATACGTGCTCGCGGTAATGATTGTAATTGAGAGGACAGGGATTGTATGCTCTTGATTTTCACTTTTTCACGTATGTACTTAAGTGCGTACATACGGATTTTAGCCAGCAAATATTTGAAGACTGAATAGACAATCATTGAACATATATTGTTGCAGATATATTTTTAAGGTACTATTAATGTACGGTTCACGCTATATACATATATATTTTTGGCTTTTAGCAAATGAATTCAGAACTTATTTTGGAAACATCATATACTTGCAATTGAGTATTTAATACACTGTTACAGACTACTTGCAAAACAAATAGTCTCATGTATAGATTTATATCGAACGATATACAGAGTTTTTATATAAATTAGAACGTTTACTAGGTCAAAAGATTTATAGATCCACTGTCATCTAAGTGGAACAGTGTCATTGTAGCGATAGTGATGTATTAGGATGATACGATTAAAAATATTTATATTATTACTTTACAAGAAGAAATTTGTAATATATTCATAACATTATTATGATTTTAACTAATTATCACATTGGTGTTAATTTAATATTAGAAATTAATTACCAAGAATATTTACTATGCCTCATCGTATTTGATTTTGTTTTGGATAAATCACATTTAACGTGTTACAGATTTATTAACTGGCAAGAGGAAAGAAGTATTATTTCCAATGGAGAAGTGGCGAAGCAAAGGAAAAAGCAACGTAACGACAGATAGTCTTTTACCACCAACACGTCGTTTTCCAAATACAAGTGCAATACAACCAGATAAGAAAAAAGAGAGGAAATGGTCCATCGGTGGTTTTCTTAAGAGAATATCAGCGACTAGAGACAGTGATAGTACATCAAGTGGAGACAATACTGGACATCCTGAGAAGCATACAACTTCAAGACACTCTCGAACAGCTTCTAAAGCAAAGGTTAAAAATGCTCCTAATGCTAAACTTGCATATGCTACCGATAAACATTCACCATCACCTGGAAATAAGAAAAGTGATAATCTTGATAAAAAAGAACCAGTGGTTATAATTGAAGGAAACAATGATATGGAGTCACAGGTCACACGTTCCCAGGATTCTATTCATGCATGTCGAGATTCCATGCATTCACGTAGTAGTGATGGATCGTTAGACTGTGTAAGTAAAAAATTACGTAAAGAGAAAATAAAAGCGCGCGTAGAAGCGCGAAGGGATCAACTATGCGGCGATAGCAGCTCAGATGAAGGTTTATCTAAATCAAATAATTCGCTAGAAACTTTTCGTAGCGACGAGAGTATTACGAACGTACATAGAAATGATTCATGTAACCGGAAGTCACGTGCTTCGAGAACTGAACGTTACATAAAGCGTTTATCAAGGGAGGATTGTAGTAACGGAAATAACAGTAATTGCGTAAAATCACTTGCAACGGAACTTGCACTGCCGCACGAGGATGCAACTGTTTATCATGCAGCTAATGAAAAATGTCGACCACCAATGCATCCACGTGTTACAAGTGTTCAAACAAAGAGTCAAGCTGTCACTACTTTTCCAAGAAGAAGCACTGCCAGTGTCGATCCGTTTGACAGCACAACAGCGTCCAATTATCATCCACGTTCTTTTTGCAGTGAAACTTGTTTAACGGGCCAATCACAATCAAGTTATGATCCATTCGCTAAAAGAACATTGGAATTCTGCACGGATTTCAATCAGAACAATAATTACGCCAAAGAGAAGAAGCCATCGAAGATGTTTCGCGACGAGCATAGACGTCAAACTGATTTAGGTGGCGTTGTTCCTGCTGTAAAAAATTACGCTTCAATTCAACCGGTCGGTTGTTGGCAATCGTCACGACGTCAATTATCAACTCCACCAGAGCCTCCACCACGAGATCCACAGCGTCGCGTATTTTCATTTGGTTCATCAGACGTTTCCGCCAGACCATCATCCAGTTCATTCGACAATAACAACAGATCGGAAGGTCTTGGTAAAATCGGTAATGAAAGCTTATCCATTAATAATAAAAAATTGTCTCGAAATGATACAAAGAATTCTCATCAATATAATTCTAACGATGAAGTTACTTGGGTAGAAACGAATATTTCTGTGAGACCTAGACCATCATCGGTAAACTCAACGTTCATCACTACGCCACCCTGGAAGTGCAATAAAGCTGGTTATCCAATAAATCGGTATCATTGTAGCGACGAGGAAAATTCTCTAAATTCATCGTGTAATTCCAAAAGTAGAAAACAAAAGGTTGAAAATTGTAGTGAATCAGAAACATCCAGTGTGAGTCGAGGTTTGATAATACCAAATTCATCGCCTGGTCAAATACAACCAATAGATCCCAACATGGATCGGCTTACTTTACAGAAGGATGTCTCTCCAATTATGGATAAAAATGTTAAAAACACTGCTGGCGATTTCGGGAAATCTTCATTAGACGTTACTGGAGAATTATCTCAGCAATATGCCAATCGAAAGTCACAGTCGCCACCGAATCCACCGATACGTCGATCTTCATACGTGGGCTCACTAAACACTACGAACGTGACTAACACCGCTGACACTGAAATGGCCGATCGAAAGAGGAATTCGAGAAACCTTGAGGAAGCCTTGTCGGAGCTAGAGGCGATTTACAATAGCTTGCGTTTAGGAGATGAAGATCTGCTTGAACGAGCTGAGCGACGTAGCATGGAAGAATTTGCACGTAAGGATCCTAAACTTGGGGAATCTTTGACAAATTCGTCAAGTGGTGCATCTGATAAATCGTCACTGGATGGAAAATCAACTGAAGATCATTCGTCGAAACCGGAAGTACCAGACAGATTAAAGGATGACATGGCTTACAGGAGGATGAATCCAAAGGAACGTCCAGCATCATTAGACAGTCAAACATCTTTATCAAAAATCAGTTATTTATTTGTGTCGCCAGTTCTATCGCGCAAGGAACTCGATTACAACGTGGATGCCCGCAAGATTCAAAGAGAGGAACCAGATATAACGCGAGATGATGTTGTATTCCGGAGCATAAATCATGCCAACAACATGTTAAGAATTGTTGAGCCTCAACCACCTTTTGGAATACCATTAGGCCCAGTCACCTCAGCTACTGACAGTGATTATTTACACAGTATACCAATCAAACCCGAGCAACCTCGATCATCGTACATACCAAAAGTGGAGCCTGATATTGTTACTGATGATTTGGCTTTTCGAAATCTTCGTAAGGATTCCCACAAGGATGCAACCACCTTTCATGACATTGGCGAGAAGAATGATCGTGAGCTAATAAATAAAGGCAGTCGAATTGGTACAAATTCAGCGTTTGGAATGAAGAAAAATCGTGCCGTCCGATCCTTGTCTGCTAATCTTTATGGTTTAATCAATAAGCAAGTTAATTCCTATAATGTTTATGATCAAACACGTATACCAACGAATTTTCAAGATGCCCTGAACAAGGGTAATACCAGTTTTAGGGGCAAATACGATTTCGCGTATGACAGTGATGCTTCACGTGGTCAGAACGTGAGGCACGTTATGAGTGATACCGAATCATCGGAGATTGGCTCACGTTGGTTCAGATCAATTGATAGTGACGTTGACGTTAATGGAAATCGATCCAAAGGCATTTTTAGACGTAAACTTCAAGTGCACGTTCCTCCGCCTAAGGATACCAATTCGTACGATCAAGATTCTGCGAATAAATTGCCTGATTCTTCATATGGAGCACGAACAGCATCCCCTACATTCTTTTCATCCAGTGACAAATTGTTTATTGGTAAGACTAGTAGTTTGCCAGCGAGCTCTGTTGTTTCTCCAATCCGTGCAAAGCAGGTTGAGCCATTTACTGAATTGGAGATAGCGAAATATAAGAAGCTGTGTGAAGATTTAGAGAATTTAGTGCATCTGGCTAAAGGGGGAAATGCGGTTTTAAATACCACCGAAAATTTTTCGAATAATTTTATTACCAAAGATGATAAATTGAATGATAGCAGGGCGAATGATAGGATGATGAGTAACGAGGCTAAAGAGATATCAGAAAATTTGTCGAATCTAGTCGATTTGGCGAATAATGAATTACTAACGGAGAATGAAAAAAAAGAAAAATCTAATAAATTTGTACAAGCATGCAAGTCAACAATGGATGCAGTTTCGGATATATCTAGTGTACAAAAAGTTCGAGAAAACAACAAAGATTCTTCAACGTTAGATACTTCCGTGCCAGAAAACGATAATGTAATAAATGGCAACAAAAATACTGCCAATAATGTATGTATTGAAACAAAAACCGGTGATACTTGTGATAAAAAAATGAATCAAAGTGAAGAGAGCGAATCGTCGGCAGCGAGAAAAGATGAGTTTATTGATAAAATAAAAGTGGAAAACAATAACGAAAGTAAATCACCGAGAACTGCTTTCGATGATGAAAAAGAAGTTAAAATATCTCAATCAACTTCTGATTCTCAAGGATTAGCCAACGATAAAGAGACTGTCGTAGATTCTTCTGTGTTAATTGTTCCTGATAATGAAGAGCCTGTCAATATTGTCACTGACAGTGAAGAGTGTGATTTCTCAAGTGAAGAACATCTCCTGTTCAATTTTGAAAAGCTAAGCTACAGTTCAAATCGAGATGGAACCTCGACGTCCACTTCACTAGAAATTGTTAATCCTGATGATGACATTGAGAATGTTGATGATGAAGACGATGATGACGATGACAATCAATATGATGATGGCAGCCATAACAATGACAGCAATTTCAAGTATCACCATGAGAAAGAGATGCGAAGTGATTCAACTCTTGACTCACAGGGTGGCTGCGAAGGTGAGAATACAGAATGTGATTGCGATTGCAAAATTTCTAAAATTTGCCTTCAAAAAATTGCTAGTGAAAATGTTCGTCTCATTACTAACTATATACTGGCCGATCCTGTTGCCTTGCTTGCTCTATTCCTTGCACTATTCATTGTGGCAGTTACGGTTGTGCTATGAGAGCCTTTTTTATCTTTGAGCAATACGAATGCACGTTTTACTTTAAGAGTTGAATCTCGCAGTGATGATTTCGAAAAGGCGAAAAATTATTATAATCGTTTGGATAAGAATTTGGCGAATTATGTAGGTACGACATATTATGAAGCTGTTATCAATTTCATTTAATAGCCCTAATAAGATAATCCATCGATTCTATACATTCACTTCTACGTTGTCAGAGTTTGTACGTTTAAAAATTTGTAGCTTTTGATGTTTAAAGTTTTACATTTATATTGGTGTTATGAAATGATCTGTTATTTTGAATATTTATTTATTTTCATTACATAACTTATTCAACCTAGTGTTAGTATCTATTAGTCTTAATTAGGTTGTCATCTTGAACACTGCTTCTAAAAATGTATATGAAAATATTGGCACAGACTGTGGAACATTGTCATTAGAGTTGTTCAAGACGTGATTGAAACTTATATTTTTTTTTAATACACATACCCATAATTCTATACAACGATGTAAAAATAGAAGGTTCATGGTTTTTATGGTACTACTTTTTATATTATGTGGTAACAATTTTTCTATAAATTTGGAATCATTTTTAACAAGGAAGCCTAAATATAATAAGCACAATAGACTTACAGTCATTAACAATTGTCTGTTATTTTATTAAAACTTTTTTAATTATAATAATTTTTTTTTGATAGTGTTAGGATCATTGTGAAATTTATACGAAATCAAATTGTGCACTCTTCACAAACACGTGCTAATCAACCACCAAACTTGGATATGTTTTTCGTCCAATAAAAATCACAGACGCGTTTGATAAGGTGCCAATATTTTTTATAACGGATACATTGTATGTTATTATTATTATTATGGCATTAAAACTTTATACAATTTTGCGGTAGGTTCACTATTTTAGTACTTACTACGAGAATATTTATTATACGTTGAAAATTATATTAATCAATGTAATATTTACATATACGGAATATATATTTTTGTATTAACGTAGTAAGTATCATCACTTTAAACTAATAGTCGGTTATGTTACATTAAATTATTTGTATAATCCGTTGTATATTTTCTAGAGTGACACGTGTATATAAATTTGCGTACTACAACCAAAGGTCAGGAATATTATTTATTTGTTAAATTATTTATGACTGTATGGCACTGCGTTTATAATAACTAAATGTCTATTTCGGAAATGAATAATACATTTCCACAATTGAAAAATCAAAAGTGAATATAAGATTGGGTGTAAAGGTGGTTGGTCAATTTTATAGACATTCATTAAAACAAACAGTGAACAGTTAACTAAAAATCGCCAATCATTATCTATTAGTTCTCATAATCATGCTTGCTTCTGTAATCTCTTTTCTCTTTTGCATTTCATATAATCGATAAGCAAATAAATATAATTATACCGTTCAGAAATATGGAACGTAAGTATTTTCTTAAAATCAAAAAATTATTTTCTTTATCTATACTACCTGTCGTACCTTCAATAAAAAAATATCAAATGGTCTGCGAAAAACAAAAACATTTTTACTGAAACGTCATTCGTATAATCATATAGAATTGAATACTACTGCTCTTCGTTGCTCTTGTAACACACGACGCATTGTCACTAAAGGCTTTATAAAAATTGTATTCTATAATAGTATTGTTCTTTATATCTCCACTTTGTTGCTACAAAGAGAGTGTTTCTTGTTTGAAAAAGAAAACGATGCAAAAAGTAAAATAAATGTGTTGACAGGATATATTAATTATATTTCAAATAATGAAATAAAAATGTTCTAGTCCGGGTGAAATAAAGTCAACGTTGGAATACTTTGATTGCAAACGTCGCTCGCGGGACGTTTAAAGTTCGGATTAGCTTTAGAGTTTCTTGAGACAGTGTAAATGTGAACATTGTATTTTTTCACAGCGAACAATGAATCCAGTCTCGAATGGGCGTCATCGTCTCGAGTTGTGAATTCCTGAAGCAAATAATTGAAGCCGCAAGTACAACGATCGATCCTCCCTGTCGCATCGTACAGAAGGAATAACAAGGAACAAGAACTTCGAAAATGATTCTATTTATTTATTTAATCGATTTATCTATCCTTTTTACAATCAATTAGAAACGCTCTCATTGATTTACTGTCAAATTATGCAAAGTGTTTGTGCATTCTACAGCAACATACGCTATACTTATCTTTGCTATACGCTTTTGTCTTCGAGTAGATGTATTTTATTGTTGTTCAGTTTACGCTTCTTTACAATGACTTTTTGTCAAAACTATATCTAAATATCAACGTTATATTGTAACTGTTTTTTCGATTCACTTTACCAGTTGCCATCTTATTGATGTGTCGTATACAACTCTACAACTCATACAGAAGCGTGAACAACGAACGAAAGAAAGTATTTATTTTATCCTTATATGGTTGAGAAGTGATTGTTGTAAATATCCTATTTTATTATGCCTGTTAATTGTGGGCAGCTATGATCTATAATTAAATAAACAGAATATATTTATGGAATTGTACCGTAGATGTTCTTTAAATATACAACGTTGTGCAATGCAAGCGCTATTTTCAAATCATTTTTTTCTTTAATTAATTATATACCGGGATAAGATGCTTTTAAATTTTCACTTATATTTGATTGAAGGTATAGCACAAATTGTAATCATAGTCGGCAATTGTCTAAAGAGTGAACAATAATTGATTGTTGATAAGTAATCATCACACTGAAACAATTTATGAGGTATTTAAAATATGAAACATTAATTTGATTATCCACCTATATAATTTAATCGTAATAATGTTTTATGTCACAGTGAACTTACCCAAGGATGTATTTGAACTAATTGCAAGAATTGTGCTTGTTTTGTGCTTAAACTATTTATTGAGTTAAGTAGACAATATACTTTTGTGGTTGAATTTGTATCTGTAATTAAAATATTGAGTAGTTTCGACATTGAAGTGTTTGTGTTCTGCTGAACTATAGTAAATACTTAACAGAAAATAAAATTACTGTTTAATTTGAAGGGGGTAGTATTTCCGAAGCAGCAAAGCTGTTCTATGTATTTATGTTTTTGTTTTATATTACTCAAAAAAATCAGATAGCAGAGTGCAGGGTTGCGGCCGTTACTTATCTAATGCTTTTTACTGCCGGAAAAACAGACAGCATTGTGCTCCAAAAATTGTAGTAATTCCAAAGGATAATTAGATTGACGAGGACGAGTTAGTTATATGAAAGTAAATTATTCCTGTTGCTCACTGTAATATAAACTGTTAATGTTTGAATTGTATTGTGCAAAACGGTTCGAAAGTAGTAGAAAATAATAACTCTCCCCACCCTCGTAATTCTGAGCAACGCTAGTGGGGGTTAGTTCACTCGGCTCACAAGCCGACGTTTGTTGATGCTTAGGATGATTAGGACTAATACTTTTATAGGGTAAGTAGGATACTTATACAGTATGCTTAAAAATAATTTAAACGTCCTAAGAATCATGAGTGAAATAAACAATCATACATATACAGCATTGTAATCCGGTACCGTATAGAGGGTTATGTCTGACCACATGTTAAAAACGTAAAAAATCAATATAACATTATTTTTTTTAAATTGAACCTTCCATTTTTTCGCAACTTTTCGCAAAAACATTTAAGCAAGTGAAGAAATTACGTTCTTCAGTAACATGTGCGTCATGAAATTGTTTACCACATGCTAGAACAATAATTTGACATTTAGAAGCCATGAAATTATTCTGTTATGATAAACCATGGTTAACAACGTGTACAAAATTTCTGCCATCTATTGGTAACGCTTAGAAAAACACATTGCGAAAATTCTAATTACATTGAGATCGACTAATCTAATTAAAAATAAAATTGAATATCATGAAAATTATAGTCGTTTGATTGAATCATTAATTTTCTATATATTTGTTTAATTTTAGGCTTTTGTTATTTATAATATCTGGATTTTCCATCTCTAAGTGGCGCCATCTTCTCGCCAATTTGTTAACCAATGGGCACAAATTCGCACTAGTTGAAAATAGCAGCACGATAACGTGTGTTTCACGTGTTTCATGGATGACGTCTTCCGGAAACGGCAAAAAGTGGCAACTGACAAGTGTCAGAAGGGAAATTGTGATGAGACGGTGATAGCGTTCCTTTGGTTTCTCTTGAAACAGGATTCTGATAATTTGCTGAAAATCACAATTATCATAACGAATCCGAAATCGTTTATCGAAATACCTAATCGCGTTTATACTTTGGTGCTTTAAAGAGTATTAGTGTTTAATAATTATAGCTGTGATAACAACCCACTTATGATATGTAATATTATTTGCGTTCCTGGTTGATCAGTTTGTTGTCAGTGATTTGATACTATGATCGCAAGTTAAATATACGTTTCTTCGGTGAGTTCAAATTTTTAAATTTTCTCTTGCATTACTTTTTCTTATATTTTTATTTCACTCCGTGACGCATCTCATATCACACGAAATCTGCCTATCATATCTCATGTGTCGAAGATATGTACAAGAAATAATATTATTCAGGTATGGTAAAATATCGTTTCACCGACCTGCGGGATTTTATGTTCGTATTCTTTTTTTTATGGAACTTTAACTTTGTTATGGCTAAAATAGTAATATCTGAACTTTGAAATATATTGTGATTCCATTTATATATTTGGAACAGAGTATTATGGTCAGTGAAATATTTATGCAGTGACTCAGTGTCAGTATCTTCCATCTTACTTTATTCTTGAATAATTCAAATCTTATTTTATGGCTAAACATGTATAGGCCTTGAAAGTATTTTTAGAAATAGCTGGAAACGATTTTTTATATTGTAATTCAAATGTTTCTTTTTAATCTCTTATCTATTTAATTCCTTGCTTTCTAAACTTGATGTTACAATATTATAGGATGGATGACGGAAACATATGTTTTCAGGTTTTTACAATGGGCAAAAATGAAGTTATTTAAAGTTTTGAAAAGATATTTATGTCTTTTTTTTCAAGAATCTAATTCATTTTGTTAGAAGAAATAGGTGTACAAAAATATATCAGTTGTTATATTTGCTTTTAATTAATTTTATATAAATACAATGTCATCTATATTTCTTTCTAAATACAATTGATGGCTTTAACTGAAATTGGTATACCAAAAGTGCGTATGATCAATGTCTGATACAATTTTTGATTTATAATGAAAAATCTCTTAAATATGTTAAAGTACAATCATTGTATGTAAGTTGAATTAAAGATTTTTCATTAGTAGATTATATAATTTCTATATACCATATAGATCTGTGCTACACATATACATATAATGATAACAGTAGACTTTGTCCTAACGTATTTGACAATTATCTAAATGATGTTCATATGGGTTTGTCAGAGGCTTGAAATTATTTTTTTTATTGTATCATTATTTAAACTGCAACATCTTTTTTTAGAAAGCGTATCAACTGATAATTATTTTACAACTTTTCAATATGTTTAGTAATGGTAGCTGCTGGAGCAACATCGCTGATGGCAGCTAGAGAGGGGAACCCTACAAATGGAACTGAAAGTCGTTTGGTGCAACGTGAAAACCAAAGTACAGCATCTCGCTACCATGAGGCACAGAACTGCCAGCAGAATGCAGAATGTAACACTAAGAAGACTGCTGTTACCTCTTCATTGAATAGCAATGGTAAGAAGTTTTTAAAAGTCCCCACATACCGCATGTTCCAATAACAACATTTCATAATATTCTTATATGTTGTTCAAAGTTTTTAGTTATATCTCTCACTTAACAAGAAAAGCATATACCATTTTTGCTGCCAGGCTAATGTATAAGTTAGAAATTATTTTTTTTTTCAGAAAGTTTAATACAGAGTAGATATTTTTTCAAATTTACAGATACAAATATAAAATTGTTCATGATGTGAGTTATTTTAAGGTCCAGTCTGATACTCTGTAAACATTTAAACTATGTGGGATCAGTGTTTCATCTTGAATCTCTAGAGACCCAACCTAGTCTAAGGAAGGTGCATAAGCATGTTTCCTTATGGTCAGCGTGCATTAATCTACAGTTAGGTTCGTGTTGCACGCGTTCGAGTCATCGTAGAAGATGGGAAGACAGGAAGACAGGACAGTTGTGTTTGGCTGACAAGATAAATAGTACACTTATCCAATGTTTTGCGTTGCTCATTATTCTTTTGCGTAAAAGTTTAACAACCCGAAAAACACGTATTGTTGCGAAAAAGTCTTTAATATTCAAGACCTCTTTCTCTCTCTCAACATTTATAAAGTTCAATAGAAAATTAACTGCTGTATGTTGGAAGTTGTTGTGGTTAGTCACCACACAATCACATAACATTGGAATTGATATTGTTATTTTTTTACGATTACACAAAATATTCAGTAATATTGATTTGTATGTGATAAAAGTTTTGATTAAGTTTGTGGCATAGCATGTGATACACTCTCTTAAACGTTAAAACAATTTTTTAAGCGTGTTGAGCGTCGAGCAAACGTGTATCTTGGGTTATTTTGCGATTCGTAGCGCACGGCGTTTCACTTACTGCTGAAAATAGAACCAATGTGAGTAAATAGGAATGCGCGAAATCACTTTTTACAATACGTGAAATCTGGCTCATTGTCATAAAAGCATTGGTGGATTCATTGGCTGATTTTCGTTATATGAGATAACCATTTTCTTTGTTATATCTTTTCTTTTTTTTTGTATTTTCCCTTTTAGCGGTTACAAGAATTTATCACGTCTGAATTCCATAGTGAAGTGTACTTTGAAATTCGACAGTGGTAAATTTTCGTGTCCTCTTACAGAGAGTTGTTTTTAAAATATTAACTGAAATACGTCATTGTATTTGTCGACTAATTTTAATGGTAAAGACAATTGTAAACGGGTTATAATCTAGGGTGTGAACAATCAGGTATACTTTAGAATTACTAATAATCAACAATGCTGGTAGCAGTGATGGGCAATATACCGTTATTTTACTGTCAAAACAGAGCATAAGAACGGACCACCACAGTTAGAAAAGACCAATAATCGTCTTGCCTCAAGAATAGAAAGTAGAGAGGGCTCGAAAAGTCCATCATCCAGTAAAACAACAGCAATTCGCGAAACTAAAGCTTCGAGACTGCGTGCAGCCTCCATCGTATCGCCGAATGGTGAGTTTTTATTTAGCATTATGGTATAATCATCACAAAAGATTTATAATAACAGTAAGATTGGCTCACATGGTTAGCGTTGATTAAATATATTTAACCATATTTTCTAAATTTGTTAATAAATTATTTATTGTTAATAATTTTTTAATGAATAATTAAACGGTAGTGCCTGTATCATTGCATGTCAGAATGAACGTGATATGTTGCCTACTATAATTGTGGGGGGGGGGGATTGTGTAGAAAGCATAAAAGTAGATAACAATATGTTGATTTCACTTTTTGCACACAATGAACAAAGCCGATAAAGAGCGTAAGGGTTATCATTATTTTCTAAAAGACTGTAAAATACCATAAAGTACGCTTCGTATTAGTTAAATTCAAGTTAGTGAAAAGAAAAGTAACAAATTTGACAATACGCGTTAACAATACATGTTTAATACTATTTGCAGGTAGCAGCGGAGCAACCTCAATATCCAGACGATCTGGAGTCACAGAATCGTCGTCACCTTGGCGACTTCAGTCAAACATTACTCTACGTTCGAAACAAGTAAGGATAGAAAGTTATTTTTAATTCCTTCATCAGAAACCCTATTTTTATTAATTGTATGCGATCTATTTTATACGTCTTGTTACTTAAGCGTCTTGTATTTTTTAATTACAGAAAAGTCCAATGTCATCGGACAGTAGCAGTACCCCAAATACAATTAGAGAACGTGACAAAAGCTACAAACGAAAATCTTTTTTGAATCGATCATTAAACGCCGAGGAAGTGCTGCCGGATCGTTCTATCAATCAATGTAAGTTGGAAGAGTGTAATTTAAAAAAAATAAGACCCAGTTATTCAACAAATTTGTGGTTTCCTATCTAATTAAGGATATTCGAATTTATACGAATATTGCCTCTCTCGAAGATTCATTCAATTATATCGAATCTATTGAGAAGTTGGTTGAAATTGAAGAAAAACATATTTGTTTTTGCAGATGACACCTCTGGCAGAAGAGGACGCAGAATGACTACCAGCAAAAGAAATCAAAATACCGACACATTGTCGTCTTCGGATTCTACAACTTCTCGTCAGAGTCCGTCGAATCCGGTGAAGAGATCAATGGAGTCGAAGGAGACGACGCCTCGTAGAACGACCAATCAACAAGACACGGGTCGTCCTAACGATGCAGGTCGTCCTAAGAATCACGCATCACCTTCTACTGCAGCTTCTATTGCTTCCTCTTCTTCTGGCATGAAATCCTCCAGCACGCAGCGCACTAGGTACAATATATTGATTCGATATCTTTCTATAGTCAATACTTACATTTTAGAGGTAGGACTGGCATACTTACAATTTTTAGCCGTATCAAACTAACCCAATTTAATCTCACCTTTTATAAATGAAAACTTTAAACTACTTCATCAAATATTGTTTGTCGATATTGCTCATTGAGTTCCTTAATACGAATTTTGTTTGTGTTTTGGATTGTTGTATGTGCATGTTTATATATAAGTCTACCTTCTGCACGTGCATGTTCAGTATTTTTTAAAAGGGCTATAATGTCTCGATACTTCCTGAATTATTGTGACGAATGGATTGAATGCAATTGGATGCAGGGTGCATGATTATTCCTCAACGAAGGAAGATCGCTTTGTGATGGAACATACAAAATGTATTATTTTATCTGTTAAAAAAATGTAATTGCAATAAGCAATATAAGCGAATGAATGCTTTATGGCGAGAGTGTAAATGGAAACGACTGTTCGATGTCAATTCGATTAAGAGAATCTTATCAAGTATTTTCGTTTAAACTTTTTTGGTTTCCTGGAGTTCGTCATTCAAGTGCATATATTTGTTAAAAGCGCATCATTAAGCACTCAATTCTAGCACGAGTAAATGGGTATTAATAGAATTCTATGTTAATAAAGACTTGAAACATTCTTGTGTAATCAGTCAGTACGTAAACGATGAATGTAATGTAGAAAATGTAATGTTTGTATATGAGTGGAAGAATTTTGCAATTTTATTACGGTTAATGGTTATCACATGTAAGATTATACACTATGGTAAAACTTTATAGCATGGTACAGAATGGCACGTTTGCGACGCGACAGAAGAGTTTGATGCGATTTTTATTATTTCAAAGTACAAGTTGACGTCAACGGTAACTGCAATACGTTCCTTATGTTTCCACGTTTGATACAAAAATTCTTTGATGCGCCGTTTGCATGAATAATCATAAGTATCTTTAAGTGTAATTTAAGAAGCATCACTCTATCAAATCGTGGAATGAGGTTCGATTGAAATTATTAGAAATCTAAGAGCAAGTTAAAACGGACAGTCAGCAATTTCACGGCTATTTTGACAATTGTAAGAAATAACTGATATCTACCTATACATTTCCTAGCATATATGAAACGGTATCGATGAAGAAGGTAGTACGTTTGAAAGTGATATTTGAATTTTTGTAGTGGTGGTGGGCATGATGTCTCGGAAGTTTCACGAAGGGTCGATGCATTGACAGCACTTACAAGAGCTACGATGGAGCGTGTCGAAAGGCTCACAGCAAACGCCAGTCCACCTGTTGTCAACGCAAGATCGCGAACTGTCTTGCCAGAGGCACATGCGACCTCTACGAGTAACGGAAGTCGTCACGCTTCATCATCGGATCCTGCGACTACTGCACTTCGTCCGTCATCCGGTTTGTCAACAAGGTCATGCAGATTGACACCGTGGAATGGAGAGGGTTCAGTGAATTCTGAAAAGGTGACGGGTGCTGCTGCAACATCAGCTTCAACAACAGAAACTGGCTCGACGTCCACCGAGATAACGACAAGAACGACGATGCCAGTGGGAACTACAGCAGCTGCTACGATGACAACGATGTTATTGGCCGGGTCGACGACAACTGTACCGACGTTGCGACATCAAGTTCCGGTTTCTATTCTCAAGCATAAAACGGCCGAGAGCGACGCTGGCCAATCCTCATCATGTTCCTCGCATGTTACCCTACCTGTTACTTTCTCACCATCCGTGGTGGAACCGTTGTCCAAAAGGCATGGGATTCTGAAGAAGCGCAGCAGTCTGGATGAGAACGAAATTCTCCGACGTCGCAGCTGTTCACCTGATGTATCCTTTGGTGATAGTGGTTTCCTTGAGTTTAGGCCGATTCTCAAGAACCAGAGAAGATCATCCTTGGATGAGATCATCAGGAGAGCACAGAGTCCAGATCCTCATCCAACGTCGATATTGAAACGTAAATCGTCGAGGGAAGATGACGGAGAGGATCGTCAGGTTGGTTCACCGGAACCCCAGGGTATTCTTAAACGGAAGTCTGTCTCAAGCGGAAACGGAATTGCAAATACGTCTCATCACGTGAGTATTACAGCAGCTGTTATAAAAGCTGCAGCCAGCGTAGCTGAATTCGCCGACGGTTCCGAGGTGCGTCCCATCCTGAAGAAAAAGCACAGTCGGGAAGAGTCTTCGTCGAGCGATCCATCCTCCTTGGAGCCACGGCCTATCCTGAAGAAGAAGTCGAGCACAGAGTCAGAAGAGCACGAGGATAAACCAAAGAAGACGATTTTGAAGTGTTCTCGAAAAAGCTCACAAGAAGATTCCCATGTAGAACCTGCGACGGCCTCGCCGAAGAAGCTCTCCGTACTTCGAAATCGCTTGCCCCAGTGCAGAACTGTGATGGGTATTCCTGACGGTGAAGTGGTTCGGCCCATATTGAAACAACAGTCGTTCTCAATACGCGACGGTGCGTCGCGCGCTCGATTAAATTTCTACGAGAACTCCGCGACCGTCGACGAAGAACGCGACGACGACGATGACTCCCACGTTCCTGCCTGGTTTCTTCGGAAGAGGGCGCAATCGGTTGGCCACGTTCAATCACCGGAGAATTTTGAAGAATTCTCAACGATCGTTCACAACCGGAAATCATTAGGATCGGCCTCTCTTGTTGACGTGCGTCAGGAGAGATCCTTTCTCTCAAGACTTGCGAGTCTGGCAAGTTCCTCGGCTGGAAATCGTAGTGCGATTATGCCCGGAACTTGTGATTCCGATACTTCCTTGGCCTCATCTACGATCTCCATCGAGTTTCCCGACAGGTGAGTAATCGTTGTCGATACGAGAAACATCCACGGGACTGAAATTGTTCCTCGTGCCTTGACGAAGCATGGATCGTTCAGGCGCGTCTTTAATCAGAAAATTCTTTAAGTTGCGCGAACCAGAGGAACTGCTAGGCGATCTCAAAGAGTGACTGGTAGCTTGAGTAATTAATTGTTCAATTTTAAAACCATCCGGCTGGTGATTTTGTAATTTTTTTTCTTCATCAGTTGTAGAAAAATTAGCTTTCTTCTAATTGAGATAGGAATTTAAAGAAAGTTCTCATAGACTGTGTAAATGTTTTCTTTTTGGCTCTTGTGGTTTGTGTGTTATGTTCTTATGTCTTCAATGATAATTATGCATCTCGTACTTGCGGTTTTCATGAAACCGAGATTAGCATAATACACTTCATTAAATATTTAATACTTTTCCACTCTATTTCACGCTGACTTTTTTTTTTAATAGTAGGCATTCTCGATTCTCACAACTTGCTAACTGATGTATAAGAAGTGTCCAGGGCTTTCTATTTTCAATGAGTTGTAAGATGCGTGTCTGATCATTTCATTCGTTTAAAGTATTTCTAAGCCAATATTTTTTTTCATACAATATTTCAGGTACGCCGGTGCGCACTCATGTTGACGTTGTATGGTTGATCATCGCTTTCTCTCCAACACTTAGGTCGCTTAGCATTAATCATGTACACGTACACATTCCCTTAACATAGATTTATTATCGTCAGAGACTTTTAATTCCTGAAATATTTAAAAGCTGTATTAATTTTGAAACGCATTGCACGTTTGTGTAATTTCTCCAGTTCCGAAGTAATTTTCAAAATATTTGTGCATCCTTTGACTCTTTACAAATTCAATTGCACAGTGTACATAGCATCCTGTAAATGTAGCCGTATGTCTTTTTTAATCTTTGAACGAAAATATTTCAATTGACTTGTAAAATAATTTTTGGACATATCACAAATGTCAGGATACGTCAGCAACAAGTGGTTGCTTGCGAGAAAAAGAAAGCGTTTCTGTCTTCTTAGCAGCTGCGTACTAATTCCGTCATGATCTTTAGAGTTTTCTTGAAAATTCGCGTTAGCCTTCCCGGTTCGACGTGCAGATTTGTTTATGTCTCTGGCTGTGGTGGTAATCCGTAAGTTTGGTGAGGACTTGATTCTCTGCCAAGTTTAATTATAGATCACCTAGTAATCCTCACAGCAACGGAGAATCGGAGATAGTTGCATGCATTTAACAACCTTGCTTGCTTCCTACTTGCTGTACAAATTTACTGAAGGTTGTTGTGGTGTTTGAAAAATCCCCGTGGTGATTCGATTGAAAACCTAGCTGAACATTTAACTACAACAGGACTGATAATGTATATTTGTTAAAACGCGTTGTTCTTATCTAGAAGTTTAAACTCCGTAAAGTCTCTGCGTTGAAACAACGTCAGTGTCCTGAGAGCCCTGGAACGGTATCTGTCAGTTTTAATGTTATCGCAACAAATACTTTACTTCTTTCATTCAGAGGCCATTATCAGATTTGCAATATTAAGGAAATCAAGTCCCAGTTGAAATTGAAAAAGAATCTATAGAAGAATTTAAAAATAATAAATATCACCTGTTATTGAAACGATAGAATGAAAGAATAATGAATGATATTTATAAGCATATTATCTATACTTTAAAATGAATATTGAATAATACAATTAAAATCTTTATCTTGTTCACAGCACTGGAACAAAAGTCACGTTGAACAACGAGTCAAGTGCCAGAGTTAAAACGACAAGATCAAGAATTGAGCAGCCATCGCAGAAGCACTTGGCAAAGGATATTGATATGTCTGAAAGAAGTGATTCAACGCCAGAGCCAGAAGATGTACTGGAACAAGACAGTGAGGAGGAAAGAAACAAAACCACAACATGTAAATCTGTTGATTCGAACAATGAACAATCAAAGGGGAATAACGATGGGACAGTTATCGAATCTCCAAGTGCTCAGGGAAAGGACGACGATGTGGATGCTTCGAACGCGTTTGATGCTCAAGAAAGAAATATAGTACAACGTAGTAATAGCGTCTCGAAAATGGCTTCGCATTTCAAAGCCCTGGAGGAGCAGGTCAAAGCTGACGCTGAGAAAAGTGTGAAACGACGCGCAGTGCAAAAGGGTTCACGTGGTATTCAACGTTACAGAGAACGAAAGCAACAAGGTATCGACAGGTTCAATACGCAACCGATAACTTATCAGGAGGTGCAAGAAGCAGTATTACAGAACCAGCGGAACACTGCCACGAACAATTCCACTAGTGAGACTCCTGGTCGCTCGGAGAAGGAGAACGACGCCGCGACGACCACAGACGATGAATTCGATCCATCTAAATTGAGTCTTGCCGATCGTGTACGACTGTTCAATCAAAAAATAGCGACGGAAAGTGTTCCGCTTGCGGGTGGACTCATGCCACGCGAAACATCTCAGAAAAGAAGACCGGCGAATAGATACAAAACACAGCCGATCACTTCTGAAGAAGTGGAGGTGGCTTGTCGCATATCTCCTTTAAACGTGAATTACTTTCATGAATCACCACTTGATGCATTTGGTATGTATAACGCTGTTTGAATTTCTGTACTATTTATGCGCTAGAATTTTTTTTTGTTCTAATTGAACTGGAGTAAAAGGCCAGAGGATAACGTTAAGTATCAGTGGTGCATTTATCTGCGTGTATCTATTATATGCAAGTATGGTAATAAAGTGCAAGTATTATTAGATAATACCGTGCAGCTAGGTAAGATATGAGGGTACATGGTGTGGTGTACGCACGGCCATGTACGTATTAGATGAACGTATTATCTTATCTGCTTGTAGCTAAGATAATGAGATACTTATAGCTCTGCCTTTGACAGATGGGAAATTGCTCATCGCCTAACCTAGTTTGTCCTCGACATTCTACAGGCACGCATCACAGCTCTACGCGATCGGCTGGCTCGCAGGGACTTTCGAAGTCTTCCATGTCGCTGCATCCTGAATTGCCAAAGAGCATCCTTAAATCATCAGGTCTACAGACGTCGGAAGTGTCACGACCTAGAACACCGGAGCTCGAGGGATTTAGTCTACTGAAATCTGTACTTAAAAAGGAATCCGAGGAGCAGCATCAGACTGTCGAGAATTCGGATCTTCATCCAAGCTCGATATTGAAGAGTGATTCTCTGTCAAAATGCGATGAATGCTCTTCAGCGAGGGCTGGAAATGTCAGTGTTGCTGATAAAATTTCATTGAAGAGTAATGCGACTTCTAATTCAGAACTTTTCAAGGCTCCGTCTGGTGCAGAGCCTTTTTTAAATGTAAATCTTCAAGAAAAAGATTTACTACTGTCGGACGATACTGAATCCGAGGACGTGCAATATGCTGGCACAGAAAAGAGTAGCAGTTTGTCCGGTTTTAAGAATCCAGTCATTCAGAGACAGTTGCATGCGCTTGGGGCAACAGGCGAACACGTTGCGGACGTTACTGATCTGAATCTGTGCAAAAACTTAAGGTCTACATCCAAAAGTGCCAAGCATTTACAATCGTCAACGGAAACTTTACATACTTCTGACGATGAGACTTCTTCTTCCGGTGGACGTGAAATACGCAGTATTATACAAAACGAACTCGACTATTGGAGACATCAGGACGCTGTAGCTGGACAAACAAAGTAAGTAAACAGAATAACGTGAACCAACCTAAGTATACATGACATGTACGATTTAAGTTGTTTAACAGATTGTACTTTTGTTAGAGTATTTTTGTTCATTCAACTGACGTGTACAGTTCTCTTGATTCTTATCTTTGTACTACAAGGACTGGTTGTAGTATAGTTGTTGTGCAACGTAGAAAGGGGGCTCATGTTAATGGATAGTATTTTCTGAGAACGTTAATCATTTGTAAGATAAATGCACGATAAATCGAATGACTCATTCGAACGCGAGTAACTTTCAGTGTCATTGGCTAAGTGTGCGGTCTTAACCAGGACCTTGTTTTCAAATTTCTTTTTTGATATGACGACTATTTTATTTTCATTATTTGAATTGAAAAGTTTGCTGGTGTTTAATTATTCATTGAAGTGCTCTTACCATGTTGTTGGAGTGAACGATTGGATATTGATTAGACTGGCATCGCGTGTGTCCAATACTATTATAGTGTTTATAGTGTAGCATAAGATGCTGTATAGGTGATAATAGTATTAGCACCGGCTAGTGAAATCAGTTAGACATTCACTACTCCATGGCAAGGACGATTTAAGAATTTATTTAAAAAAAATAGTTATTTTAGTTTTTAGAATTTTTTCTTTAAAAGAATATTACAAATTTTGTGCAACGTACATTTGATTTGTCAACTGAACTTTTTATTGTTAAATTTTAATTATGATTTACTGTTTATTTCAGGACGAGCCCAGTGTCAGCATTATCGAAAAGTGCTAGCCATCATATGCTCAGCCGTGAAGTAACAAGAAATACAAAGTTGATGGACACGGCAACTATGACAACAACAACAACAACAACAGAAAAGCGTTTGGGTATTCCACTTCCTGGACTGTGTCGCAGTGCTACGCAACCGATGCCAGTGTCGGAATCTAACAACGTTCCAGGCACGAGTATCGCCGAACGGTTGGCGGCACTTCAACGAAGTGGAACAACGAATTGGAAGAAGCGTGTACCATGCGAACCTGATCCACTTCTTGTTTCAAAATTATGCGATAACGTACGTATACAATATTATATAAAAATAATATATACAGCATATGTCACGCTAATTACAATTAGTTAAATGAATTACACTGGTGGCGAAATGAATAACTATTTTTAACGTGGTTAGGATTCCGTAACTGATGGTGCTTCAAGCAAGGACGATTCGGTTATTAGACAAGGCGTGCTTGCCGATCGACTTGGAAAATTGGAATCTGCCGCGGAAGGATGGCGGAAGAGAGTGGCGATGCCGGATGCCGTGAAATTTTCAGTTGCTGGTAAAATGAAAGTCGAACAATTTGAAGGTTCGAATTCGGAGTTGTTATCGCCACTCGTTGAAACTACCAGAAATGGTTGTAACAGGAAGAAGGTACCACGGCCTGAAAGATTTCGAAGTCGAAAAGGTATGAGATTAGTTAAAATATTTGTTTAATTATGGAAATACAATTATTAGTTGTGTTACAAATTTTTTATTATACAATCTTTTTTACAGGAAATGTTAAGGATGCTTCGTCTACGCCTAGCAGTCCGAGTAAGGAAGCAACAATTACGTTCCAACGTAGTTTTTCGGAACCTGTAACGGACGATAGTGGTGAGTTTGTTAATTTAATAAATAATGATATTACTTTTAATATTTTTGATTGATAATTTATCATTTTAAATCACCTCTGCTTATTCTTCTTATAGGAGAAGACAGTGCATCATCAAATAAGGTTGCTCCAACAGTTTCAATTCCGCGAGCGGATGACGAGACGTTTACTGCATTTTTCAAGGGCGTTTCATCGGAAAAATGTGAATCGGAAACTCTTGAGCTAAACTCTAGCGATTTTGATCTCGTGACGTCCTACTCGGAGTTGTGAGTTTTCAAAATGAATTATACTTATTCGAGTATCTACTGTACGAAGAACAAAAATCGAAAAAAAAAACAGACACCTAATTTTCTTTTTTTACTAAAAGTCAAATAATTTTACGCTAATGTTATAGGCTTGTTCAGAAACGTATTGTTCGAACGCAACGACGCCGATTGGCTTCGAAAAATCCTCTGCGCGCTTTGGCAGCCCGTACAGATCTCAAGACTGAATACACAGAAATCAAAACGGGAGTGGCAGAGAAAGTTATGCGGAGTCTGAATATAGAAAAACGTGAGTAAAGAATGAAAATATTTTTTGAATATATTTGTTTACTATATGGATCCGGACAGTTCATTATATATTCATTTCGTACGAAGTGATAACACGTTACACGATGAAGCAATGATGGTTAACGTTATTTTATCATACCGCTAGATTTGACAATGTCACTTTGGTCTTTGACGTTGGTTTCGTAGTCGAATTGAAACTACACTAGTACACTATTTTATCTCAATAGAAGTAATAATTTCAACGGTTCTGTGGAAAATATAATTTGTATCAGTATCAAGCTTGAAGTGAGTTGTTCTTCTTTTTCTTGTATTTATCAGAAGGCATGTAACGATAGAGTTGATAGGTGTTGCACTAAAAAGACTTAGATTTTACACAGTAAGGTGACAATGATATATTTTTTGTTCTTGTACAGTGGCGAAAAGTTCATCATTTGCTGTTGAAGCTTTGGCAGGTTTGGCGTCCACCGAAAATTTCAGTGCTGTAACATTGAAAACTCTCAGCGGAGACGCAATTGGACATGCGAATAAATTGTGTGCATACAAAGATTTGATGTTAATTTTAGTAAAGGGTCGTCGACATGTTCAAGTTCGTTTAGTGGAACCCATCGCTGCCAGTGTTAATAGTGGTGACAATTATATTCTTGTGACAAAAACAGAAGTAAGATGTAGCAATGCTATATATTTTCATAATAATAATGTAAATTGTAATATTGCAAAGTCCTTCAGTTGTTTAATTAATATTACAGATTTACAATTATGTAGGGAAGTACAGTAATGTTATAGAGAGAGCTCGTGCTGTGGAAATTGCACAGCGAATTCAACAGACCAAGGATTTAGGCTCGCAGGCTTCAGAAATTATAACAATTAGCGAAGACAAACCAACTTGCAGTAGAAGTCATGTCTTGAACTTTTGGAATCATCTTGGTGTTCAGGATAATGACGTAGAAGGTGAGACATACTTTAATATTTTTGTTAGAATTATGCTTATCTAAATATTTGTCTTTTCTGTAGCCATAGAAGCTGGTCATCCGGATGAGGATGAATTGTATGAATCTGCAGTGATTGACACAAACATGGTATATGAAATTACTGGTGAGGAACTTGTGCCGTTTGAAAAATATTGGGGTTCGATACCAAAGATAGAGATGCTTGATCCAAGCAAGGTAACAATGTGGTTAATTATCATAGCGTAATTTGTAAAAATATTAACTGCTTTTGTTTCATATTCTTATTTATTTAATCCGACAGATTCTGGTCTTTGATTTTGGAAGTGAGATGTACATATGGAACGGTAAAACAGCTTCAATGGATAAAAGAAAAGTGGCAACACGTTTAACTAAAGAGTTGTGGGAGGAAGGTTACGATTATGAAGAGTGTGCAATCTGTCCAATCAATGCCGCATTGACAATCGGTAGACGTGCCAAAATTGAGACTCTTGATAAAAAGGGTTCGGAGAGACCATCCTGGTGCTTATTTGGGAAATTAACCCAGCATATGGAGACAATACTGTTTCGTGAAAAGTTCCTCGATTGGCCAGACTTTTCTCGCGTGATACGAACGAAGGATAACAACGTCAAGGAGCAAGTAGATGGAAGTATTGTTGTTGAACCTTCGAACATCGATACGATGATCCAGCCTAATACAACTTTAGTAGATTTTGTACTTGAGGGAACTCACTTAGGTAGAGGAACTGGATGGTACGATGAGGAGGTAACCCATTTTACAAAAGCTTATATTTTTCAAAGTAAAGTGAATCCGAAACAATTATTCTAACTGGTTTTATTAACTTTTAGTTGATGAGACATCACGAAATCTCTACGACCAATGTCACTGTTTGGCACGTCGATGAATTCTCATATACACTTTTAAGTGATAGTTCAGTTGGCCAATTTTTTTCCAGTGACAGCTACATCGTTCGTTGGATGTTCACCATAACTATTACTGGTTAGTATACTGATGTTTAACCAATTCTAATATTATAGAAAAGGCTGACTCGCTTGCATCAACTTTTGTATATATATATTTTATAGTTACTTCTTTAAATATTCGTATATTGTATATACAGTATGTAACAGGTTAATTATATTGTATATTATTCAGGCAGAGAACTCAGTGGACAACCATCGAAGCATTCTGTAATTGGTAGAGATCGATGTGTATATTTTATTTGGCAAGGTAAAAATGCATCTTTGAACGAACAAGGGACCGCTGCTTTATTGACTGTTGAATTAGACCGTGAAGAAGGACGACAGGTATGATCGAATCAGAAAAAATAGGTTGAGATATTAGATATACACATATTTTGAACCATAATTGAAACTTTAAATCCTTCGGTTTAGCATATCTGTTGTAATACGCAGTATCAATTGTAACTTTTGAAGTAACATTCGTGTTTTAAAACCAAAATCTTTAATATATTGTCCCGCTAGGTTCGCGTAGTTCAAGGCTTTGAACCGGCTGTGTTCCTGAACCTGTTCTCTGGAAGAATGGTTGTAAATAATGGAAAGCGTATGGAGAAAAGGACAGATTCCAAATGGAGAATGTACATTTGTCGTGGTACTCTTGAGTCTGAAACGTCACTCGTCGAAGTACCATGTAGCGCCCGACAATTAAGAAGTCGCGGTTCCATCTTGTTGCTTGGTGCAACTGATGAAGAGTTGTACGTATGGCACGGATCTAATACACTGCCACATATTAGACAGGTACAAATTGAACAACCACACAGATTAGGGAAATGAATGTATTGTGTGACTTTTATTAACCAACACATTTTCGTTTATTAAGAATGCTCTAAACGCAGCAAATTTATTGAAGAAAAATCGTCCAGAAGAAGTAGGATTGACAGCGGATAGTAACATAAATATTTGTGAAATAAACGAAGGCGAGGAACCGAAAGAATTTTTTACTGGTAAGCTTGCTTGCGTTTTATAAAATGTAATATATCTTTCTAATAGTATATTGTTGTTCGAAATATAAAAAATCAATAATTCCATGTTTTCAAATATGACGTGACATAAAGTGAGAAATTATTTACATATAAACAAATGTTTCAGCATTGGGTGGTATGAAGAAAAAACTTTATGTGTCACTTACAAACGCAGAAGTAAAGGATCACACGCCAAGGCTCTTCCACTTTTCAAGCCTTCACGGTGTTTTTACACCAACCGAATTGCTTTGCGCACATAGGGCTGAACTTGCTACGCCTTTTCCTTTTCTCCAAGAAGAACTTTACCAAGTTAACCAACCAGGTATATATATTTGAACAAGTCATATTATGGTACACAGTACACTATCAAGAAATTTATTGATCTTATTCTTTCAGCTCTTTTTTTACTGGACAACAGGGACGAACTTTGGGTGTGGCAGGGTTGGTGGCCTGACACCGGTGACAAAGATCAAACTGGTAGTGGTGCTGTAAGATGGCAGGCTGAGAGAAGAGCTCTAATGAATATGGCAATACAGTATTGGAAAATAACTCATCCAGAAGCAACAGACTGTCCTGTGTATTTGGTTTGGGCTGGCCTCGAACCACTTCAGTTTACAAATTTATTTCCTATTTGGGTTTATCATGATGACGTCGCTGAAATTAATATAAGAGTGAGCATTTCATTATTCAAGTTGAGACGATCAATATTGGAATTTTAAATATTTATTCTTTTAATAGGATGGCCGTAAGCCGGGTGAGGTACTAAGCGTTGAAGCTGAACTTGCGCGCCTAACAAAAAGCACATATCCTCCTGCTCAATTGCTGCAGCGACCGTTACCAGAAGGTGTTGATCCAACATGCCTTGAATTGTATTTATCACCACAGCACTTCAAAGTGAGTTTCTAGTTAGATAATTTTGTTACTCGCAGCTATAAATGATTTATTAGGAATACTTCTTGATTGGATAATTTATTTAATATTCTATTGATGATGAAATCGGAGAAGGTTATAATATATCTAAGTTTATTATCGTTATTGCAGGAGTTGCTAGGTATGACAAAAGAAGTATTTCAGAAACTGCCAATTTGGAAGCAACTGAAATTAAAGAAGAACATAGGACTTTTCTAATGAATAACATGTTTCGACAGAATCAACAGAAACAGTTTTCGCAACACGTTAATAAAATCTGCATTAACTGTAAATGATTCGTAATTATATGTCGAAATGTTTAACCTCTAGGTGTGTCATTTGTGTGGAAACATGCCTAAAGTTGGCATCTGGCCGAAGAGTATAAACTGTAATGCGGTTTTGGTTACTTATTGCGTAACCTCTAAAATGTAATTATATGCAGAGTGAAAGAGCGAGGATAATGAAGTTATTTCTTATTTAAGAGAACGCATAATCTGTTTAATTTTTTTACCTCGACGTGTATTGAAACGAAATCAATTTTATCATCTCAAATTTCTGATTGCTTTGACATCGTATATTATTTAACGACTTCTGTTGTAAGATTGAACAAATTGTTGTTTAGAGAATTAATTGACACGTACTTCCTTGATTATCAATAATTTTTATTGTTTATCCTCGCTGCCCCACTCAGTATATAAATGTATAATTATATTTTTCATACGCGCCAAACGTTACATAGCTTGCGAATATCTCCTTTATATTTGTATGGGCTTTATAATTATCATTAATAAAATGTCCCCACCCAGGACATTTATATTATCTATTTGGAATGACAATATTTATGTGCAATGTTCAGTCTGCTAATTGCTCCGGCATTAATTGTTCCAGTGTGAAAAATCCGATTTCTCGCGAAATATAGAATTGATAAGAAATTTCCACTTTCTAATACCAGTGTAGATAGTATCGGAGTTATGAATAGAATTATTGCTACAAAAGTTGTTCTCCGTAATATACTTTATTATGTATTTTTGCAAAAGCTCTGTGTCCAAAATTTCTAAATTTACGTTTTTCATTTTTCCATATTGCGTCGCAAAACTCTTATAAGTTGCTAGTAAAATGATTTTTCTTTCTGCACTGCCGTTGAAAATATCTTAATAATAATTACAAGTGCGATTGTAGATACGAATCGAAGGATATGAGGTACACATTTTCAACTGCGAGACTAAAAACTTCCATTGCGTTACATTTTGGCGTGATATATATATGGTCCATTGTATGTACATACTAATGTTTTCGATATATATTTCCATGCTTTTCTATATTCGCCGTAAAATATAATTGGCAATTTTGCCGAACTGTTAAAAGGAATTTGTTAATTATTTACAACTAATAAGATAAAGGCAGCTTAACATTCCCGATATACTTTCTCTACATTGAAATTTTGTATGTTTTTCAAACTGTGTCCGTTTTATCCCAATGGATTGTTTTTATTTAAATCCCATTATATTACTAATACTTGCTTAAAATACAACACAATTGTTACATTCATAGAAGTGACAATAATGATTGGAGTTTTAGAGAATTGGTTAAGAACAAAATGCAATAATGAAAGAGAAAGGATTACAGCCGTGGGCTTACAGTAAAGATGGAAACGTCATCAGAAAAGATGGCGTAGCCCGCGGTTTTGGCAGGTTGCAGGCAGTGCAATAACAGAGTTATTTTTTATATTTTCGTGATAACAGTAAAATGTCAAACCGCGATCCGGACAATTTAATGACGACGAGCGATGAGAATTTTGACTATTTGTTTAAAATTGTTCTTATCGGGGACTGTGGCACTGGAAAAACGTGTGTTGTTCAAAGATTTAAATCGGGCACTTTCATCGAAAGGCACGGAAGCACGATAGGAGTTGATTTTTCAATGAAAACTGTGGTGGTAGATGGAAAACGGGTGAAGGTGACTCATTTGCATTGTTTTATACGTATAAATAATTGCATAAATCTGTTTTTTGTATCCTAACCTTGAATAATGCACGCAAGTCATTATATAAAAATGTGCATACAGCAATAATTTTATCATAATGATTACTAATGAGTCATTTAAAAACAATGTGGGATAAATGTTTGGCTTTCACTGCCCGTCGTTTCATTTCACATTATCTGTTTGATAACAATTCTATTAATAAAGTTGGGAGGTCTAATCTTGAATGACCAAAGCAATTTTTACTCCATTGCTAAGTTGACAAGTGGCACTTCTAAATCAGATAACACAATTCATTAGGAGACATGCTTCTCCACCACCTAGAATTTATCCCCTCTTTTTCGTACACATTTGTCAATTGGAACAAATTGCACAGGGCTATAGACCGATTGGCTCCAAAATATTGAATGTTGCTTAATATTATTGAAGGCTTCAAATGTATTATTTATGTCATGCGTGCTTTGTTAACTTTATTTTAGCATAAGTTTTCTGTAAGTTCAATTATTTATGTTTAAAGATAGTGAGTTTTAAGGTAGTCTTTATAATCTTGCATGAGTATTTAAATACTTCATATCATTAAATACTTTATTTTATTTTAGCTCCAAATATGGGATACTGCAGGACAAGAAAGATTTCGTACTATAACGCAAAGTTATTATAGATCAGCGAATGGAGTCATTGTAGGTAAATATTACTCTTAGTTCAGAAAATGCAATTATTCTTGTAAACACGTATTTCACTTATTTATTTTTGTTATGCTTATACATTGCGCAAGTAAGTAGATTTATGTATATTCCTTATTGCTGCATTTAATGAATAACGTTTTTGATGGTTAAAAATTGTTTCAACTGTCTGTAAACATTATTGGTTAATTTCAATATCACTTTTGCTAGTTATTTCTGAAATCGTGATGTCGAATATGCAGCAATCGCGGCATTAATGGATTTTTAATATCACAGTCCATGTTGCTGTGACGCTGTTTCATTTCAGTTTACGACATCACAAAACGATCAACTTTTCTCAGCTTGCAGAGATGGGTTGAAGAAGTGCGGAGGTACACATCATCACATGTTATGTTGGTTTTAGTTGGTATGTCTCTTGAAATGTACTCTACAAATTGAAGGAAATGTTATGTCAAATAGCTATTAATTTATTGACAAGCATCCTAATTGTAGGAAACAAATGCGACTTAGAAAGCTTACGAGAAGTTGAAAAAGGAGAAGCTGATGCAGTATGTAAATACTTGCCAGAAGTTTTGCATGTCGTAGAAACTTCAGCCAAAGAGAACACCAATATCGATGCAGTTTTCTTTTACTTGGCGTCTGAGCTTAAAGTAATTACAAACTGTGAAACACAGTATATGTTGAAAACAAATGGTCTAAATTATTTAAAAAGTAATGAACTATTCCTATATTTTTTTTAGAGGCGCCATGAAAATCGTCAATTCGACCCAAGTCAGGATGAAGTTGTTAAGCTCGGAACAGGTCGAGAATTATCTTCTTGCTCAGGTTGCTCCTACAAAATATTCTGAAGGAAGGTTTTTTATTTATTAACAATTACGTAAGCTCATTTAAAAGCTAATGAAGATCACACAAGAATCTTAGTATTTATAAAGGTCTGAATTCATATTTTTTATTGATCTTCATATGCTTAATTAGTCTATTAGTCTTAATTAGTGCTATTTTTATACACCGTCCAATTGCAAAATGGTGAAATTATGCGACTTTCTTCCACAATTTTTTTCTAACTTATACATTAATATTACAATTTTAAATACTCAGTGCCTTTCAAAGTTTTGCAAGCTCCATGACCACTCATTGTATTTAAACACTATACGCTATCGTGAAGGAATTAATACAAAATAGTTGAAAATGAATGTATAATAAGTGAAATGATGTATGAAACAGTTAACGCCGTAAACGAATCTTAGATACATAAATATCTTGTTAACGAATCTTTATTACGCTATAAAATCTCATTTTGAGTTATACCGTGAAGCATGAAATGATATTCTAAAATTATATATTTAATATATTTATATTTTATATAACATAAATTATTGTAACTTAGAGTAACTTTACCATAGCCAATTGTTACTTGTTATACATTTACATAAAATTGGATTTGGAGATTTCTACTGAAAACTAAATATCAAATTAAGGATGAAATCTGACGTGTTCACAATAACTTTAACAATGAAATTCAATATACAGTTGTTATTATACTCTTGTACTAAATGTTATTTGCTCAATTCATACCTATTTTATAAGGTAATTCTACATAATAATATGCACTGGATTTTATTCTATCCGTCAACCCCGTGAAACCTTCTGGATACTTATTTGCTCACGTTGGAGTTTCAGCTTCATATAACAAGAAAACTAAACACTCCGTTCAAGTTTTATATTATTGTGGAATAAATTTTGTTACCTTCTAAAATCAACTTGAAGGTACATGTTACGATTGTTGTCTTCTGGAAGCTAAAATTTACGGAGATAATTGGACAATAACAACTTGAATATAAAATGTTTGTTAATCAGTTCATGATCAATATTTTTATTCAAGAGATGGTACAGCTGTTGATAAAATTTTTATAAATAGACAAATACAAAATATGCTCAACTGTAACCAGTGTAATCATAAAATCTGTAATCAGATTCATCAAAAGGAACGTGTATAGGATTATTAAGATCTATTTGAAAAGGTAACAATTCCGTTCTATAGGAACCAGAGAAATTAAGGTGCCAGATAATACTATCCAATTCTCGTTGATTGAGATGAGACAAGATGGTTGTTCTGTCCAATTCCAAATTTCTTCGTTTTCTCAACAATGTCACATTCCTACTAAAATTCCTAACATTTTCCGAATATTTTTTTAAATTTCGATTTATCGCACTTTCATCAATGGAAGCTGTGCGTTTGTTTCGCGATAATAAAGGAAGTGCGAAGATACTCTCGTGCAATGGAGTATCGTCTTCTCCAAATTCTAAACATTTTCCAGCTACGCAAAATGATTTATGATTGCGTTTGCTACAGGAAGTTCCAAAAGGGAACCAGCCATTTTCTCCGTTTACTAAATAGAATCTGTGTGACACGGTTTCATCTTGGCAGGCAACACGGCAGGGTCTGTCAGGATCCTCTAGTTTGGTAAAAAAAAAAAAGATTTTTGAATATATCGTTAAAAATAATTATAAGCGTTAATGAGAACTGCCTTACCGATCGATGGTGATATTTGCATTCCTAAACCAGAAAGTTGTCTCACTCGAAATTTATATTTCTTACAAATATTCGTGGCGAATTGATAAGGACTCTTTAGTTTCTCGCATCTCTAACAATAAAGAAAAATTTAACTATACCGAATAACAAAGGTAATACAATAAACGTATGAAATTCTTACGTTCGAATCTGGATCACAAAGTTGAATACTGGTTTCGTTTCTTCCAGGACGAATTTTACTAACTAGTCGTATACCAATTCCTGGCGCCAGACAGTTAAAGTGACAATCGCTAGAGACAATCCAGTTGTCCTTCGTTTTTTCAGGATTCAAATTTTGACTAAGTAGAGCAATATCATCCTTTCTGTCCACATGGTTGACATTCAGACCAGAACACCTCTCTGGTGAGTTTAAAAATTTATATTCATCCGGTCCAGAGCATCGAAATTCCTAAACGTAAAACAGTGCCAGAAAACAATATTACCAAAACTTTCATAAAATCTCTAGCTACAATATTAACACACAAAATTATTATCCCAAACCTCGCAACGACCAGCGATGCAGTAAGATGTCCTATAAAAATCATTCCTTCGCGTCCGACACTTTGTACCATCTGGAAATATCCATCCTCTACTTTTAGCACCTTTGTTTCTAGTATGGCACCAGACGGTGCAAGCTTCTTCAGCTAGAAAAGGCATAAAAACATTTCGCATTTTTACTAAATAAATCAAACTTAATTTGTTCATAGTTTATTGTTGTTTCTCAAAATTCTCTATTGTATACAAATAATTCTTTGACTCACGATCAGACGAAATTCTTTGTAATCCCGTTCCCATCAAATCATTGTCAACCTCTCGTGCTCGGGTACAAATTTGATCAGCAAATTCGCTTATAGTAGTACGTGATATTTTCATGCACTGTGTTGCCTTACAAGCCACATATCGCTTACGTGGACCGACACATTTTTCACCACCATTCTGTGGACTAAGATCGAAGAATTGTCAGTAAAAAAAAATATTGTATTATCTCTCCGAACCACGTCGACACTTTTTTACTTTGTACCTTGGATTAGTACAGGTACGCATTATTACTCTAATGCCTGTGCTATCGATACTTCCGTCGTCCCTGTCTTCGGATAGACAACCGGAAGCGCACTCTGAAATGTGCCATCCGCTCCAAGATCCTGCAATTTTTTCATTGCTTCCGCCTGTTCTTGATCTTCCATTTCTATTCACGCATCTACCACTCCGGCACCACTGTCACGACATAATATATATGTATATATTATTAACGATCATGGTTCAATAGTTATAATAATGAATGAAAAAAATTCCTCGATTTGGTAAATTTCAAAAATCTTATTTTATCTTGTAAAATTACTTTATCTTCACCGCAGTACGTTCCTTCGAGAGCAGGATGTGACGTCCACGTATATCTTTCTCTCTCACAGTGTATATCTCTGCAAATATCTTCCAGTGGCTGTTGCGTCGAGTGTCTACTGCCAAAACCATATTTCAACATGCACTGATGATCCGAATCGAATCTTTCACCAGGTAAAATACCTTCTGCGCTATGATCAAGTTGACCGCCGCTGCTACCATGATCAAGAAGACATCTGGACTGTGCCGTTCTGTAAAACGAAAAATCTTCAAGATTTATTGCGATAGTGATTTTGTTACTTGAAAAAAAATGTCATTCAGACATTGTTACCTTAAAAAATTCTTGAGGTAATTTCTGCTGCAGTGTGACCAAGTGATCTTGCCAGAACCCAAAGTCGGACTCATTATGTAACTCGTTGGATCACAGTCGTTGTCAGACGTTCCGCCGTCGTGTCTCATACCCAGACTGAAGAGAATAATTATTCGTAACAATAGAAATCAGAAGCAATTTTTGTTGTAATTTTGACTTATTCGTATTTTATCTCACTTATGACCAATTTCGTGCGCCACAACGTAAACACTTTCAAAGTGTCTACCCTCGTTCACGGTGCAGCTGCTTGTCTTTGTGCACATTCCCGCAACTGGTGCCAGTCCTGTTGTTCGTTATTTTCAGTTTTGTTGTTAAGAACAATAAAATTCCTTGACTCACCTACAACTTGCGAACTGACTTTTCCACGCTTGTTCACCACGTACAAATCTAATCCAGTCAACATCAGTGCGTGATCCCAATGATTCTTGTCTTGATCGGTGCCTGGATTTTCTCTTCCTTGCCATTGACAAAAGCTACTTAGATATTTATCTATATCGTGGGGTCTGTGAAGATCAATTGGATCAGCGTGTAAAATTTCTAATCGTTTCAGAACAAAATTTACTATCTGTCCCAATGACGGATCGTGATAAAGCAGTTGCACCTGAAAATTGTCAGTTCTTAATGCCGGGTGGGGTTTCATGATTTTTTTTAATAGACAATATATATTTTCAAAGAAACAAAATTTTCTTATCATTACCGCATTAATCATTGCCAAAACAAATCTTATTAATTCTCTTTCAGTGTCTTTTGGATAATTTCGTGACATGTGCTTATATAAGTCTCTGTCAACGAACACTGCCGTTTCCACAAAGATCGGACCGCTATTAGTGCTGTCTCGAAACCCGCGTTTCCTTCTCTTTGTCGATTTTTCATTTTTGCTTTTTTCCTCTTCCAAAAATCCGGCTCTTCCACTATCGAGAATGTTATTATCGTGGATCTCAGCATCCCGGTCCTTGGTCTCGAGATTTATCGAAGGATCGAAAAAATTAATAATTCTTTTTTCACTATGATTTTCAAAGTCGCTTTCGTTATTTGAATTAAAATATTTCGGCAGTATCCTTTTCGATATAAGATGTGGCATCTCGTCAGAAATCTCGTTATAAAATCGATCAGGTAATGGACGAATTATATAATAACTCGAATCGTTTCCGGCAATGATACCTCTCTGTAAAATAAAAAATATCCATGAACAACAACAACAATAATAATGAACAATATAATTAAGACAGAAATTAATTTTTCAACAGTTACAATCCCATTGCATATCGATACCGCAATGTCGTCGCCTCTGTAATAACACGAGTACTCCTCTCTGTGTTTCTCCGTAATATCCTCCGTTCCATTTTCGTGTCTTTTGAGTAAAATGAATTCCCGCGAGAGTATAGAGTCGCTCGGTGATATTGCACGAAACCAAACGCGACCTGGACCGGAAATCGAGATCGCGTGTTCCCTCGGAGACCGACGCAATCTGCGAACTCTCGGATCTACGATCTCGTAATCCGTCTCTGTAATGTGCAATAAAAAAAATTGTATAAATATATATTTTCTGTAAAATAGATAATATATTAATAAAATACATTTTTTTTTGGTAATATTGTTTATTAATTTTTATACGACTCCTTAAATTAATACATTCAATTGTATCGACCCATATGAAAATGAACAATAAGTAAGTTAACGTGCCGACGGTGGTAGATTGACGATAAGAATCTAAAAGTGAAAAAGAAAGTAACACCAGACGTTCCTTGTGGGAACGGGATGTGTTGTGTTATGAGATCCCATATTTTTACATGTGATATTTAATTATCGTCATGCCGCGTGAAATGTTAATTTATGCGTATTACCGGTACTAGTTGCAATAGCGGTGTTGTTGTTGTGTATGATTGACGTTGCAAAAGTGCAAATGTGAAATTTGCAATGTAATCTTCAACTTTGATGATTCAATTAGCAGATGCAACATATATATATATATATATATATATTGCAAATCATTTGTTAAAAAACAACAACGTTCATTACATAATTGTTGTTTTTGTTGTTGTTGGTGACAAAATGACTGTATTAAAAAAATACCTGGTGTTGATCCAATCAATGATTGCCATTCCGTGTCCGATAAGAGTTGTCTAATGTTGTCTTTCGTCACCTGTGAAACAACAACACTACTTTCGTACAACATAATTAATAACGTAAAATTAATGATTGGGCAACAATAATTTTACCTGTCAGCATAGAACAATAGTAAATTTATACTACAACAACATTAAACATCTATGTACTGTACACATAATTTGTATTAAAGTAAAAGCAATTCTCTTGGCTAAGAGACCAAAGAGATTCACTTTCACGCGTGTTGTATGCTCGACTTATAGAATTCAACAGTTTTTTAATCGCATCCTGAGTAAATGTATGTTAATCTCAAGCCGTAAGTTCTTAAACATTCAATGGTCAATTTTTGGAAACAACATTGAGAGGTCCTAAAAAAATTATTTAAAAAAGCTCATCCATAAAATATGTCATTTCAAAAATTTTCAAGCATATCCATCCATTCATTTATCTATTCGGATGAATTGATCCGATTACAAAAATCTTTGTCGACTTCTTTAGGTTGATTATCCATAACCTCTTGACCGGAAGACGTAAATTTACATCGACGTGCATTAAGCGTGACCATCTGGAGGCCAATGCCTTCCGACTTCCAGCTACGTGTATTTTCTCGGCTACTTCATGGCATAAAAGTGAATTTCACTTTGGTTTCAGATACGTGCATGAGCACAAGTAATAAGTCTTTGAATGAGATATGAAAAAAAAATTTTGTAACATAGGATAGCTAATTATTATTTTGTTTATTATCATACGTTGCATTATTTATTATACTTCATAGAAATACATTACAAATTAATCCTACACGTGTGTATATTGCAGGATAAATGCAAATCGAAAAATGCGAGCTGAACAAATCCTTGTGACATTTCGATGATCTCACGTTAAAAAATTTTCGAGATAAAATTAATATTTTTTGTTTTTCATATTTGAACATTGCAACATCGAAATGTTATTAGGATTTTTTTAGATCGCGTTTACGACATGTAGGGTATGTCCAAGTAACATATGAGACTTGTGGGATATTACGCGTAGGACTTGTAACACGTAATATTTATGATTTTACGTATCGATCGATAACTAACTTAATTTTTGAAATTCTTTTCCAAAATTTTTCACACATAAAATTCAAATTTAGGATGAACGTTTATTTCGTCTCGGCGGTCATCTATTCCACGTTACCAGCGGAAGTCATTGTCGTACAAAACAGGGAGCATCCAGCGTGACCATTTTGTGGAGGCCAATGTCTTCGCCTCTCTCTGACATAAAGTCGACCGGGAGCTGACGTTTTCTTCGAGACTTTTTTTTTACCCAAAAAGTTTGCCTCATTGGACAATGAAAAACCAATGATGCCGAATCATCCGACGATACCGGTACTGCGGTCTTTACAAAATTACGCCATTGATTAATTAGAAGGTCGATTCGTTGCAGGTTCGACGTACCGTCATCCGATGGTACGTAAGAACAATAATTTTGGTAGTTCACAAAATTTTGTTGTATTACTTTATGATAGCAGATCACTAATGTTGTTGATCGACCCATAGTATTCGTTGTATCGCGTGCAAAACTTTGCTGCGCAAAGTTTTAGTTTTTGTACGTGTTGGGTGCAGATGCCAAAATAGTAGTTGTACTTCAATCCAGTTCGCAAAAGGACTCGAACGTTTATCACAGTTAGTAACTAGAGCAGCATAAGTAAGAACTATGGCAAGTAGGTAAATGCGCTCTTGACGCATATTTATGGCGTTCCACCTGCATTTTCCTTTTGTTCATTGTTTTATCGCGTGACTGAACGCGAGCGAAATATTGTGAAAGCATCATTGAATCTTTCAGTTCATCGAAAGCTGTATAAATATATGTATATATATATATTTTTGCTTTTCTTCCAGATATAAATAATCGATGATGCGGAACGACGTGATCTCAATTCACAAAAAAAAAGTTGTTCAAGGTCGTTACGATAAGAATCGGTACTTGAACTTGCCACTGCTTACGAAACTGAGTGACAACTTCCTTTTGATCACAGGTGTGAAAATCTGTAATCGATCTGGTAAAATCACTGAAACTTCATTCGCTATACCGGAAGACCGTATATCCGGCGTCGTATCTTGGCTTTCGTCGTATCTTTTCTCACATCTTCCGGCAGTTGTTTGGCGTGCTTCAATTATTTTTTAAGATTTGCACGGTTTACGTACTTTTTGCGAAATTTGCCTGTATGCGAATTTTTTTATCTTACGTGCGAATCTTTTAATTTGATCGTGTTCGTTAACATGATTTTATGTAAATTTTTTTTTCAAACTTTGCAAAAGCACTGAAATTTTGTCTCTCAGATTGACATCGTGTGAAAATCCTTTCGTATTTGTACGTGACATGAAGATTATCCTTCTGAGACCTTGAAATCGAGGTTGTTACGTTTGCTTCGCGTGAGAGCAAAAACGCTCCGTTTGTGAAAAAAAATTATTCTGGTATCACAATTTCTGTTAGTCGTGTGTCAATCTTACGAATTTTATGCTTCGCGATTTTTTTGGTATTATGGAGCGTAATTTCGAAAGTCATTTTTTTACATAAATTCATCATTCGTTATGAATACAGGTAATTAGATAGCTGAGGTATTATTTGATTTCTACGATGAAATGATTATTGCAATGACGAAATGGCAATTAAAAAAAAGGAAACTTTACCCTTTCGAAATCATCGAAAATAAGATACTGAATCGTTAAGATTTTACACGGATCGGGTAATCTAATGAATATCCAAGCTTTGTGGTTTTTTCGGGGGAAATCTGCTTTGCGATCTCTTAAACGTCACTGCACGGGTAGAGGTCGCACAGGTTGTTCAGGATAATTATCATCTGACACCGGAAGTCAATTACCCATAAAATAACCACGTGTCGAATATGACATTAAGCAGTTTACAATTAAAACTTATGACACCGAAGCAAAGAAGATAACTGCATATAAATTGTAAAATATAAAAATTTTAATTATCTCAATTATTATTAATTATACAGCAATCATTTGTTGGTACTAAATTTTCCATAACAAAATGTTGTACGTTTCTAAAATTTTAACCGTCACAACAATGTTGTATCCGAAGTGTATCCATGCATACTGCACGTGTTGAAATCTGTCGTAAAGCATATATACAACAACACACTTCCGAATGTTCCAAAATGATTCTAACGACGGACAACACTTTTCAATGGTCGGATATGTAAATCGTGCTTGTGCAAAGGTCATTTTAACAATGAAAATACAGGATCGACAATGGTGTTGTATGTAATGGTTTGGAACCGAAAGACTTTCAGACGAGTTGTACTAATTTGGAATTACAGCACAATACAAATTTGGAAATAATGATAAGTATTGAAAAAAAATTATAACTATTTTTATCACAAAAGAACGACAAAAAGTAATTTATCAGATTTCATTTTTAATATTCGGATGCTGTGACCAACTAGTATTGTCAAGATACCTTTAATGACAGTCAAGTAGCGTGGTGGCTCATAACAAAGCATAGCAAAGGCTACGTTTCCGTAGTATCCAAAATGTTCCAGTGTTATTTTCTTAACGCAGTTATTAGAACGTGGCAGTAAAAGCTAACTGTTTTAGCACCGTATAGAATTATTAAGTCTTGTAACAACTGGGTTGGTTCGAGGCCAAATGTGTTAAAATAAAAAAATTCATAAAATTTTTTTTTTTTAGAATACAATAACGCACAAATATAATTTCTCTGATATATCTTGTTATTTGCGATTCCAGTATATCTCGCCATCGTAGTACGATTACGAATTATAAATAATAAACTGTCATTTTTTGACGTTTTCATACATTTTTTTTTTACTCATTTTTAACAGTCTATAGGATTTTCAATTTGGTAAAAATGCGACATTGAAAAACATATGTGTAATTCTGTGCATAGATGTGCACGCGTGTGATTCTTCGTACTTGTGTCGCGAAACGGACATAGGAACCACTCCAATTATAACGCACAACAGCGTTAGACTATTCAGGGTTCGATTCAGCTTCATTCGTTACCTCATTACATTTCACTACAATTATTTGACACGTTTTTGTACGCGCACGATGTGCCAAGGCTGTTTCGCCCGGTTCGACAAACAATAGAAGTTGTGTGGCCATTTTGACTGTTAGCTTCAGATTGGATTTAATATGGTTGCGATTAAAAATGAAAACGGAAATTTCGAAATTGAAAGTCAAGGAAATATGATTGATTTTATATAAAGGTCCAAACTTTTTCTATCACCCACTATATAATTTACGTATAATCAATCAAATTGGTACAGCTAGTATTGTTGTACAATAGCATTGTACCGTTGTTGTTTTTGTTTAATAAATACCAAAGAGACTATCGACAGGGTTGAGCGATCGTGACCGATCATGGTGAAAATGAACTTCAACTAATTGGACACGGTTGACTAAAAAATTGTTTCAACAAATTTTTATGTACGGTTGTTCTTGCTGGATGAAAATTCGAAAATGATTCAGGTTTTATTGATTTAATGGATTCATCATAATAATTTATTTATAACGTATACCTAATGACCATATATTATATGTATATTATATTTTATTCACCTGTGTACTGTCTCCCTGGCAGATTATAATGTAGACAAGAAATAGTTCAATATTTAATGCCCACTTCATGTCATTACTGATAGATAAATATTTTATTATTTTATTTATTTTTATTAAACTTTATTTCACTTTTTCCTATTTATGGTCTTTCGAATGTTTGAATGCGAATGTATTTTTTATCGCGAAGAACAAAATTTATTCGCGGTTTTCTAATTTCAATGTTTAGACTAAAAATGTATGTGAAACGGCGAGAAAGGATTTTGCTTTACGCGGAATGTTGCGGATGGCGAACCAGCTGGCTACTGAATGTGTTACAGTTTGGATGAGGTAACTCCCACTCGTAGAGAAGAAGAGTCCCCCTTCCTGTTCTTCCAGTAAATTATTTATGCATGTGCACCAGCTGCCATTTTCTTTACTGCCAATTTTATTAACAATTTGGACAGTATGATGAAGGTGTTGCTCCAATTGTATAATAGTGTTGAGTAATGAAGTATTTGATTAATTGTAATTAAATTTGGACTAAAATAACAATATTAGGATCTTAATATTTAATAAACATTTTTGTTATTTACATAAGCATACTTATCGATGAATTATAATCCACATAGTATTTAATATCGAATAGGTAATTCAGCGAGGTAAAATTTAATAATTGTAAAATTTTTGTAAAGTTTTTTGATTAAAAAGAATTATTAGGTCGTCGGGTCCTTTTGGGATACAAGTATATTAGTGACAATTATAAATTGTAATAATTTAGTGACGTGGGTTCACAAAGTTGATTAAAACGCGTTTATCGTCTGTTAATTAAACGTTGAACGCTGTGACAGGTGCTTTACGGTTATAGACAATTTTAATAAATATGTAATAGTACAGATGTATGTATATACAGAAAATTCCTTATATCAGTAACAATGACTCGTGAGGAGATGCGATTCGTTGTTGATGGACAAGTCAAAAAAATGATTGGATAAAATATTTTTTTGAGACTCAAGTATCGAATCTGAAAGAAATGAATCAAACTTGTATTTGCATACATAATAATTTGCATACTCGAAATACATATTTTATTGTACAAGTGATTTTTGGGAATATAAAAAATTGTCTGTGCTTACTCTTCTGGAAAAAACTCTTTTGGATGCATAAAACTCTTTCGCAATGAGATCCCAGAAAGTCTTTGGTCCACGGGTTCCCGTGTATCGTAGAGACTCGGGGCCTGACAGATGATGCCCAAAGTGCCCCCAAAGCAAGCGATTGTAAAAACCCAGAGAAAGAATCTGTCGAGGACCATAGCCACGAATTTCCAATCTTCTATAACCTAAAAAAAAATTGGATTGACATCTAAAAAAAAATCTGACAACCCATACAAATATTTTTGCAAAATACAAGAATTATGAATATCATCAAAATCAATTGACTCTTATAAAATGGTCACCTCGTTATCCTTGTCAGCATCCTTAATATGTTGAGCAATGAAACGGACGCCTTCAAGAGCCGACATGACTTCCGGTGATAAATGTCTTGGCATTGTGTTCTCGCTGTCAGTTACTATATTATATTTAAACGTAAAATATATTAATGTATTAATATATTAATATATTTCGTATATCACGTACACTGAGTATCGACAATGCTTAGAAGTGGGGACCATAGCCAAGAACCAATTCGCCAGCATCCCCATTCCAGATCATCAATATATTTATAAATATTTATATATTTATATATTTATATGTCAGTCGATATAATAAAATATTAAATTCAAATATAAATGCTCACTTGACGCATGGGGCATGTGTCGATGTTCGTCGTCCCGTATGCTTTTGTAAGCGGAAGTGACGCTTTCAAAACCGTCTGGGCTTCCCTTCAATTCGGACGGGTAATCGCTCACGCTGTCCCGGAAACTGCATACGCAATCGTGATTCCAGATATCGATACTGCATTAGGTTTTTTTTTTTTCACTCAAACGAACAAAAACGAAGCGAAACCTGGAGTCTAGTAACTTACCTAAAATCCACCTCGTTCGTATAACCACTATCCATATATGTATCATCGTACTCAGGTGTGGAATATGGGGTGCGACGCATCATTAAAATTCGTGGCATCCAATTTAAAAAAACTTGTTTTACCCAGGGTGACATATTATGAGTAGACGGTGACCTGGTGTTAAGTGAAAACAATTTATATTCGAAAAATCAAAGTTCAATAAATTTTTTTAGGATACTTACCGGAAGTGAACGTTTAGAACGCAAACAGTTATCCATATGGATAAAGTTACTAGGATCATTGTAAATAATAAATATTTCCCTAGCAGTGGTATGGCCAATGACGTTGGCGGAATGATTTCTGCCAGAAGTAAAAAGAACACTGTCAACGACAGTAAGATGGAGGAACACAATGAGACCTGTGGAATTTGAAAATTTTCTAATAAATTTCTTTAAAGATTAATTTTCAAATTTTTATCCACTCCGATTTGACTATTGATAATAATTAAATTACCTTTTCCCCTGAATCACTTGGTAGATAAAACACCAGTACGGTTAGGAATGTGATGCCCACACACGGTATTATAAGATTTACGGTGTAGAATAAAGTTTTTCTTCTCATGGTAATGTTGAATGTGATATCTGTACAGTTAAGTATACTTTTGTTGCACCGTGACAGTCATTAAGTCTTAATTAGTAGACGTCGAGAGTATTAACTGTTGTTCGAGATATTATTATCTTATCAGTCTTTTGTACGTACAATTTTACTATTTAAATCAAATAAATTTAAATATCACGCTCAGTTCCTGCTATATATTTTTTTTACGTATAATTATTTCGCGATTGTTATATGAACGCATACAAAAAAGTGCTATAGTCATTTTTTTAATTTGACCTTTTTTCTTTACCTGAATAAGGTTCCGTACAACAAGGGTAGTACTCCTCGTTACGTGCTGCTGGTACTTCGAGTATATCCCATTCGACGGACAAATAAAAGTCGCTCAAGTCAATTCCAACGGGCACCAAATTGCTGCCAGCTACTTGTTCCATATGCTTAAGGTCTACCTGTGTTGTATAATTTGTTTTTGTTATACAATATTGCACAAAGCTTGTCAATGTTCATTCCGACAACCGACCTGCGCGCCATTGTACGTCCAAGAACCAAATTTCATGATGCAGGATTGTTCGTCAAACGGAAAATACTCGACGTTTATCTCGCAAGACGATTTATAAATAGCTGGCGGTTTCCATGCAACTTCGCCAGTGTACTTCAAAGTTGCTTTGGTCATCAGCGTCACCTCGTAATTGCCATCAGCACTGATGAACAAGAAAAATAATTTCATTATATTTTTGTAAAGTTTCAAAACTTTTTTTTACTTCAGACAATTATGATACGTATACAACATTTTTTTTCTGTTCTACGTCTTACTTGTTGTACAGGACGATGTCGGGCAGCCATATGTTTTCCGAAGGTACATACAACATCTCAATACCTCCGTATTCATTCGGATCCCAACGTAGTTTGTAATCGAACCATTTCTGCGTAAACGTGTAATCAGATGTGTTATGGGTAAATATTAATTAATAATTATAGGAGATTGTTTAAATAAATGTTATTGTTACGTCGAATTTTTTCATTGAAAGGTTCTCACCTGCTCTACCCATACGTTAGTTGTCATGACCTGATTTTTTAAATTCTGTAAAAAATCATACTATTAAATTGTTTATTATATTGATTGTGGTTGATTTTACAACACCTAGTTAGATTTTATTAGATTGGATGTTGATAAATTTAAAATGTCACATCAATATAAATATATATTACCATTTCAATCAATTGCGACAACTTCAACCCCAACCAAACGGTTAATGTTTCTGTGTTGTTGATGACTGGTCGAATTAATCTGTTGTAGTTCGACAATAAATCATCATAAAGCCTTTTCGTGTCGGGATTTGCTTCGAAATGTTTTATATGGATAATACCTGTGATATAAGCATTGTTTATTTATTTATTTTAAAAAAAATGTATGAAGCATATAGAGTAGTTAGCTACAACTTGCTAGTAATTAATAATCGAAACAAACAACAAAGGGGGTTCGCACTTGTATTAATAAAATATATTTGTCAAAAAGGGAGAAACAACAACAAATTTTGTATTGAAGTATTTGACATGTTGCATTTGTATGGGTGTTTCGAAAGGGTGTATCCAATGGAAACAAGAAGGGTTGTTGTCCAGACTTACCTTGTACGATGCTAAAAAAAGCAAAGAAGAATATTAATTTAACTCGCATGTTGAAAATCTTGTACGACAAAAGCAATTAAAAACGATTGAAGCTACGAAAACTTTAGATATGATAAGAACACGGCAGTGGTGATACTGCGGCCATTAGAACGTTGAGGCGCAGCATCCCTCTGGTTTAAGGTCGATATTCGACGCTGGCGCCGCGACGCTCATATTCAGTTTTTTGAATTTTCAAAACATATTTTCACAAATTTTTTCTTATATTTATTCAAAGTCACAAGAGAGACCGTTTATCTATAACAGTTCTGGAAAATGTTGATAAATTATTATCTTTCATCAATAATTACCCTGATACTTAAATAATTCCAAGAACACTCTAAGATAAGTCATTTATCTAGAAATACAGTCAAGGAATATAATTTATCTATAAATTTATTGTATTTCAAATATAATTTTTTTTTTCAAACTACTGCGCAGGTAATGTAATTTCTTTACCGACAAAACTGAGCATGGTTTCGTTTAGTTTGCACAGGAGTCACTGATGGCAGCACACGCCCTTACGTTCAATATAACGAAAATACATTATTAATATTATCTTCGAAATTCCAAATAACAATCGATTAATAAATCCAATAAATAAAATTATTTCATAACTGGTGAAATGCAGTGCATTTGATTTCCATTTTCAACCACACAACACGTCTCATCGTTGAAAAATAGTAAGTTTAAGTATTTATCACGCTTTCAAATGACAGAAAAATAAAACGTCATCTCAAGTCTGACATCTTCCTTTATATAGGACCATAGTGAGAAATGTCGCCTCACTTTCTTCTTCACAATACCCATGTTTATCTCCTTTGAATTTTGAGATGAATGGAAGTTCGACCTGAAGTTGTTTCACCCCCTGTGACGTAGTTGCGTATAAAAAAGTTTGCGAAATAATAAACCCCTTCACGCCACAGTCTCGCTGAACGTATACGTCCTTATTGTGCGAATATAATGCAGCCAACGTGGCGGGGTGATTTTTATTAAGTCAGTGCTTCTCAATTTTGAATAAGATTATATCCTGCATAAAATATTAATATTTTTATCAAATTTCATATCCAATTATTATAATTCCCAGGTAGTAAACAAATTTCGCTGCAACTGACATTGTACAAACAAACAACACAATCGGCATTCATTAGCACAGCTTTGATTTAATTTGAAATTATAATGATTATTGATTACTAAATTTATCATAGCTATTAGGTAATAAATTAAATTATATAAAAACGTAAATAGTCACTAATTTATAATTACCTTTAACCTGTCAATTAAAAATAATTACTTCCAAACAACTGTAACAACTTGCTATATAAATTACCCCAAAAAGCAATAATCAGCCTTGGTTACCTATAATGATGAGCAAGTTGAAATATACAAAATTAATTGCAATTTAAATTACAGCTGGATCATAAAAAAGATCTCTGAAGTATACTACTTGTAATAAAAGACAGTTATAGAGTGTTCAATTTAGTATTTTTGTTTTTAATTCACTTACCAAGTTAAGCCAATCGTAATCACTTCCGAGCTCGATGAAAATTTACAAACTCACATGAGATCAGGATATGCAAACTGTAATCGATAAATAAGGAAAGGAATTCGAGTGTTCAGCCGTGTTCAGTATTTCGCTTGTATCGATTGACTTTCAAATTTATTGATAGTCAATTAAAATTCCACCTTTCTCATGGATCGACTGAACTTATTGACAGGACCCACCGGGTTCTCCATAAAGACGTATAAATACATATGTATGACTAGAAAAGAAGGTTTATACGTGGGACGAACCAATTTGTCTTTAAAATTATTAAAGAAATATAATTTATGCCTGACAGAGTCACCCTAATGATATCCTCGTTATACGATGCATACATGATCCATATGAAACGACCTTTAGCTACGGTGAACGATCCTCCTCAAGATTAGGACTGGAAGTTAATAGGGCCCAATGGCGATCGAATGTTGACAGCCGGATCATCATCGTTTCAGGACTGGCAGCAGCCCGGTAGGTATATTGCAAGGAATGATAAACGAGCACATATGTACATGTATATCTATTTATCATGTATATCTAGTTATAATACATAAATAAATATATTGGTCATATATAAAAGTGCATATAAATATACGAGGTCATTTTACCAATCAACACCATAAGTATCGTTTTATCACGATTTTCATGAATTTTCTTCGACGAATTGACATATACACAAAAAAAGGAAGTATTTCGAAAAAACAAATTTTTTACATAATTTTTGACTCCTCATTTTTCTCGGTCGAAAGGTAACAGTTTTTTTTTTTTTTTTCGAAGTACAGTCGCACGAGAAAGTTCAGGCTAAAATTGATAATTTTTTTGTCCCAACTGATTTTCATCTCCGAACACGACGGAAGCACCGTTCTGGCATTGTCGACATTTTGTCATTGCCAGATCAAGACAATGAACAAAGAAATGCCGACTGTACACTTCGCAGATAAGGCTGCAGCCACTGCATCTTCCCAAGTGCAACGATACTGATGATAATTCAGAAAGAAGAAGCCACCATATTTCTTAGAAGCTCCACGCATTTACATTTCTTGTACATTTAGATTGAGGTGCGACGGTGGGAGGATTTCGAAAAAAAGTGTCGCTCACGATAGAATTATGTTAATACGAAAAGCGTCTATTTTATCTTCTACTTAAGTTATGGTAACAACGACAGTGAGCTGAAGCTATTAACGTTAATGGTGTCATTTACTATCGAATCTTCCTAACGAAATTATGATAACGGCACTGGAATTATATTAACGATAAGAAATTTTTTCTTACGTTGTTTTACCTGTTACGTAACTGCCATGAGACAGGAGTAATTATTCATGTATATATATATGTATATATATATATATATTTATCCAGCATAAATTCATAGAATCCTACAACCGTCCGTCTTGTATATGATTGATCGTGAAATTATAGATATAATTTATTGGTGCAAAATCGATTGTAAATAATAATACGATAAATTACGAAGTTTCGTCTAGTAAAGAATTATAAATTAACTGTACCTGGTAGCGGAGTGCATTTATCACTGAAAATTACAGTGATTAAATTTATTAAGTGTAATGCAAGTCGATTCATTATCACAGCAGTTAATTCATATCGGTACGATGATATCGTAGATCCTTCTTGTAGATCTTACTTATAGATCAACGTAGATCTAGAGGTACATTGGTACTTGTTCCTCACAGCAGGTTCATCATTCACTCTCATGCCATTAATACTTGTTAGGTTAGCATTGTGGGTTTCAAATATGGCGCCATCTTGTATGGGTTACCGAAGAAATTTCGTGAAATTAAATTTATCTGATATTTTTTATTTGAAAATATTTTTGTTCTTTTGTTCCTACGAGAAAAATATTTATTTAATTAAATCAAATTGAATAACGCAGATTAGTTGATATTTTGCTTGATAAGAAATTTTGGTTTTCATCGTTTGAAGGTTTTAATTGATAATTGTGAGTGCACTTGTGGAAATGTCAATTAATTAATTCACATAATTAATATTTATTTCAAGACAAGAATGTACTTTGTTAAATTTGAGATTTTCTTGAAAACAATGACAAGCTTGAGATAATACATTATTGTTGGTAGATTTGATTATGTTGATAACAATAAGTCATACCAATTTCTTAAGTAAATATTTAATTTTTTAATCGTATTTAGTCTGCAGTCTTAACGTAAAGAAAAGGAAAGTCTAAAGCATTGTCTTATCTCGATGAATAATTAATCATTAATCATTAAGACTCGAGAGTCATTAATTTCTGTCAATTTGCACAGCATCTTTTATCTCACCGAGAGATTGAGCCTGAATAACATATTTGAAATAGGAAGTAAATTCGTTTTGACGCAGATGCTGAATTTCCGGTAATGTAAAACAGGTTCTTTCTGTATCGAAAAATTATTTTTACATTCGCTATACAGAAATTGAATTGCTGAGTATAGTCAGGTGCAACATTATTTCCAAGCGATGAGGTACTTAATATCCAAACAACGTTATCTGTGCACGAGTCTTATTGTATTCTACAGAAAAAAAATATATAAAATTTAAATGGTACTTTATACGAAAATTTAATTAGTACATGAAAATTCATGGTTACGTGTAACGAGATGAGTAATTTAAATACTCAACTTGTCACGTGATTTTACATTGTGGTTTGTTAAATAAATTTCGTTTCTTTTTACTGAAAATTATAATATCGTTTTGCATACAGAGGATCAGTCTATATTGAATTTGTACAGTTTATGCCTATGCATACATATGCGTTTAACGAGCGTCGAGAAACATTGAAGCGAAGCAGTTGGTAAAACTGCATAACTAAAGTTCTACGTGTGTTTAACGTTTCATAGTTCGTTGAGACACCGCCACCGTAAAATGATGGCGCTGTGTTTGCGGGAGTTGGTGATCATTGTAGGAACTACGGAGAGATACGCGCAAGCGTAGTTACGTTTTAGCTACCCATAACCTAAAGGTAAGTAGTATATAAAAGAATGTATTGCGTGAGAAAATAATACACAGTTCGCATAGCAGTTGCACAACGTCGTAAAAACTTGACTGATCAGACGTTAAGCAAAATAAATATTTTTCGCTGAACTGTAAACCGTATTAACATACGAAGTTAAACATTTTTTGTATGAAAATAATAATACACTTATAGTTCGCACTTTTTTGAGCTTTTACTTTTCTTGCAAGTTTCGTACATCCGGCCGCTCGAGACGTGCCGTAATTCACTTGACACTGAGTTAACTTTGCGCCACGAGAATAACCGCGGCCGAGCGGTTAAAATTAATTATAAAAGGTAATAACGTATTTTAAATAACTAAAAGACTTACTCTGATCAATTGAACGTGTGAGGATTCGATTGTGAAAATTTTGACTTTCACGAATAATGGGTAACGTAAGTAAGATGTCGCTACAATTTTTTCTCAATTTAAATACATAATTGGACAAAAATATCATATTATTATATAATAATTAACGTGAACAACCTCCAGCACTCTTTGGTCATAATTTATATATAATTTTATAACTTTACTGAAAATCAGAACAAAATTTATCTTGGGCAGCTCGTAACTTCAGATGTAAGTTCAACGGGGAGGGATACGCCACACACTCCGCCTTGAACTCTGACGTAACGACTCCTGGGTACTATTAAGCTTTTTCGTTTGTTCTCTCTCTCTCTCTCTCTCTCTCTCTCTCTCTCTCTCTGTCTCTCTCACTCTCTCACTCGATTCTCTTTTTTATGAATTTAACAAAGACAATAAAACTAATCAAAGCGTTATCCCTTACATTTTTGGGCGTAGGGGTGGTGGGAGGGCAGGTTCATGGCACCAAGGGAACAGTAATAAAGAGTCCAAGGGGTGCGCGTGGTTAGGTTATGGGGTGAAGGGTCTGCCGTAGGCTGTGGGGTGGTGATGAACAAAAGTAATTAGCGAGTTGGTTGCCAGAGAGAGAGAAAGAGACTGTGAGAGTGCGACAAACGATCAATGTACAAGATAGAGAATAAAGAAAGAGAGAGAGAGAGAGAGAGAGAGAGAGAAAGGGTTGAAGCCAAGAAAATTAGTTGAGTGAAACGAAAGCTGTCATCGTCCGCAAGTACATTTTGCCACGTTACTTCGTTCTGTCAGGGTGTAACCCTGCTTCTGCTTTTCCTTTTCCTCGTGTTTTCACGTGTTATATGAAGTCGTATAACAAGGGAGGTTCTGGACACAGATTCCTGCAACAACATTCACCGACACTGTGAGAGCCTTCGAAGGTTCGCATCCATGCTAAATCGATGTCGTTGGCACCTCTGATTTTGAGGAATGACGGCACAAGGATCACCGATTTCACTAATCGAAGGTTCAATCTAGGAACTTTACGTTTGATTCCAAGAATGTTACGTCCGATTCTAGGAATCGCAAAGGATCGAATATCTAAAAGGTTCTAAAAAGTTCTAGAAGCTTCTAGAACCTTTGACGGTTCGTGTCCGTGCTAAAAAAATGTCGATAAATGTCGGTGCACGATTCCATGCCCAGAAACCTCCTTGTTATCCTACCATACGAACCCATTAAGCTTTCACCGTACGTGAAATCATAAACGTTAATTGCCACGTGGGAAAGAATGGAAACTAAGTTTAAATATTCTCCATAACGATTACAAAAATATACAAAGACAAAAAAGTTCGTACATTGCGCTACGTATGACGGGTTGTCCATTTACAGGCGATTTAATACAATCCTATACTCGAAATATCTAAAAGCTCCTATAATACAGCTAGTATTAACGATAAATATCGAAAGTATTCTTAAGTGGTCAGTAAAATATAACATTTTTTAAAATACTTTACTCCACAGTCATTCTCCATAAATAATATATTGCGTCTAGATAAGGCTTCTAACGCAAGTACCAGACAAAATGGCATCAGTGAGCGATAGATTAATCAGAGTCGTATTGTAGGTAAGGAGCTCCAAGGAAAATAATAAATAAACCTGTACTAGTCGGAGAATCAATGTGGCGGCGTGGTGGCACCCAGCACTGTTCACTGTTCAGCGTTCCATTTCACTGGCAAACCTAGTCGAACTCCTGTGGATCGTGAGTTCATACGTAGCTACTACACAGAATTATACATATATATATATATATAACACAGTTACGTAGTGTGACTGGTGGTCCTCGGACCAAACTCTCCCCAATCCAAGCCCAAACAACCTTTCTCTTTGGGCTGCAGCAACGCGGGTGTTATTTACAACTGCGCGACAGCCCAGACAAGCGTGGAAGTTTTTTAACGTCCGTCGCCATTTTTTTTTAAATTCGATTTATCAAAAGCTCTCACAACCTTGGGATACCGGCGACGTGGAACGAAGACACTTTTAGAGTCCGTGTTACCAGCTAAGGCTAGCGACCGTTGCAGCAGACAGTTCCGTGGCTAATCGGACAGAAATTCATGAAAATATCACCAGTTGGTTTTTATACCTTGTTCTTCAAGTACTTTTTTATTGGGACGTTTTTTCATCTTTTTTATCCATAATAAAAAGGATGAAAAAGTTAACTGGGATTCAGGGGATCAACTCTTGATACTTGTTATGGGTCAGACTAAGTTGAATCGGTGACGTGTATGTCTATATGACAGCATATCACATGTATCGTCTATGGCAACTTTGATATGAGGATTATATATACAAATATATTTATTTTTATCTACCTTCATACATAACTACTCCTATTTTACTTGGTCCTCCATTCAATTTTTATTCAATAAATCAGTCCGACGTTCCGCGCAGAATTGGTTTCCTGCTGGACCGTTCCTGTGAATGCATGAAATATACTGGATGTCTGCGTTAACTGAGGACATCGATCCTCCATTACGGATCTGTATTACGAACGTACAGCTTTTTCGAATCGGATTCCCGTTTAGTTTTCCTTTTGCAAATTCGCATCTTTCCGATGGGTAACAGCAAAAAGTGAAAAAAAAAATTCATCGAACACGAGCATCCCCATTTAATTTCGTACATACACAATACCTTTTTCGTTTGAAGAATTCGAAAAAAAATATTTCACTCGTTGCACATATCATTTTCTTGTTACCGGTCGATTCGAATTTCGGTAAATTTGTTACATGAAATTGGCCATTGTCCGCACAGAGGCACGACCCGAAATTTAGCGGCACGGAAATTTACAATGTTCGCACCCAATATCACCAGGAGTCAGCAAGATATGGCTTTCGAGTATAGATTTCGGCACGGAGTATAAACAAAATTAAGCTTCAAAATAATTTCAATTTTTGTCAAAAAATTGTACGCGCATTTTTTTTGATCGCCCCATACACACCATACCGTAAGGACCATCGATTTACGTAATGACGAAATAACGCGAATAAATTTGACCGATAACTCACTGCTGGAAATACAATGAAGATGGTCAGAAACTAGCACAAGTAATTAGAGGTTGTTCAGTGTCTAATGGAAATACTTGATCTTGTCGTAAGCACATCCGGGAGTGGCTGTTCAGGCACTGCTCTGCATAGTTCCTGTGCCCAGCAAAGTTACATATTAACATTTGAAATGCATTGGATGCCAACTTGAAACCGTCTGCCAGAACGAGCAGTCGTATATAGACACAGTCGTAGAATATTTACACAAGAAATAGGCTAAAATTTGCAGTGGTCTTGGTTAAAACGTTTTTCTTATAAACGAGTAAAGTTTTCAGGGTCGTCGAAAGGATCCGAACTAGGGAGTAGCTGTCCTCACGAAAGATACGTTAAGGGGTCCTTAGATAGGTGGTACAAGGATTATGGCCCTAGGACCAATTGATTTTAATAAAGAGACCAGAGGCCATTTTGACTTTCCACGTGGACTGAGCAACAGATCACAATGTCAAGGACCAATGGCTAAAAGTTGAACCATACAAAATAAGTTCCTACAGATAAATACCATCTGGTCTGATCTCTTGGGTCTGATGCTAATCGGAAATCCGGTCTTGATAAACAATGTTGAAATAAAAAAATTAAATAGAGATACAATAGATAGTAAAGTTTCACTGGATCGATCAGTCCTGTCGAAGTTCGTAAAATGGGTCGAAGCAGGTAAAGGGATGAGTTTCTCATATTGTCCTGAGCGCGAGAGCGTAAAATCCGCAACGTTGTTACTTTAGCGTTGGACGATGATTCGATTCTCAAGAATTCGAAGGGGTAAGGAAGGGTTGAAGGGTTAACGCTTTGCTACGGTACACTGGCTGACAGTGTCTGACAGTGGCGTAGAATCAGCTCAAGTGAGGTGGAGGCCATAGGGAGTTGACGGTACGCCGGAGTAGTGGCGTTGACGCTAGTGCCGGTAGCGTTGGCGCTGTCTAGAGGACAGGGAAGAGAGTCGGGAGATATATATGTATACTATATATATACTATATATATATGAGTCGAAAGGGTGTTGGTTGCTCGAGTGGTCCATAAGGGATGAAGACGGGGGTGTCACGGGGTGAGAAGCTGGATGGATGAATCAGCAACCGAGCAGACAGAGGTCTCGGCTTTTGGCAGAGAGGAACTTTGAGAAAGCTCACAGAATCCAATTATTCGGCGTTGCGCTATCTGGACCATGTGAACAAAGTGATACGTATATCAGCGGTGGTTAAGTGGCGCCTATGACGGCGACGCCGTAATCGTAATACAAGAAAGTCCCACTTACATGAATCGACGTCTCACCTTTGTTCCGATAGGAGTTTGGACTCTGTACATTGTTGCCATTGAGTTAGGTTAGGTTGTGCTGAGTTGGGTTTAAGGTTAGATTAGGTTAGGTTAGACTAGGTACTATGCCCCAATGACTATGGTCCGCGATCGTTCATAATGGCTTCTAGTGGCTCCCTTTTACGTTGAGGGTGGCACATGGCAGCTTATAAGTCTTGCGATAGCGATTATAAACGACCCTTTAGATTCACTTGCCGGTGCCAAACCGCAGCGCCACACACGGGCAGACGGTGAAATATAGGAGAGAGTGGTTTTAATCGCGACAACGACGCCGACGACTTTTCTTCTTATTTAAGATATGCAAAGCGTTTTGATTCACGCGAGGAATATTTTAGACGAGTTAAAAGTCGAGCAAACGTAGCCAATTTCGTACTCGTAGATCACTACGGGTAATTCTGTGAAGTCATTCGCGAGACGCCACTAGGATTCTACGTCGGTTACGCGGAGACTGCTAGTTCCTAGAATTTACGGAAGTGGCGCTGCGATCGCGATCCCATTAGTGTTATCGCGAATTGAAAATTCAGCATTTCAATAAAGCCTTGTATCTCGACGATCGTTTGTTCTATTGTTTTTTTTTCTCGTAAAAATAAAGATTGAATTTCTTTAACCGTCGTAATCTATTATCGCTATGTTGTGACCACTAGCAGACGACATTCCGCGAAGACACGATATCTCGTCAGTCCGTCTACCATTAATTAATTATAACTTCCGATGAATATCAAACGAGTGTTGGAACGGTTTGATTTATCGAGGGTTATACTGTAATTCGGTTAGTTATACCGACACCATACATAATTCATACGATAAAGACAAATAACACGGTAAATTACTAGCCCAAGCGGAGACGAGTCAGATCCCAATCAAACGTTCCCGCGTTACGTGAGCTTTACAGGCATTGATTGGGGTTATTGGCCATTGACTTCCAATGTCTTCATCCCTTTTTCCTTGGACCTTTTTGCCAGTTTATTTTTCTTTCGACCTTTCGCCTCCTAACGAAGTAATTTCGTAGCCGCAGCCTCCAAGTTATTGGTCCACGCCCGTGATGGCACTGCTTCCTTCATATCCTTCGAACGACATAGAAATAATAAATAATAAGATTAATATCTTATTATACACAAATATTCTACGGATTATCAACGCGAGAAGAAAAATTGCAAAATAATGGGCGTTAATAATATTTAAATGATTTATAAGCCGATCAAAAAATTTTTTTTCTTTTGAAATTCTTGCCGATGGCGTTGACGGATCCGTAACGTACTGGGCGTTCAGCAGAAACCTATTCGTAGAAGCGATTGCCTAATTCGTTTAGCGTGGGCCAAAATAGACTCTCTCGTTGGATATTCTTTCACTCCGTGAGGCTGATCTTTCGCTGTTGCTTGGGAAGTGCACGGGAGGTCAAGAAGCGCTTGCGTCATTAAGTCATTATGGTCCTTTCAGGTCACAGACCGATTTTGATCTACGTAGAAGTTACCCACCTAATTCTTATAAATTCCATGGATCTTCTGGATCAATCGAAGATTCTCATACCTCATCACAATGATCAAGCAGTTTCGTCTCACCTTCGCCTGTGCCGTCTATGGCAATGGATTTCGCATGTGCCAATAGAAATTTTATCAATTGAAATTTCGATAGTTTATAATCCATAAGAAAGGTCTGACAATAACTGAAATAAAAAAATTTTACAACTTCGATTTTATTAATTTTTTTTTGTTTTATAAAATACACGTTTTATTTCTCAAAAATATACACTCTTACAGAAATTTTAATGATACATGAATGATTACCGTAATTACGCCACGTCCCACCCGGTAGTCAGTTTGTATTATACACATGTGCATATACAATACATATATATATCGACAGCATGTAAAGTTGTGTTTTGGCTTTCTCCGAAATGAAGGTGTTCCCCTTTATATTTCAAGATTTCCTATCGTTGGCCTTTATGAAGATGGGCAGACTGAAATTAAGAGTGAGGTTACTGGTAGCTCGGGGTAACAAGTGTCGAAATTCGAATAGAAAAAAAATTACACTTTACATAATCTGTAAGAAAAAAGTGTACATATTGAAAAAAAAAATTATATTTGGAATGAACTTTGTTAAGATTGATATTAACGCCTGATTTTGGAGGTTAATATTAATTAGACTACTAATTCTAAAAGATCCTTTCACAATGTACTATTCTTCATTGAAGTACGAAACGCCGAAGCGAACGTATAAGTAGGTCGGGCAGGACGGAATCAATATTTACGTCATGAATAAAGATGAACATTTTTATACATTTAATGTCGACGATTGGTACCACTGTTCATTTAGGTATATTAATGGATCGATTTTTTTTTCACTCGCAATTAGCTAGCCGGTCGTAATATTGTTATAGATGGCAGCGCCTGTGCTAATTACAAGTCAGTCGGCAATTAGTCGGGTCGTATTACGAGTACATGGCATAGTAAATGGATAGCGACAAGAAAAGAAAGGGTTACGATACCTCACCTGTCCCGAAGCACAATTAAATGTATAAATTGCTATGACTGATTAAGAGGAAGAACGGAAAAGCGTAAAGGGTGTAATAGTAGTAAAAAGATGTAAAAATCAAATTTACCAATTGTCTTGAGCGAGAAAATGGATTCGAGATAAAAAGAAATAAACCAAAAATTTGTTATCAATCAAATCTATACCAAATTAATATTTTATTTGTCATAATAAAATATACTGATAAGCCGTCTTGCATTGGCCAATGTGAGAATTGAAATTATTAATTAAAATTAAGATGCACGAAAGAATTACATTGCTTTATTTTTTTATATTCACTGTGCTCGCGTGACCTTTACGTTGCTCTATTAAGTACGAGGTGGATGAGTGAGAGTTTTTAAGATGATGTTTATTATGTCACTCCTTTTTCGTATAGTAAAACGTATGTACAGTTCGTACAAAAATTTGATAACACCTGTACACCACGCTACCTGAGAACGATGTTCTGAGAAATCAAAAAACTTAATAAATTGAAATATTCCTAATAATTGATTGAGTCTGGCGTAATGAATTTCCTTTTAATTACTTATACAAAGAAATTATATTTTACCGATACAGAATGATATACTTGGAGCGTGAGTTTAATTCTTCCTGCTTGAAAGATCAAAGGTCAGAGGTTAAGGTGTGACTCCTTTGCTCCCTATCTATATAAGACGTTGCACAAGCGGATTGTCTGTAACGTAATTATTTTTAGCCTGATTGTGAGCTATGAAAGTGCAATGCTTAATACAATCGAGATCGACTTCTCGATATAATTTTGTGTAATAAAAATTTGGATGAATTTCATAAAGTTCCTAGTATCGATAAGATTTAATATTTCTTTTGTATAAATTTCACTGACTCGCCCCAAGTAATAAGGACGCAATGCTCACGTGGATACTTGGTAGCGTCGGGGTAAACCGAATTTTCGCTTAAATTACAGCCTTATATAATCTAACGACGATTATGCATGAATTCGCTGTATTATTCCATTGTTTTCAAATGACAGATTTACATAATCAATTGTAATTGTATCGCCATGAATTCCAAGCTACGGCTGAATAACGAATGGAATATTAACACATGTAATTAATAGCAATCAAATGCATCGCTCCGAAGCCTCGTCATTGGCCATTTGCAACATCACGCTTTGTGCCATAGAAATTAAATAGCTTCCTCGTACATCTAAATTCCTAGAGTAAATGTCGATATGAAATTTAACGTTAATTGGACATCGATAAATGAAATTCCACAAGAAATTCCCGCGTAAAATCCCAATACAATAAATACATTGAATGAATGTAATTCGCAACCGTCAGTAGTCATACAACAGACTCATAAACTGTTAAGCATGTTGAATCCCAACTTTCATTTCCATCATATAAAGTGCCAATTTTTTCAAAATCAACTCTTTGTTCTTTTTAACAAACCTTAAGAAATTACTTACTACATCTATACATAGTGTCTGATATTCTAGTTCTCAACGGCCTTGCACTATAGTTACAATAATTTTTTTCGGCCTGGTCTACATCAGGTCATTACTTAACAATTCGTATGATCTTCCTCATTGATAGAACGAAAGGAGTGCCAGCTCTATATAAGTCGATCATCCATGACGTTCTTCACTCATCTGATCCTAAGCAACCTGCAACAACACACTCAACTCAATATGAAGGTAAGAATCAGTTCAGTCCACTCGCACTAAGGTAACGTATACTGATTACTCAACGTGAAAATGAAGATACGAACCTGTCATTAAATAGTCATGAGACATGTAATAAAGTCCATCATTACACACGATGAACAGAAAATAAAACGATTAATAAGGAGTATCAACGTTAATTGGAGCATCTAAATATTTAACCACGTAGACCCTATCTTTATCAACTTTAATACCATTAGCCAGTAACATCCAATTCAGCCTGTTAATCCGCCCTGTTTAAACGTTGCGGTTCCCCTAGGATGTTTTAGTTAATCCTCTGGTGCGAACCCGTCAAATAATTTATTAGCTTCTGTGCGTCAGACGTTTAGATGTTGAACGATGACTTGATAAACCTGAAAAAAAAATGTTGTATACAATCAATAATATATCTAGTTACCTTTTTCGTTACTAGAAAAGTCCCTAGTGCTCTTACCAACGCTGATTAACGTAGTCAGACATTTTTGGTTGTTGTCTCAACTCCTTGCTCCTTCTTTCAGTACTTTGTTGTTGCACTGGCTATCAGCACTCTGCACGCAGTGAATGGAGGTCGCTTGGGGAACACCTATCTTCCACCAGGAAGCGCAGCGACCGCTGGTGCTGCTGGACTTATCCGAACTCCAGGATTCAGTCAGGATTACAACGCACAGCCTGGAAGATTAACCGGTGGTTACTATCAGGGCAATGCAGGACAACATGGACAGGTGATAGCCATCACTCAGTATACCAACCAAAACAACGGTGACGGCTCCTATCGGTACAACTACGAAACCGCTAACGGGATCTCAGTCCAGGAAGCTGGAGCGCCGCACGGTTAGTACATCAATCAATGGGATAATTAATTACGTGGGAGAATTCCTGATTGAGCCATATCAATTAACCGGGGATCCTGCTGGATTCCATAAGGTCCTGATATATTTTTGAAATTTTTTTACCTGTTTTTTTAGGGGATGCTCAGACTGTTACTGGTGCATTCTCATACACTGGCACTGATGGCGCACAGTATACCGTTCATTATACTGCTGATGAAAATGGCTTCCGTCCTGAAGGTGCTCATCTTCCAACCCCACCACCCATTCCCGAAGAGATTCGTCGTGGCGTTGAGTTATCGCTGGCTGCTGAAGCCCGAGGCGAGAATCAGGACGGCCAGTACCATGGTTCAGCCAATGCTCAGACTTATTCAGGCATTCAGAATCAGTACAATGCACATGCTGGATACCGCTACTAATGGACAATTAGACTAAAGCTACTCTGTAATACCGACTGTACCAATTTTGCCATGTGAATGATTAGTTTAAATTAATAAATTTTTATTTTATATATATTTATTGTGGATATTTTTTTTTCACCTTTAACTATTGCAGATTTTTTTTTGTATTTATATTACCATGTCATTACGGAGGATGACTGGGTGAGAATTTTACGAGACTCATTTTCTTTTGTGATTATTGACTATGGTTGTATCTGGATATAAAAAATTGTTAGCTTTGATACATGAAAAGTACGTGGAAGGTATTTGGGATTTTAATTATAATGACGTTAACGGCGGCTTTTATTTGTCAATTAAAAATTACTAACAAGCATTAAGTATTGTCATTGAGTCTAGGCCTTGATCGAGTCGCGAAATTTATTAGTGTACGTCTAATGATTTGTAATCTCTAAATTGTCATCTTATCTAGGATACTATACGTTATCTTTCTACTCCTGAAGTTTCATAGGAATAGTCGTGTAAGTTTCAGAATGTTTTTAATTCACGATTTATTTTTTTTTCTTTCCCTCTTTTTCACCTCACCTCGTTTGCGAGCCGGAAGAGAGAATTTCCCGCAATTTAAAGTTTTCGCCAGTCATAAGAAAAAAAAAAAAAAAAAAAAAAAAAAAAAAAAAAAAAAAAAAAAAAAAAAAAAAAAAAAAAAAAAAATTCGTGGTAACATTGCAAATCATTCCTGGACCACTTGGCGTAACGCGTGCATAACCGTAGGTCAACAGCTGAGCATAACTATTTCATTTGTCTTAGCATTATTACAATTAGTACAAATTGAACAGATATACATATCGCACGCGTTTCCAACTCCATGTAACAATAGTAACAATGCTCCAATTAAAACATTAATTTAAATGATAAAAATTTTAGTCAGTGCACGAGGACAGACAAAAAAACAGTATTAATTAATTTCCCTTGAAATACCTGTTGCAATATGAATTTTTAATTGCGTGCAATACGAAATGAAATATACCATGTGTGCAATAACTCGTCAGATCTTAATTTCGCGGTAACCAAAACACAGAATAATTTATTAGTAACAATTTTTATCATTAAATTCCAACGAAAGATTAAATTATTTCCCATAACGTGCGACAGCATGAAAAACAGACCATGCAATATCCGTGAACAATGAAGATTCCTAGATTAATGTATGTAGAATAATGTATGTATTCCTAGTTTAATTATTACCTCAAATAAAAAAAAAAATTTATTAAACCTTAACGATAATCCTTTTTCAATTCGATTACATTCTTATTACCACATATATAAATTTACACATGCTCAATTCAAAATTACAGGTATCCTGCCTCTACGTTTTAACCTACATTTTATTAAACACCCCGTAGGTATACATAATTAAAATTAACAAGCATAGCGTCACTGAAGTCCACAGACCTTGTGTATATCCTGACCTTTAAAATGCTCCAGTAAAAGTAAAAGATCTGCCATACATTAAATCAAGATGATATAGATGCACAAGGTGAATGTCTAATTTTTTATATTTTTATTTTTATTAATTCCCCAGGTATGCAATGCAACTACGTATCTACGTAACCTGTCAACTAATTTGACATGATAATCCGATTGCGTGATCGATTTGAATTGACATTAGCCCTCTTCATTTCGAATCCATTACAATGAACCTATTTAAGACCTACATAAAACTACACTGACTTGATCCTTCAAGTAGAATTGTATTGTTCGAATCAGACGGTTCTTAATATTCAATACTATAACAGCTGGCAAGGTCGGGTAGGGACATTTGGCGCTATTTTCAAATCCGGTCAAGTATGGATGGATTGGGCCTTGATTATTATTATTATTAATATCATTTTTTCTTATAAGCCTTCGGGTCACCATCTTCTCTGTATGAACAACAACCAATATCCTGTACGTTATCTACTAAATAAATTTCGTCGGAATCTAATATCTTGTCATATTCTTTTACTGTGCGTATATGTTAAGTACGTGTATACGTATAACAGTGTGATTTGCGCAATGCGATTACATAAAGCGGATTAAGAAATAGTTATATTACATATGATATAATTAACGTGTATCGTCAGTCTCATAGGTAATTGGTAATTACCGAAATATCCGCCCGATTATTTTTTTGGTATTTATTTTTGAAGAGGATATAGAACGCGTGTGACGAGTTAGTTTATTATAATCATTTTTTGTTTATTAAAAATATTTAATTCTAAGTATTAATATATAGATGTAATATTACGGTAGAAGTTATTACTTAATGAATAAAAATATGAGGAAAGCTAATTAACGATCCTAATGATTATTCGTAATTGGAAATTAATCCTTTTGATTACACGCACGTGTAATAAGATTATTTAATCCCCATGTGGTACATATGTTTCTACATAATTTATCCATGTAGACTTGACATGTTCTGCATTGAAAACTTTCCAATGAATCTTGTAGATGTTCACGCGGAACCTTTCAGTAAGATATGCCGGTTACGTATGAAAAGACAGTACGGCATATGTGTGATACGTGAACTAAAATGTGAATCGTGAAAAGAAAATAGAAGAAATATGCACTTGTAGAAAAAAAATAATTCAGAATGATAAAAGCTGTATTCCCTTTATCCATGAGAAAAGAGAGAAATAAAAAATTAATAATCTAATCTCAAAATATTAAAAATGATCTCAGGGCTAAGATAATAAAAGTAATGCTCGTGCAGAGTACAGTCGAGAATCTTACTCTAAGAATCATAAACCTGGAATGCGGTTCCTAAATAAAAGTAGCATCGACCCGTCCATGTCCGACATGAAGAATCTTTAAAGGAGAAATGATTGCGCAACCCGTCACAACGTGTTACACGATCTCGCCAATGGGAATGGCACAATGGACCTTAAGATATTATATACGCTGGTTACTTTGCTGTAACAACGAAAATCACAATGCCGGACGCATCGAGCGGGATGGAGATGCTGATGATTTTTTTTCCAAGTTGGTAACTGTGTGAATTGTACTTAATATGCTACAGTGAATACACGGCCTATAGTTCTTGCTAAGTTTGGATGGACGTTCATTCCAATCCGGTGACCTCGTATTTTAGATTTCGGCGATCTGTATCATGCGGTTGCTTAATAATTCGATCTTCTTCTTTACTTGATGGGAGGGAGAATCTAGCTATATAAGCCGTAGTCTCATCCTACTCATCACTCGTCTCATCCTAGCTCATCTGACTCAGTTGAATTTGGGACCAAGTACAAGATATTAGTTGTACGGATTCGTCATGAAGGTGAGTTTAATTATAATAATTTTAATTAATACTCGTTTCGCTTATAAGAGAAAGTTAATTAATTGGCAAAAAGATTCAATTAAAATATTCGTCATGCAAACCATCAAATTGATACGGGATAAAGGATTCACTGATAATATCATGATGATTCTTAAAGTTTGATACAATAGAAAAAATATTTTTCAGAAATTGCAAAAAAATTCTATTGACAACTGATAATAAGTAGTATCGTTATTTTTAATACAGTCGTACAATACAATTTCATTCAATAGTTTTCCCAACAATTTTTCACTTCGCATAACCAAATCGCGAGGGAATTTAACACAGATTAAACATACGTGATAATAGTGACGATAACGGATACCTGTATAACTATTGTATAATTCGCTAGTAGATATCATCTATTATAGGCGGCCAATACTAAACCGTCACGAAAGTATATCGACAAAATGACGTTGCGTCTAACCGCTGTTTACACTCGGAAATAGGATAGACGTTGATTGATATTATCGTGTGGATTCATATTTCTGGAAATACGGATAAACACGATAAAAGAATAAATATCAGCGCTGTGCAGCTGATATCGGGGAATCTTTTTTTTTGTTATCCCGAGAAAATTCTGTGTTCATTGGCGACAACGTATTGTTGGCACTGCTGACACGTCATCCGTGCGAAAAATAGTGGTGTGGTTTGACAGATCGAAATATTCTGAAAAAAAAAGAAAAAATATATAAATACTGTGTATAAGCACGGCTAAAGTATCGAAGAAACATTCGAAAGGAGCCAAGAGAATGAAAGAAAGAAAAAAAGGAGAATCCTTTTATCTTCGTATTTTCCCCACCGCGTTTCGCATAAACAGTTAAACCTTCAAAGGACTCCCAAATCTTGCGCAAAATCTTCTTGAAGTACCTATTTGACGATTCCGCTTGAATACAAAGTCTAGAATAGAGAACAGAGAATTCATGTGGGAGAAAGTCAATCCAGCATCAAAGGAGTGTTCTCACTTTCATCTCTCATTGTCCATCCCACCTGATTATGAAATATGATGCAACTTGGTCTGTATAGTAGTCCAAACAGTATCCATGACAGGTTTCAGTGATTTCCAGTACAATTTTCGTAGACGTATAAAACCCAAATACAGTAGACAGTGACGTTAAGAGTTTTCCTTAAAAAAAAAAAATATATATATCAAAAACAAAAAGAATAAAAATAATCTCAATCTTGCAGTTCGCACTGATACTCATCGTAGCCGGAGTGGCATCCGCTGGTCGTTTGGAGAACACTTATCTCCCACCAGGATCAGCAGCATCCGCAGGAGGAGCAGGCTTCATCCACGCACCTGCTTACACTGCCGTAGGATCCAGCGGAAGACCCGGAGTATCCGGAGGCTTTGGTGGATTTGGAGGATCCGGAGGCGTCGGAGGCGGTGCTGGAGGATTCGGAGTCCACGGTGGATCAGCTGGAGCGCCTGGACCAGTCGTAGGTGGTGGTTACCAAGGCAGTGGAAATCGTCACGGACAGTTCGTCGAGATCACTAGATTCAACAATCAGAACAATGGCGACGGATCTTATCAGTACAACTACGAAGCTGCCAACGGCATTTCCGCCGAGGAGTCTGGTGCCCTCCAAGGTAAGTCCGGATGGCCTCTGAATGCCAGAGGGGACGATATACAGTAAAAAAAAGTTTCTTCGTACCTTTCCGTTGTTCTTACGTCACCCGCAAAAGATATGACGCGCAGAACAATGCTCGACGTTGCAGTTGCAGCTAAATGCAACGTACGGTGCTTCCACTGCGCCAGCAGTCGGTATTAGTGCGTGACCTTTCTTTTCGTGCCACGATATAATTCTTCTATTGTTTCGTGCCATTGTGTAATCCAGTGTTACGAAGTCGCAACGCTCTTGAATATATCACGGCAGAGAAACGAATTAGACGGAATAAAAATATTCTAACCTCTTCGCGCAACGAACTTCTCACAGTCTGGAGCAAAAGTATTATGGCAGTCGTTAAAATTTCGGTTAAAACTTCACCTCACTCTCGCTGTGCAATATCGATCGAAATCTAAACGCAAAGTTGAAGCTCGACTTTAGTTCCATAAAGAAACACCCTATCGGCATAAAGCGCGCTAGCGTCGCGTCTTGTTGCTCGCGACCGAGTCGAAGTTTGAAATGACGAATTGGCGCAGCTGCCGTTTCCAGTTTGGTAAGACGTTCGGGATCACGAAGTCTCTGTCGGGGGGACAGAGGGAGCGAGTGAGATGGAGGGAGAATAGCAGGAAGCAAATGTTATTTCAATTTCGTAGGCGATAGCGAGGTAGTCAAGGGATCCTACTCCTACACTGGACCCGACGGCGTTCAGTACACCATTCACTACACTGCTGACGAGAATGGATTCCATCCCGAAGGAGCTCATCTCCCAACTCCACCGCCGATTCCCGAGGAGATCCGTCGCGGAGTTGAGCTGTCGCTGGCTGCTGAAGCTAGAGGCGAGAATCAAGACGGACAGTATCGTCCTTCCGGTCCTCAGGGTTACAACAAGTATCAGACTTCCGGTCAAGTTGGTGCCGGTGCCAGTGCCGGTTATCATTATTGATTCAAAATTGCCATCGCCTACTGTGACTTCCGGATATTGATTTTTTCATGAATTTCATGATAAATTAATGTTCTGATAGTTGTGTAAATATACATTAACAATAAAAGATTTTACATGACACTATCTGTGCGATTCATCTTTATGCTACCTTACGTGGGTCTTTGGTATTTTTTTATACGTTTTTTTTTAAGTTAGTTATTTTATGGTACTTTTTCAATATTTTTATATTGAATTATAGTGGCTTTTTTTTTTTATTAGTTTGAATTCTGTATACGTATCTGGAGGTACTTGTATGGTTTTACATAGGTATGTATGTGCATACCGAGCACCCTGGGCTTTGTGGTAAGTTCCGTTTGCACTGGCCAGTCAGCAGTCCGTGTTCGGCTAAGTAAATACTACTGGCATTTAATTTAACCTCGACAGAATACTGTACAGAGGTAGGTTAGGTGTGCTACATACGGAAATGTTTGTAGCTTCCCCCAGAGATCGACCAAGTTATTTTAAAGCTCAACTGTTCAAGATTCAAGAGAGCCGGAAGTTCTCGTACCGGAAATTACAACGGGGAGGATAGCTTTCACAATGAAAGAATACGTTTTCTAAGTCAATCTTGTTCGAAGATTCGTTATTTCTCACAGAAACTGACAATAACATGGTTTTAGGTATTTTATGGCATTGGTTCATTTTCAGATTAATTTTTTATTCAAAATCTTGACTACATCTGAAAATTTGACGCTTGGCAAAATCAAAGAGGATAAAAAAAATAGTTACGCAAACAATATAATAACAATATCACTTGATCATAAAAAGTCAAAAAAATTACATTCGACCGAAAAAAATGTCCTATCAGCCGATATCAAGTGTTGGCATAAAATAAAATTTAACACTGCAAAGCTTTTTCATCTGGAAGAAAGCTTACGACACGCACGATATATTCGTTTGGTGCGTTTAAAAAAAAAATAAAATTGAATGTTTGATCAAACGTAAAAAAAAAAAGAATCGAGTAAGAAGATTCTAAAGTGCGAAAATAGCATTGTAATAAGTTACGGAAAAGAGGGCTAGGATATATAAGTTCCTAGGTAATGTCAGTCTGCGACAGTGGCGCCGTTGCGGCAATTTCTAGCAGAGGACGTCAAGAAAGGGTAAAGTGGATTATGCTAAACGGTTGATATTTCCCCTTAATTCGCGAGTCATTGCTCCCTACAGGATTCTCATCTTTTCTGCTTGGCTAGGAAACGACTGTATTTTCTTCTTTTTCTTGCTTACACAATTTTACTACCAGGGCAAGAGATACCTAGACTCTGTATTCCTTCTGCTTTCGTAAAGATTCACTGAAACAGAGCTCACGCTCGATTTTCTGATTCCGAGGGCGCACTGTTATCTTATGGGAAGTGCCATTCCAGTGCTATGCAGTAGTTATGCAAGTGCTGTGCAGCGCTATATACTGTCCGTTCCGTTTAGTCCATTTATAGCTGAAGATCTTTCTATCAAAGTTCCTGAAAAACATTTTTCAAGCTTATTATTTTTTATTAAATTTTTTTTTTCTAATATTTTCTGTCATACAAAACATTTCATACGATATTACTACGTTAAACCTTATTCGCGAACAATAAATAGTTACCGGTGACAGTCTACGAATTACGTACAGAGATATTATTAAGATATTTAATAATGAGAAAATGCAAATGGACCAGTGGAATAATGAATTGATAATGAAATGGAATAATAATGGGAGGATTCTAAGATCGTGGAATCCCTTGCAAACTTTTACTTGGCGAAGGTAGCTGCATTTTATTAAGATGAAAATTAATATGTATAAAATATAAATACGCCATGGAGCAACTAGGGTTAAAGGACAAGAAGTAAAACTGTTATCGGAGATATGCAAAAAGGAAGCAATTTTCTGTACACCAAGAAAAGTTACAATTCCTTACTCTATTTTATATCTGAAAATAGTATCTGTTTGTCAACTATCTATTTGTGCAACTTTTAGCCTCGAAGAAACGCTTTTCATTTCCTGCACACGTAAACATCCATTACGAGAAAAGAAAGTCAAAACGTTACGTAAACGTGCATACCGTAAAAAGAACTTTTAAGCTGTGCAGTAAATACAGAAACTTATTGATCTCTGAAAATGACTAAATATTTTTCAAATTCGAAAAAGTCACTAAAAAAATCCTTTTTTTTCATTTTTCTCTCGCACCGATAACACTCATTTCATCTTGTTGCTACATTCCGAATTTTGGTCCCATAAAAAAAAAAGTCAAAAATTAGTACGGCGTATGCAGGCGTAACTGCTTGTTTTTTGGATTGTATTTTCGAGGTCTCTTAGTGACGTGATAAATATGCCCTGAGCAAGAAAAGGTTTGCTTGGATTTGTCTGGGGTTTGTCGGAAAAGTGAGGAATAGGCGGATAGGGGAGGTGAGTGGGGTGGGAGGGGGGGGGAAGAGGAAGAGAGAAAGCCCGAAGGAAGGGAACGAATTCGCGGTCGAGGTGAAAAAGGAAAACCGTAGATCGACACCCGGGAACTGTAGTTCGGATGTCTGCCGTTCTCGCGAGAGCGCAGCTGTCTTGCCTATAAATCAAACTCAGAGCCCATAAAAAAAATCTGGGGATCTTATGCCCACGCGGCAGCCACGCTTTTGCTTTTATCCACTTCGATTCGCGTTTTAACATTTATTACGTTTTTACGCAGTTGGTATAACGCGGCATTAACGTTAGACCAGTCGGAATAATGCATTAACGTTAAGTGTATTGTACGATCGGTTCGAAGTGTTGTTTAAAAATTTTTCATAAGTTGGTATCATTTATACGATAAATAACGTTGTCAAGGTTGACAATGAAAAGTAACGTATCTGTAGTATTACTATTCGTATATTATCCCTAGAGAAATTTCCGTTCAATTTTCATACGTCGACTTTTTTTTAATCCTGTACGTCGTCTCCGTGATGTACGACCCCCTTAGATTTTCTCACGCGCCAGACCAATTTTTTTTGTACAATTTATACGCTCGTGTAAATATGTATAGATATACCAAGGAAGTTAGGGAGGTCAGTGCGGTTATCGTGATGTATTATATTTTTGTTCGAAAAATAATTTTTTTTTCCAAAATTGCACTTTTCACCAATTTTACTAATCTTTGTAATATTTTTTTATCTATGCTCGTGGCTGTTGATCTTTAATTTCTCTATCGCTGTTATTTCATGCGAATCACAAATATTTGAGAGCTCGATTGCTTCTCGTATCCCATACGCCTGGGCGTCATTCAATCAAGAAACGTGTTACGTGCTTGCTGCTTCGAAGTCCCTTTTCTCCTTTCTTCTTCTCTTTTGGGGAATCTTATACAGAGTGATAAGCCAAATGGTATACAAGGTCTTGACATTTTCGGAACGAGTGCGTTTCTGAAAAGGAAACACCAGACTCTGTCAACCCCCGGGGCTACGGAGTTATTTGGAAATAGAACGTCGACATATTTGAAAGCTTCGATTAATCGACAGATCGCGGATATTTATTCTTACATGATTCTACATGTCGTTTACTTTTGCTCGGATTCGATATTTGTCGATGATAAAAAAAAATTCGACATCGGGTCTGATACAAATTTTCAGTGATTTTTGAATTTTCGAAAATTCATAATATCCAAATTTTAATTTTTTGGTCGGATTTCCATTTTAAAAGACAACCAAATTCACAGGCAATATTCAATTTTAGAGGATCGACTGGAGCCACTGTATTGACGCTAAAAAAAATTTCGATTTTCCGAAACATCCAGGTAATTTATATACTGTGACGTGATTTTTCGAATCACGGTCCCAAGGCGGCTCCGGTTACCGATACAGATAACGTTCTCGATTTCTGGTTCCCTTCGGGTCGCCACCCTGCTCAGAAGCTACGCTCGCGGGTTGATTCGTATAGTTATGTCAAGGCTCTCGTAAGATTTCGTTATTGTTTAGTTGAGGTCGAGGTACTCGAATCTGCCGTAGAGAAATAGTCTCGACGTACCGAGTTGCCCGGCAGAGGAAAGTACCCGACGGAGAAGCCTTCACGGATTAGCTGTACCAGCTCCGGTGAGGATTCCCAATTTATTAATTGGTGAAGGGATCTCGATAGATAGTTAAGATTCGTTCTGATACGTTCTC